>NC_064640.1:327144548-327472048 GCF_023864345.2 Schistocerca serialis cubense
TTTACTACAGCGAACGACCCACAGAATGCAGTAAACAAGTGCAGTTAACAAATAAGAACACACTTCTCTGTTCTTTTCGATGGATACAGCATTCTATAGACGTCTGTTAGTGTTGTTACTGTAAACCGTATTCACAGTTCTGTTTAAGTGCAGACCATAAATTAGTTCTAATGGAACCAATTTACGTTTAGATAATTTTGTGAAATACAACACTAACAGAGTTTTACTCCATTCTGTACCAATGGACAATAATACAGGAATTTGTCTTTAGCTGTTTGCTGCGTTCCATAGATCAATCGTAATAGCGAAGAACTTGTAGTAGACTTGTAGGACAGATGCACAGAGCTCTTAAGGTATGCGTTTTAGAGACCACGTTCACCGCATATTTTCGTCTTGTTTTGGTCTATACTACCACCTGTCAAAATATGAAATACTTTTTTTTAAAACACCTTGCTGCAGTCTGGCTCTGTCATAATGTGAAGAGGCACTCAGCATACTATTTCTCAGAATCCCTACCATTGTGTGGCCGGGAATCCTTCACTTAAGACACAAACTATTGGCAGAATTGAAAGTAGCATCATATGGTACAAAAGGATCCCACAGCCAACCGATAACGAGCCTGATGGCGCAGTGATTAACATAATGGATCGCCGGCCGAAGTGGCCGCGCGGTTCTGGCGCTGCAGTCTGGAACCACGAGACCGCTACGGTCGCAGGTTCGAATCCTGCCTTGGGCATGGATGTGTGTGATGTCCTTAGGTTAGTTAGGTTTAACTAGTTCTAAGTTCTAGGGGACTAATGACCTCAGCAGTTGAGTCCCATAGTGCTCAGAGCCATTTTTGAACATAATGGATCACATTGTTTTGGAAAGAGCGGGTTTTAAGCCGCCGTCCAGCCTTCGTGTTTTAGGTTTTTCGTGGTTTCCAGAATACCTTTGTGCTTCTTTGGCAAATTTCTGATATTCGTCACATCCTCTAAACTTATCTTCCGTATCTACAGGCCTCATCGTCTATGTGTCGTTTAATCCTAGTCCTCCTCGAGGAGGTTAGGTTTGTTAATATGGCGCAGCATAAAATGAATAAAACTGAAGGCAACCATTCTAAGAAGATTATGTTAATTCAAACCCAAGTTTCTCAAGTTACTATACTTTGTATGTCAGAAGGTATTATGTACAATTATTAGTTGTTCCCTTTCCTGTTATATGTAAAATTAAACTTCACAGCAGCTTATAAATCACGATTCAGGCTAAGAACAAGAATCTGCAACAATAGAGTACATAGTAGTTACAGAAGTACTCCATCACTTTCACTTGTTAAGAACTTATCGACGTTATTGCACTCGTCGTGTACATTTTTCGCACAATCAAGCGTATACGACACGGCACATTCCACTGACTCATCTTGCAGAAACGCTAATATTTCATCTGCCACTTCTTTCTCACACTGTGAAATTCCTTGGGTTCCTTTTTGAAGAAATTTGAACTTTGGCAACTGTTGTAGTATAGCAATGTCTGCTGTGTTTATCATTGTACGAGGTGCATTCAAGTTCTAAGGCCTCCGATTTTTTTTTCTCCGGACTGGAAAGAGATAGAAACATGCGCATTGATTTAAAATGAGGCCGCGTTCATTGTCAATACGTCCCAGAGATGGCAGCACCGTACAGCAGATGGAATTTTACCGCCAGCGGCGAGAATGAGAACTGTTTTAAATACTTAACATGGCGACGTTTTCCTTACTTGAACGGCGTGCAATCATTCGTTTTCTGAATTTGCGTGGTGTGAAACCAATTGAAATTCATCGACAGTTGAAGGAGACATGTGGTGATGGAGTTATGGATGTGTCGAAAGTGCGTTCGTGGGTGCGACAGTTTAATGAAGGCAGAACATCGTGTGACAACAAACCGAAACAAACTCGGGCTCGCACAAGCTGGTCTGACGACATGATCGACAAAGTGGAGAGAATTGTTTTGGGGGATCGCCGAATGACTGTTGAACAGATCGCCTCCAGAGTTAGCATGTCTGTGGATTCTGTGTACACAATCCTGCATGACGACCTGAAAATGCGAAAAGTGTCATCCCGGTGGGAGCCCGCATGGCATGTTGCCAACCAATGTTGACGCGCAATGACAGCATGAATGGGACTTTCTTTTCGTCGGTTGTGACAATGGATGAGACGTGGATGCCATTTTTCAATCCAGAAACAAAGCTCCAGTCAGCTCAATGGAAGCACACAGATTCACCGCCACCAAAAAAATTTCGGGTAACCACCAGTGCTGAAAAAATGATGGTGTCCATGTTCTGGGACAGCGAGGGCGTAATCCTTACCCATTGCGTTCCAAAGGGCACTACGGTAACAGGTGCATCCTACGAAAATGTTTTGAAGAACAAATTCCTTCCTGCACTGCAACAAAAACGTCCGGGAAGGGCTGCGTGTGTGCTGTTTCACCAAGACAACGCACCCGAATATCGAGCTAACGTTACGCAACAGTTTCTTCGTGATAACAACTTTGAAGTGATTCCTCATGGTCCCTACTCACCTGACCTGGCTCTTAGTGACTTTTGGCTTTTTCCAACAATGAAAGACACTCTCCATGGCCGCACATTCACCAGCCGTGCTGCTATTGCCTCAGCGATTTTCCAGTGGTCAAAAGAGACTCCTAAAGAAGCCTCCGCCACTGCCATGGAATCATGGCGTCAGCGTTGTGTAAAATGTGTACGTCTGCAGCGCGATTACGTCGAGAAGTAACGCCAGTTTCATCGATTTCGGGTGAGTAGTTAATTAGAAAAAAATTCGGAGGCCTTAGAACTTGAATGCACCTCGTAGATCAAACAATCTGCTATTCAAAACTCAGAGGAACTATTTTTTGTGGTCAGTAGTCACCCTCCCGCCCTCCCCCCCTCCCCTAGGTAGGACGGAGCACGTGGGAAGGAACTGAACCAGAGATACTGTCCATGACGAAATCTTGAATCCACGTATTTGGACGAAGGTGACATCCCACGTGGAAGCATGGAGGTTCGTCGACTGGAGGGAGGTCCACAAACTACGAGCGGAGAAGGACGAGAATCGAGAGTTCGCCATCGCTCAACAATTTGGGCGCTATGTGGTACTGCTCAGCGTCTGGGGCGAGCTCGAAGGAGTTCAGTAGATGCGTGTGAGTTGTTGAGGCGTCGCGTTGCAAAGCGGAGGGAAGGCTAGAAAGAAGACCGCACTGTCTCGAGTCTCGATGGAGAGCTGGTCCAGGTTGACGTCTGTGACATCGACGGTAAACACTGTATTGGGTGGGGATGAAGTAGTAGAAAGGCGGTTGTCACTCTGAGTGACGAAATAGTCGAATGCTTTATGTGTTGCATCTCATAGAAGGTCGTCATTGATTGCTGCCTGCGAATTTGTGCGAACAGGCGGTTTTTGGGTCGTCTGTTAACGGCTTTTCCCAATTCACAGAGACATTTTAGTATTTGTCTTTTAGTAGTATGTCCAATGTGTTCTGTTGACGGTTGAGGACCTTGTGCGGGCCTGAGTATGGGGGCTGAGTAATGTGCAGACACAGTCGTTACTAAGCGTAACATAATAGCAGAAGACGAGTTCCTTGTTAACGAAGACTCATGGTGGTGTTTGTGGTTTCGGCAGAGAAGTATGTGTGCGTACTCGATCAGCTAGAGTGGAGATATCGTCATTGTTCGGGAGGTGAGATAGTTTGACGAACTCAACAGGGAAGATGACAGATTCACCACAAGGGATGGCGGAAAGCGACGCTGGTAGGTCCTCCTTGCGAGTAGCGCGCTTTCCTAGGAGTATCTGTGTTAGCTCCTTTGACCAGCAACTATAGGTGCACTTGACTGCCTTCTTAAGAATGCTGTGCCAACGAATCATGAGGCTGTTGCTCTGTGGGTAGTAGGCGGTGAAGTGAAACTTGTCAGCATCACACAGCTAACATAGATTGATAAATAGCTAGGATTCGAATTGGCCGTCCTGATCGGTGGTTTATAGATGAGTGTAAAACGACACTAGAAATCCAGGAATTGACCGAATCAGCCATAATACTGGATACAGGGACAACTCTGACTAACCTCATGACTCGCATGAGTGAGGGACAAGGTTGATGATGTCAGTGTGTACATGGTGTAGGCGTCCTTTGGGGATGCTGAATTGTCGTAGATGGAGCAGTACATCTCATCTGGCTTTATTTCTCTGCAAGGATGCAGGTTCGTGTCCAGTTGTGACTTGAATGCTTCATTCCCAGCCAGACAAATTGTTTGGTATTCGGTTGCATAGCGGCCTTGATGCCTAGGCGGTCAAGATTTTGCAAACTTTTGAAGTCCAGAGGGGGGAGGTATAACTGGTTGGAGAGTACCCACTGAGATGTCACACTATGGGAGTGGCTGAGTCCTGCAGTAGGCCCGCCTCGAAAGTCAGTGCCCATTTAGTGACCTTTAACATAATTTATCTGGCCGGTCTGCAGGTCGGCCAGCTCGTCTATGTCAATGGATGATGTGATAATGTTCACAGGATTGGAACCTGTGACCGTAGCGGTCGCGTGGTTCCAAACTGTAGCGCCTAGAATCGCTGGGCCACTCCGGCCGGCGGCTGGTAAGGTCCATGTTCTGCAAGAATTAAGGAAAGGATTGAAGATGGCTTTTTTTTTTTTTTTTTTTTTTGGCGAAGGATCTGAGAGGCTCGGTGGTATCGCGGATGTGCTGTTGCAAAACCGCGACTGTGGACGTATCACTTATCACTCGCGTCAGCTGTGACCAAGATGCGGACATCAGATGCTGGAAGTACTGGTGTGACGGTGTGGCAAGGACGGACTTGAGAGTCTCAAATGTTTAAATCATATCATCTCTCAACGGAGAATACCTCAGGCCTAAGTTGTTTTCTTTTTCGATCTGAGAGTTGGTAAGCGGTGTCTGGATAGAGGTAGCGTAAGGGATGTGATGATGGTAGAAGTTTATAGTGCCCAGGAATCTTCATAATTCATGGCAGTCCGTGGCTAGAGGGAGATTTCAAATGAACTCGATGACGTCGGATGCCAGTTGAATGCCCTCAACCAACAGACTATAGCCTAGGAAAGTTCCACTGTTACGACGTAGTTGTGACTTCTCGTGGTCAATTTCGATACCATTGTTACATAGTGTAGTGTGAACTTGATCCAAATGCTTTTCATGCTCCTTGGGGATGGGGCAGAAGATCAGCATGTTCTCTAAAGAGGCACATGCGGATTGGAGGTTGAACAATAAATAATCAATAAACCGCTACCAAATCTGGATCACATATTTGAGGTCATATGGCATGGAACAGTACTCAAACAGTGCCAAAGGAGAAATTAAGCAGTCTTAGGGATGTCATCCTTGAATAAGGGAGTTTCGTGATAAGCTTTGCGGCAATAAAATACACTGAATACTCATGCACCATTGGAGCAGTTGGGAAAAATCCTGAATATGTGGGATGGCATAAATGCCTATAACAGTGCAAGAGTTCAGAACACTATAGTCCTCATGCACATGAGACGAACCGCCTTTCTTGTGGACGAGGTGCATGGGGAAGACCAATTGCTATCTTATGCGGTTATAATATCCACACCAAGTAGCTCGCTGACCTGTTTTAACATGGTGTATTTTTTGGGAGTGTTGATTAGAAATCTTAAGCTCGATACATGCTGCACCACATAGAGATAATCACCTGGAATGGAGTTGGTGTTCACTGTGTGTTGTTTTGTAAGGTGCAATGCTGGACTGGCACGGGCCAGTTCGCCTAAATCGAACTGCAAGCAGAGTTTGGGACTCCACAGGGAGGTTGGTAGTTCCGTTTGGAGTCGCCGAATGTAGTGTGGAACCCATAGATGGGGTAAATGGGGTAGGGGGGGGGGGAGTTGGTGCCATTTACGTGATGTCTGTTGGGTTCCAGGTTGATTCATCTGTGTGTTCGGAAGTATGTTTGGCGGTGATCAGAAATGGTCATAGGGTCGGTGCTGTTCTGTGGCGTGGGGCTTAGTTTCAAGAGTCTGAAGCGTGAGAAAGCAGTAGTACTTGCAGCTCATACGGGAGCTCAGAAATGCCCAAAATCCATAATGGTATGTCAATCGTGAATTTCACAGCAATCAGTGTCTGAAGGCAGCGCTAGAGTTAGGACTGAGTCAATTCGTGCATAATGTGATGAATAACTTCTGATGGCAGGGGGGGGGGGGGGGGGCAAATGCTTGATTATCGCAGCCTTGACCACAGAGTACTTGTGGTGAGTAGATGGGCAGAGAACTAGCCATCCATAAGGTCGGTGTCGTCATATAGATGTCGAGGCTGTTGGCCAAGGAGAACAAGACGGGGAGTTGTCTTTCAACAGGGAAGTGAGAGGGGGTTAGTTTAGTAAACGTGCACATCAGAACATGCTGCACAGGTGAAAGTTGAATATGAGAACCTTGATGCTTCCAGAGATGAGGCACTGTGAGTGACGAAATCTTGATTGAGCGATGGATGGTCTCCTACAGCAGTGTCACCTGTGCTCCCTGCCGCCGTTGGATAAGCAGCTGCAGCAGGAAGTCGTATACTCCTAGCTCACTCATTTGTTACATAGTTTAATTCTTAATTTCTTTGCGTGTTTTTGGTACTTGCATTGTTTAATTCATAAATTTCGGGCGTATTATAGTATTTGAGAGTGTAGCATCACGTTTTAGTACCTGAATAGTGTAAATTCGCGTAGTCTCCTTCCGCTGCCGAGCAGTGTCAGCAGTGCGCAAGGAGCAGCATTACTGCATTTACTAGGCAATCTTGTATTTTAATAACCGTTTAAATTTTGTCGATTTGTTTGCGCTCGCTGTAGATTAGTTCAGACGTTCTTTGCAAAACAGTTTTTAGCATGGATAGGAACTGCAACTGCTGTGTTCGGATGCAGGCTGAGTTGGCATCCCTTCGCTCCCAGCTTCAGGCAGTGTTGGCTTCGGTCACACAGCTTGAGGCTGTAGCCAATGGGCATCACTGTGGGGTCCGGATGGGGGTTTGTCGGGGACGGCCAGCTCGTCCCACGCATCCCCTGATCGGACTACGACTGTGGTTGCCCGGGATACTGCCCGCATTGAGGCTGATCCCTCACCTGTGGTAGAGTGGGAGGTCGTCTCAAGGTGTGGCAGGGGGCGAAAGACATTCCGGAGGGCTGAACGGAAAGCCTCTCCAGTTTGTCTGACGAACCGGTTTCAGGCTCTGTCTCAGGCTGATACTGATCTTCGGCCTGACAGGGCTGCTTGTCCTGTTCCAGAGGTTGCCCCTCAGTCTGCAAGATCCGGGCAGTCGCAGAGGGTGGGCTTACTGGTAGTTGGGAGCTCCGACGTCAGGCTGACGTTGGTGAAGACTGCCAGTCTCGCTAGCGGGATGAAAGCAGAGCTCACCATCTGCAGCATCGTTGACAGGACTGACTGCGGACTTTTGGTACAGAGCCGAGTGGAGGGTCTGAATCAGAGGCTGAGACGGTTCTGCGACCGTGTGGGCTGCAGATTCCTCGACTTGCGCCATAGGGTGGTGGGGTTTCGGGTTCCGCTGGATAGGTCAGGAGTCCACTACACGCAACAAGCGGCTACACGGGTAGCAGGGGTAGTGTGGCGTGGGCTGGGCGGTTTTTTTAGGTTAGATGGCCTTGGGCAAGTACAGAAAGGGCAACAGCCTCAACGGGTGCAGGGCAAAGTCAGGACATGCGGGGACCAAGCAGCAATCGGTATTGTAATTGTTAACTGTCGAAGCTGCGTTGGTAAAGTACCAGAACTTCAAGCGCTGATAGAAAGCACCGAAGCTGAAATCGTTATAGGTACAGAAAGCTGGCTTAAGCCAGAGATAAATTCTGCCGAAATTTTTACAAAGGTACAGACGGTGTTTAGAAAGGATAGATTGCATGCAACCGGTGGTGGAGTGTTCGTCGCTGTTAGTAGTAGTTTATCCTGTAGTGAAGTAGAAGTGGATAGTTCCTGTGAATTATTATGGGTGGAGGTTACACTCAACAACCGAACTAGGTTAATAATTGGCTCCTTTTACCGACCTCCCGACTCAGCAGCATTAGTGGCAGAACAACTGAGAGAAAATTTGGAATACGTTTCACATAAATTTTCTCAGCATGTTATAGTCTTAGGTGGAGATTTCAATTTACCAGATATAGACTGGGACACTCAGATGTTTAGGACGGGTGGTAGGGACAGAGCATCGCGTGACATTATACTGAGTGCCCTATCCGAAAATTACCTCGAACAATTAAACAGAGAACCGACTCGTGGAGATAACATCTTGGACCTACTGATAACAAACAGACCCGAACTTTTCGACTCTGTATGTACAGAACAGGGAATCAGTGATCATAAGGCCGTTGCAGCATCCCTGAATATGGAAGTTAATAGGAATATAAAAAAAGGATGGAAGGTTTATCTTTTTAGCAAGAGTAATAGAAGGCAGATTTCAGACTAACTAACAGATCAAAACGAAAATTTCTGTTCCGACACTGACAATGTTGAGTGTTTATGGAAAAAGTTCAAGGCAATCGTAAAATGCGTTTTAGACAGGTACCTGCCGAGTAAAACTGTGAGGGACGGGAAAAACCCACCGTGGTACAACAACAAAGTTAGGAAACTACTGCGAAAGCAAAGAGAGCTCCACTCCAAGTTTAAACGCAGCCAAAACCTCTCAGACAAACAGAAGCTAAAAGATGTCAAAGTTAGCGTAAGGAGGGCTATGCGTGAAGCGTTCAGTGAATTCGAAAGTAAAATTCTATGTACCGACTTGACAGAAAATCCTAGGAAGTTCTGGTCTTACGTGAAATCAGTAAGTGGCTCGAAACAGCATATCCAGACACTACGGGATGATGATGGCATTGAAACAGAGGATGACACGCGTAAAGCTGAAATACTAAACAACTTTTTCCAAAGCTGTTTCACAGAGGAAGACCGCACTGCAGTTCCTTCTCTAAATCCTTGCACAAACGAAAAAATGGCTGACATCGAAATAAGTGTCCAAGGAATAGAAAAGCAACTGGAATCACTCAATAGAGGAAAGTCCACTGGACCTGACGGGATACCAATTCGATTCTACACAGAGTGCGCGAAAGAACTTGCCCCCCTTCTAACAGCCGTGTACCGCAAGTCTCTAGAGGAACGGAGGGTTCCAAATGATTGGAAAAGAGCACAGATAGTCCCAGTCTTCAAGAAGGGCCGTCAAGTAGATGCGCAAAACTATAGACCTATATCTCTGACGTCGATCTGTTGTAGAATTTTAGAACATGTTTTTTGCTCGAGTATCATGTCGTTTTTGGAAACCCAGAATCTACTATGTAGGAATCAACATGGATTCCGGAAACAGCGATCGTGTGAGACCCAACTCGCTTTATTTGTTCATGAGACCCAGAAAATATTAGATACAGGCTCCCAGGTAGATGCCATTTTTCTTGACTTATGGAAGGCGTTCGATACAGTTCCGCACTGTCGCCTGATAAACAAAGTAAGAGCCTATGGAATATCAGACCAGCTGTGTGGCTGGATTGAAGAGTTTTTAGCAAACAGAACACAGCATGTTGTTATCAATGGAGAGACGTCTACAGACGTTAAAGTAACCTCTGGCGTGCCACAGGGGAGTGTTATGGGACCATTGCTTTTCACAATATATATAAATGACCTAGTAGATAGTGTCGGAAGTTCCATGCGGCTTTTCGCGGATGATGCTGTAGTATACAGAGAAGTTGCAGCATTAGAAAATTGTAGCGAAATGCAGGAAGATCTGCATCGGATAGGCACTTGGTGCAGGGAGTGGCAACTGACCCTTAACATAGACAAATGTAATGTATTGCGAATACATAGAAAGAAGGATCCTTTATTGTATGATTATATGATAGCGGAACAAACACTGGTAGCAGTTACTTCCGTAAAATATCTGGGAGTATGCGTGCGGAACGATTTGAAGTGGAATGATCATATAAAACTAATGGTTGGTAAGGCGGGTACCAGGTTGAGATTCATTGGGAGAGTGCTTAGAAAACGTAGTCCATCAACAAAGGAGGTGGCTTACAAAACACTCGTTCGACCTATACTTGAGTATTGCTCATCAGTGTGGGATCCGTACCAGATCGGGTTGACGGAGGAGATAGAGAAGATCCAAAGAAGAGCGGCGCGTTTCGTCACAGGGTTATTTGGTAACCGTGATAGCGTTACGGAGATGTTTATCAAACTCAAGTGGCAGACTCTGCAAGAGAGGCGCTCTGCATCGCGGTGTAGCTTGCTCGCCAGGTTTCGAGAGGGTGCGTTTCTGGATGAGGTATCGAATATATTGCTTCCCCCTACTTATACCTCCCTAGGAGATCACGAATGTAAAATTAGAGAGATTAGAGCGCGCACGGAGGCTTTCAGACAGTCGTTCTTCCCATACGCGACTGGAACAGGAAAGGGAGGTAATGACAGTGGCACGTAAAGTGCCCTCCGCCACACACCGTTGGGTGGCTTGCGGAGTATAAATGTAGATCTAGATGTAGATGTAGATCATCATGGTGAGTCGAGGTGGTGATCACATGTGGTACATGACGCAGTAAGTGCAAGAGCGCGGTTGAGCAACGCAGTTGGGACGACTGTGGTAGTCGTATGCAGCAGTTGTGTGCTTTGATGCTGAGCGAGAACACGATATGATTTATCGCACAAGTCCCACATGGGCAGGACGAGATTTCACAACGTGGAAGGCGTGGATGAGAGGTAGACCGTCGTGGATGGTTCAGTCGTGGCTGTGAAAGGAGATAGTGGAAAATGAATAGTGTACAGAACTGGAGAATGTACAGTACCTTAAGTTGCATGTTGAGAGTGGTAGTTCACTGTCTGCTGGCCACTGAGTGTCGATGACAATGTATGTAGCATATTATCTCCGCATTGTTCGGTAATATCATGTCTGAAACATGCAGTGTTAGCGGAACTTTGGACTGCCAAGATTGACGTGATCTTGCGTAAACACCTAAGACAATGTATTTGGTTCACGCCACTGCGAACTCGGACAGAATACGGAGTTCACTTGTGCCACATAAGGAAAGAATCAATGCTGTTCCATTTTTATCATGGGTATGAGGTAACTGGTACACCTCAGTTTTACAATCCGAAGGCGAAAAGTGATGAGAGAACATGGCGTTCGGTATGACGTACAGTGAATGGTTCATAGTTCATCGTGTGCACACAGCACACAGTCACCGGAATAATGAATGAAGAAGTGAAAACGAGTCTGGAATCAGCATTGTTGTACATTCCGCCCCTTTTTTGTACGATGAAGGAACAGCAATCACCAAAATGAGATAAGCTGTAGAACAACTACAATTACTAGCTGCAGAACAGTCACACGAAGTTTTAACATAAGAAAACCCGTATGAAGGGTAAAGAGTCGAAGAACATTGATCAGAGATTCTGTGAGACAAAGCTCAGAGACACCGTTTTCCTGGTCGATAGTCACCACACCCATCGCCTTCACTGTGGGAACCTGCAGTATCTGAACTTACATTGCCACTGTTTACAAACTAGAAAACAATATAGCGGATACTTAAAGAGATGAATATGTTCTGCGTGGGAGCTTTAATCTTTCCAAAGTGTATCTGACAATGTGTGTGTGTGTGTGTGAGAGAGACAAGGAGAGTGAGAGAAAAATGAGAGAGTGAGAGAGAAAGGAGAGAGTGAGAGAGAAAGGAGAGAGAGAGAGGGAGAAAGGAGAGAGAGAGACAGGTGAAGGGGTGGGAGTTTTATTTATTTGATTACTTTTGTGTTACTTATTAAATTGTGTGTGTGTGTGTGTATGTGTGTGTGTGTGTGTGTGTGTGTGTGTGTGTGTGTGTGTGTGTTCGTATGTGTGTGTTTGTCTGCTTCGGTCAGCCAGTGAGGCCGAGCGGTTCTAGGCGCTTCAGTCTGGAACCGTACGACCGCTACGGTCGCAGGTTCGTATCCTGCCTTGGGCATGGATGTGTGTGATGTCCTTAGGTTAGTTAGGTTTAAGTAGTTTTGAGTTCTAGGGGACTGATGACCGCAGATGTTAAGCCCCATAGTGCTCAGAGCCATTTTTTTTGTCTGCTTGAGTGTGTTTGTGTGGTGTAAGTAGGCAAAGGTTTATATATATATATATATATATATATATATATATATATATGTGTGTGTGTGTGTGTGTGTGTGTGTGTGTGTGTGTGTGTGTGTGTGTGTTTATGGGCTGGTGTTGTCTGATAGTTCTTTGAGGGCAGAGAACAGAGTTCTGTTGCAGAGAGCTGTGTATTCGTTTGTTATTTGTTTTCCTTCGGCTAAGGCGTTTTTGTTTGTTAATTTTCCTCAGTTATTAGAATGTACAAGCATTCATCGAAGGGGATAAAGTATACCTGCTTCCATAGCAGGACAGAAAAGAATTTTCACTATTTTTTAAGAAAAATTTCTTATCTGGCATGTTTCTTACAGTAAGGCTGGTTAGTTGTGCAGGAGTCTTCTTCTCCTTCTGCAGTAACGTGTGACATTTGTTGATTATGCTGTGGCCACCCACTTCATACATCGTAGCGCCTACGGCATAGGCATCCCACTTCACGTCTAACCTACATGGGATGAATCACAGGGTGTATATTCATCAGGGAAACCTACATCGCCTGTGTTGTCAACATAAATATTTACTGCCGGCCACAACACAACACCATGTCTCCACAAACGGCCACCATGGACTTCTACTCGTTCACAGTGCCTGCAGAACAGCTTCACCAGAGGTCGCAGCTAGCCCAGGAAGTACTTTTATATGCAAGGCACGTGATCGCAAATACACTCCTGGAAACTGAAATAAGAACACCGTGAATTCATTGTCCCAGGAAGGGGAAACTTTATTGACAGATTCCTGGGGTCAGATACATCACATGATCACACTGACAGAACCACAGGCACATAGACACAGGCAACAGAGCATGCACAATGTCGGCTCTAGTACAGTGAATATCCACCTTTCGCAGCAATGCAGGCTGCTATTCTCCCATGGAGACGATCGTAGAGATGCTGGATGTAGTCCTGTGGAACGGCTTGCCATGCCATTTCCACCTGGCGCCTCAGTTGGACCAGCGTTCGTGCTGGACGTGCAGACCGCGTGAGACGACGCTTCATCCAGTCCCAAACATGCTCAATGGGGGACAGATCCGGAGATCTTGCTGGCCAGGGTAGTTGACTTACACTTTCTAGAGCACGTTGGGTGGCACGGGATACATGCGGACGTGCATTGTCCTGTTGGAACAGCAAGTTCCCTTGCCGGTCTAGGAATGGTAGAACGATGGGTTCGATGACGGTTTGGATGTACCGTGCACTATTCAGTGTCCCCTCGACGATCACCAGTGGTGTACGGCCAGTGTAGGAGATCGCTCCCCACACCATGATGCCGGGTGTAGGCCCTGTGTGCCTCGGTCGTATGCAGTCCTGATTGTGGCGCTCACCTGCACGGCGCCAAACACGCGTACGACCATCATTGGCACCAAGGCAGAAGCGACTCTCATCGCTGAAGACGACACGTCTCCATTCGTCCCTCCATTCACGCCTGTCGCGACACCACTGGAGGCGGGCTACATGATGTTTAGGCGTGAGCGGAAGATGGCCTAACGGTGTGCGGGACCGTAGCCCAGCTTCATGGAGACGGTTGCGAATGGTCCTCGCCGATACCCCAGGAGCAACAGTGTCCCTAATTTGCTGGGAAGTGGCGGTGCGGTCCCCTACGGCACTGCGTAGGATCCTACGGTCTTGGCGTGCATCCGTGCGTCGCTGCGGTCCGGTCCCTGGTCGAGGGGCACGTGCACCTTCCGCCGACCACTGGCGACAACATCGATGTACTGTGGAGACCTCACGCCCCACGTGTTGAGCAATTCGGCGGTACGTCCACCCGGCCTTCCGCATGCCCACTATACGCCCTCGCTCAAAGTCCGTCAACTGCACATACGGTTCACGTCCACACTGTCGCAGCATGCTACCAGTGTTAAAGACTGCGATGGAGCTCCGTATGCCACGGCAAACTGGCTGACACTGACGGCGGCGGTGCACAGATGCTGCGCAGCTAGCGCCATTCGACGGCCTACACCGCAGTTCCTGGTGTGTCCGCTGTGCCGTGCGTGTGATCATTGCTTGTAAAGCCCTCTCGCAGTGTCCGGAGCAAGTATGGTGGGTCTGACACACCGGTGTCAATGTGTTCTTTTTTCCATTTCCAGGAGTGTAGTTCTTGCAGATACATCCGCCAAACGGGCTTTATAGCGCGGCGCATTGCCGGTAAAGGGCAGTTTGACGGACTGCTTGGAAGTATACAGAGCTGCCAGCCCAGCAGCCACGGCAGGACGCCTCTTCTAGGTGACCGATATCTTGCAGGTGGACTGGGTATAATCGACGAACATCTTGATATTGTAGAATTGTTTTATTGTGATCTCTCCCCATGAAAAGTTGGGTCTTTCTATTATTATTTGATATTTTATATTTGTGGCGATCCACTGGTGGGATCGAGTCTGTTGTTCTTTCGGAGATTGTATTATTGGTTCGTTTCGCTTAGTCCAATAAATTGTATTCAGACTTGTGTTTTCTGCATTTTTATTCTGCTAGAGCAGATACTTCAGATTACACGTAAAGTTGTTTGTAGCTTACATAATTTTTGTCAGAGCCTTATAATTTTCTAATGTTTTCCTTGCTATTTAGATTTTGTCGGCATAAAACATAGATACCACTTTTTGGGATTTTGTTACTTTGGTCATATTCCACATTTTGCCTTTTGAAAAACTCATTATCTAACACAATGTAAGTTAAAAAAGCTGGATATATTCATGTATGTAATTTCAACACCAATCTCCAGGTTTTCGAAATATTTCTAGAATGCTGCTTGTTTATGACAAGACCGAACATATGCTCAGTCCATTTCAAGATCCAAAGTGCCTTCCATCCTACGGCTTTTTGACATTTTGAGCAGTGTGGGGGTGGGGAGGCAAAACCAGTCCAAGCACATTATGCATTGTTGTTATATCTCCCCCTAAGGACATACTGCCTCGCTCTTCCCATCCCCTGTCCCCCTCCATCCCTATTCTAGGCCTACTAGGTAATGTATAAATCGCAAATGGTAGATACATTCTGGTTAGCCTGCATAGTTACCAGATTTGGCTAGGACCTGTATCACTACAATTTGTGACACAATTTGTAAAATTTATGCTCTAATTTACTATCTTTATCGCTGCAACTTATTATCATTGTAATTTATGACTTAAAATTACTCATGGTAACCAAGATACCAGATATGGAAATTGCTGTATGATTTTACATAATAAATTTAAAAACATCCGAGAATAATAGTGTAATTTATCTGCTTAGGAACATTTCTGATATGTGTTTAGCAGTATTATGTTAATGAAACACTCACCAGCGCTAGGTGAAGTATAAAATGTGAGTTGGTTTGCTTGTTAAAACAACTACTGATATATTTCATAGCCGTATTTAAAGAAGAATCGGGAACTTTTCGAAAATGCAGCCACCGTTCTTGCACCAGACAGCTGTACGAGGGTGTATTTAAGATTTGCAAATGTTTTAAAACATCGTACTGTGATCGCCAGAGAGAGAAAAGCAGCCTCCACGCCAGGCATAGTCCACAGCAGCAGACACAGGGCTGCCCTAACTGTGGTGTATCAGCTGACCTCGCTCTCCTGTAGACAGCTGAGCCCATGGTGTGAGACGCCCAAACATCCCAGCACATTACGTTTTACATTAAACAAACAATAATGGTAAACATATAAAGTGTACTCAAGTCTTACTACCTTTTCTAACAATTAGGTTCATGGTCCTAAGCACTTGACGGATATCTCTTTCGCGCTTAATGCGCCTTCTGTATCCATTGCGCAATAGTTGTTGTTTAAACAAAAGGCTCATGAAATAGAAACTACGAAGTATGAAATAAAAGAATTCAGCAGAAAAATTTTACCTCTTACAAATACAAAACATCTATAATATAAGTGTTTAAACTAAAATAGAAAATACTTTTCGCGAGAAAGCATTTCAAATGCGAAACAAAAATAGGTATTCTGCATTTTGTATTTGCATTTCAGAGACATGTGTTTCAATAACTCACATGTCTGACAAAGAGTTTGTAACACAGCTGGGAAAAAACTTTTCAGATATTGTTAATAAATATCATTTGTAGTAAGGTGTGCAACTTAACAATACGAAAAATTTACTTTGCTTGAGGTATAAAGGAAGTATACGTTGGGCTGTAGAGCCAATACATCGCAGTCACTTCCGTTGACAGCATAAATAATATTGAAACATGAATAAATTTATGAAACTCAGTGCTAAATCTGATAGTCGCAGACCGATAGTATCGGTTGTCAATTGAATACATGGCGACGAATGTACTGCAGGTTCTGAACACTGAACCCTCTTTTAGTTCTTTGAACTTATTAATTAAGTCATTTCTAAAAGAGAACACTGCAATGTGTGTTGTTCAGAAGTATGGTGCAATGTTCGAGTCACAGTCCGGCACAGATTTTCATTGTTGTCTTTTCATTATACATCTGATAGCATACATTTCATGTACTTCTAAAATACAAGTCGTTGGCATTTTCAAGCAATTTACTGAGCCCAGTCATCCTAAGTATTCTGAAACAAATAACTCCTGAATGTGTCGCAATGCTGCATCTTGAAGACTACAGATTCGATGAGGAGGAGGAGAGTGTTAATAATTATTACATGTTTGAGTCACTTACATGTTGTAATGTGCTTAAGCTGCTTCTTAAAAATTATAAATAACCTTACACAAAAATACCGTAATTTGAACATGATTAACTATTACTTTTTTGTTTAAGAGCTGATGCTCTTTTTGTACAAAATTTAAGCAGATTTCACAAGTTACGTCAAGTGCTTCGGAGTAATGCATTTATTTGTAAGTGTGATTATTGCAATAAGATTTTTGATTTGGATGCAGAATATCAAGTTAACGAAACTCCTCCTATCAAAGCGTAGTGTGAGGATTGTAAAAGGGAAACAGTAAAACGATTTGTCAAATGTATTATGTTCTTTTTTCTTAAAAATCATTACCAAAAAAGATGTAGTCATTATAGCTTAACCAGTTGGACATTTTATAGTAACAATACTACTCTACTTTGTATAAACATCTGAAATTATCTTACTGAATAAACTTTTCTTCGCGATTTCTCCGGATGTAATTGCCGTATTGCGACGCAACCAACGACATTATTTTTGTGATTTTTCATGCTGTTGTTTGCATACGAAATAATCGGGGGTGTCTATTTAAAAACACACAAGTTTGTGTGGAAAATAGTGTTCGTTTACGTTTTAAAATTTCGAATAGTATTTGGTTTCCTAAGCCCTTCCGTACGTCCATGTTGGTGAAAACCGTTTTCAAAAATCTATTGTTGTTCCAGAGATATTTGAGGTGGCAGAGTTACATGAGACACCCTATATAAACATAGATTTGAAAGTTTCATGTGTCACGAGAAATTCAAGTCAGAATATTTGCTTGTTTATCAATTCACGTAACGATATCATCATACAAAAGAAGCATGTCAAACTCAAAGAATAACTCAGGACAGACAAGCGAGTTAAAATTTCGTGTCAGTTACGAAGAGATACCTTGAAATTTCACAGGAAGTACTAAATGACAGTACAGTACAGAAAAGGTGAATAATAACGACGAACTGACATATTTCCTCTACATCCACAACTACATCTATACTCTGCAAGCCACCTAGTGGGGCGTGGCGGACAATACTTTGTGCACCACTGTCATTTACTCACTTTCCTGTTCAGGTCTCGAATAGCTCGCGAAGATAACGATGTTCAGTAAACCTCCGTGTGGGCTAATTTTATCTTTTCGTCATATATACATAGGAGGAGGCAATATTTTAATTGATTCTTACAGGAATGTTTGCCCTCGCAACTTTAACAGCAAACCGCGCCAGGATACTGAACGTCTTATTTCCAAACGTCTGCTCCTGAAACTGGTTGATCATCTCTGTGATACCTTCGTGTTAATTAAACGAATCTGTTGCGAAATGCTCTGCATTGCCTTGAACCTTCTCTATTTTCTCTATCAGACTTACCTGGTACGGATCCCATACCGACTAGCAATATGCAAGTAATCATCGAACGAGGGTTTTGTAAGTTACCTTCTTGGTTGATGGACCGCATTTCCTGATGATTCTTCGAATGACTCTGAGTCTGACGTCTACATTTCCTGCCATTAGTTGTACGTGGTCGTTACACATCATATCGCCCAGTACCCATACTGTTAGATATTTTATGAAGACAGAGGCTTTCAGTGATTCTTCTTGAATCGTATAGTCATATAATAATAGGCCTTTCTTTTTATGTGTATGCCATAAGTTACATTTGTTTATGTTGAGGGTCAGTTGCCACTCGCTGCACCAAGCGCCGATTCTCTGTAGCTCTTCCCACGTTTCGCTGAAATTTTCTAGCGTTGCGATTTCTTTGTAAACCACAGCATAATCCGTGGAAAGCCTCTTGGAGCTGTTACCATGCCATATTTATAAGTGCAAGATGTTTGAAAATCATACTGTCAAACTTCGAGGGGATTTAGAGAGTGTCTTGAGGAAAATATGAGGATAGGAACCTGTGACCGTAACCGTCAGTCAACGGCGCTACAGAGCGACGAAGTTATACGCGACGGCGCCTGTATACAGGGTGATGCAGCTACCACTACATTTGTAGCTTTATGCAACCCGTTGTGTTGTATCTATCTAACTGAGGAATTTTCATATTATCTCGCTCGCCACACCGCAAACTACCCTGACATGAGGAAAGTTTCCAACCGATTTCTCATACACAACAGCAGTTGACCGGCGTGTGCCTGGTGAAACGTTGTTGTGATGCCTCGTGTAAGGAGGAGAAATGAGTACCATCACGTTTCCGACTTTGATAAAGGTCGGATTGTAGCCTATCGCGATTGCGGTTTATCGTATCGCAACATTGCTGCTCGCGTTGGTCGAGATCCAATGACAGTTAGCAGAATATGGAATCGATGGGTTCAGGAGGGTAATACGGAACTCCGCGCTGGATCCCAATAGCCTCGTATCACTAGCAGTCGAGATGACAGGCATCTTATCCGCATGGCTGTAACGGATCGTGCAGCCACGTCTCGATCCATGAGTCAACAGATGGGGACGTTTGCAAGACAACAACCATCTGCACGAACAGTTCCACGACGTTTGCAGCAGCATGGACTATTAGCTCGGAGACCATGGCTGCGGTTACCCTTGGCGCTGCATCACGGACAGGAGCGCCTGCGATGGTGTACTCAACGACGAACCTGGGAGCACGAATGGCAGAACGTCATTTTTTCGGATGAATCCAGATTCTGTCTACAGCATCATGATAGTCGCATCCGTGTTTGGAGTTCGGGGTTGCGGCAGGAAGGGCATCTGGCCACCGCTTCAACCAACATTGCAACATCCGATTAACCATGCCGACCCTGCGTATCCGCGCGCGGGAAAAACGGCACAATCAAAAGAAAAGAAACACTGTTTTGTGCTCTGCTATCGTTAGTTTGCTTTCCACGCTCCAGTTGCTTAGTGTTTCAAGAACTGCCCTACCGTTTTGCTCTAATTTAGCCCTTGTGTTAGCAGATACTGTGGAAAGTAGATGGTCTGCCTAGGCGATGCAGCCTCTAGTGTTTGTTATACTCTCAAGCTGTTTCAGTAATGGTTATATGCCAACATCCTAGAACTCTGGACCACAAACAGAGCCGCCGGCCGAAGTGGCCGTGCGGTTAAAGGCGCTGCAGTCTGGAACCGCAAGACCGCTACGGTCGCAGGTTCGAATCCTGCCTCGGGCATGGATGTTTGTGATGTCCTTAGGTTAGTTAGCTTTAACTAGTTCTAAGTTCTAGGGGACTAATGACCTCAGAAGTTGAGTCCCATAGTGCTGAGAGCCATTTGAACCACAAACAGAGCCCTGTGAGCAGGCTTTGGTGATCTCTTTCACAATTTTTTTTCCAGGACATTCTTATTGCATCTGCCTGTCTGTGCAAAAATCTCATAGGCTGTTATAGAGACGCCTGGACAGTCCATCTGTTTCCGTCTCTTGAACAGCGCAGGCCACCAGAAATTATCAAACCCCCCTTCCCTCACCCCACCCCCAGCAATATTAATCGTTATGCCTATAACCTATTTGTCGTCTGAGGAGTTCACAATATTCACTACTTGATTTATCGCATCCTCGGTGGACGTCCCTTTCCTGAAACCGTACTGCAAGGGGGCTCATGCCTACTGTCTGTAGTCTCACAGGCGGCGGCATAGAAGCTTCTCTTGTACTTTGGTTACAGCATTTACCAAGCAAATCGGCCTGTAAGATTTCGGTTCTTTTGGTAATTTGTCTTCCACGATGATATTTGAGATTTTCCGGATTCTGTGCACCTGACCCTGCAAAAGACATTCGTTTAATAACACTTTTATACATTGCACGATATGGTCCACTAGACGATGCAACACTTCTGCCACTATTCTATCAGGTCCTGGTTCTTTCTTTTTCTTCAACTTCATTATTGCCAGTCTCACTTCCTCGTGGGCAAATGGAATCACAATACTGTTGGTAACATGCTGCTCAACTAATTAAGAGCGAAGATGCTGATGGATTCCTGTGTCTTTCATCGTTGCATCGTCCGGCAGTAAAGTTCTCAGTAGGTACGGCGCTGATGTTTCCCAGTCTGTCGTCATCTTCTGAATGTTGATAATACAGTGGGTGATCGAATCTTATTTATTGCAAATTTGTGGAGAAAACCCCAAACACCTGTTACCATTTTGTCCTTAATGTATGACTCCTATTTTGCTACTCTTGTTTGGTGTAGTAGTTATTTATATTGCTGTTTGGCTGTTCGATAGAAAATCGGCCTTCTTTGTCGTTCTGTCTCCCCTAAAAACCTTTGGTAGTATCTCCTCGCCTGCCTCGCTTTACGTCTTAAGGACTAAAGAGCAGGACTCCAGGGAATTTTAAATACTTTTGGCTCCGTAACAAATGTGGGGATCGCCTTGTCTTGCGCCATCTGCAGCGCTCGCACCAGTTCATATGCTATGGCGCCAGCATCGAATCCGCTTCCTTGCAGTGGTTGTACCTCGAATTCTTCCTTTACAATTTCCCAGTTCACTCTGCGTAGATTGTATAGCTTCTCGGGCTCGGTGTTAGGACCTAAATCATTAGCTGCGTTTATAATAGTGAAGTAAATGATATTATTATCACAGTTACACAACTAACTGTTACAAATCGGTTACTTCAAAGACAGTTCCGAGGACCTGTAACGTGCATTCCACAGACCTCAAAACACCACCGTTTGCCGTTTCATCAGTGTCAAGTGAGAGTTCATTGGAGAGCAAAAAATGGTTCAAATTGCTCTGAGCACTATGGGACTTAACTTCTGAGGTCATCAGTCCCCTAGAACTTAGAACTACTTAAACCTAACTAACTTAAGGACATCACACACATCCATGGTCAAGGCAGGATTCGAACCTGTGACCGTAGCGGTCGCGCGGTTTCAGACTGTAGCGCCTAGGACCGCTCGGCCACCTCGGTCGGCTTGGAGAGAAAAGTGGAGGTCTGTTGTGTTTTCTGATGTCGACATGTCGCCTTGGCCTGCTCGATCACCGGATTTGTCTCCAGTGGAGTACACATGAGACATCATCGGTCGACAACTCCACCGTTGTCCACAAACAGTATTAACCATCCATGTGTTGACCGACCAAGTGCAACAGCCATGGAACTCCGCGCAACAAACTGACATCCGGCACCTGTAAAATACAATCCATGCACGTTTGCATTTTTGCATTCAACAGTGTTGAGGTTACACCGGTTATTAATGTACCAGCGTTTCACAATTGCAATGTTTATCTCGCGCTTACATTAACCTTTGATCTTTCAATGTTAATCACTGAAAAATGTTACTTAGACGAATATACAGGGTGATCTATTGACAGTGTCCGGGCCAAATATCTCACGAAATAAGCATCAAACGAAAAAACTACAAAGAACGAAACACGTCCAGCTTGATGGCGCTATGGTTGGCCCGCTAGAAAGCGCTGCCATAGGTCAAACGGATATCAACTGCGTTTTTTAAAATAGGAACCCCCATTTTTATTATATATTCGTGTAGTACGTAAAGAAATATGAATGTTTTAGTTGGACCACTTTTTTCACTTTGTGATACATGGCGCAGTAATATTCACAAACGTATAAGTACGTGGTATCACGTAACATTCCGCCAGTGCGGACGGTATTTGCTTAGTGATACATTACCTGTGTTAAATTGGACCGTTCACCAATTGAGGAAAAGGTCGATATCCTGTTGATGTATGGCTATTGTGATCAAAATGCCTAACGGGCGTGTGCTATGTATGCTTGGTTACGTTACTTAAGGAAACAGGAAGTGTTCAGCTACATGTGAAACGTCAACCACGACCTGCAACAAATGATGATGCCCAAGTAGGTGGTTTAGCTGCTGTCGCGGTTAATTCGCACATCAGTAGCAAACAAATTGCGCGAGAATCGGGAATCTCAAAAACTTCGGTGTTGAGAATGCTACATCAACATCGATTGCACCTGTACCATATATCTATGCACCAGGAATTGCATGGCGACGACTTCGAACGTCGTGTACAGTTCTGCCACTGGGCACAAGAGAAATTACGGGACGATGACAGATTTCTTGCAGGCGTTCTATTTAGCGACGAAGTGTCGTTCACCAACAGCGGTAACGTAAAACGGTATAACGTGCACTATTGGGCAACAGAAAATCCACGATGGCAGCAGCAAGTGGAACATCAACGACGCTGGCGGGTTAATGTATGGTGTGGCATTATGAGAGGAAGTATAATTGGTGCCCATTTTATCGATGGCAGTCAAAATGGTGCTACGTATGCTGATTTCCTACGTAATGTTCTACCGATGTTACTGCAAGATGTTTCACTGCATGACACAATGGCAATGCACTTCCCTCATGATGGATGTCCGGCACATAGCTAGCGGGCGGTTGAAGCGGTATTGAATAGCATATTTCACGACAGGTGGATTGATTGTGGAAGCACCATACCGTGGCCCGCACGTTCATCGGATCTGATGTCCCCGGATTTCTTTCTGTGGGGAAAGTTGAAGGATATTTGCTATCGTGATCCACTGATAACGCCTGACAACATGCGTCAGCGCATTGTCAATGCATGTGCGAACATTACGGAAGGCGAACTACTCGCTGTTGAGATGAATGTCGTTACACGTAATGCCAAATTCACTGAGGTTGATGGACATCATTTTGAACATTTATTGCATTAATGTGGTATTTACAGGTAATCGCGCTGTAATAGCATGCGTTCTCAGAAATGATAAGTTCACAAAGGTACATGTATCACATTAGAGAAACCGAAATAAGATGTTCAGACGTACCTACGTTCTGTATTTTAATTTAAAAAACGTACTTGTTACCAACCGTTCGTCTAGAATTGTGAGCCATACGTTTGTGACTATTACAGCGCCATCTTTCACAAAGCGAATAAAGTGGTCCAACTAAAACATTCATATTGCTTTATGTACTACACGAGTATGTAATAAAAAATGGGGGTTCCAATTTAAGAAAACGCAATGATTTCCGTTTGACCTTTGGCAGCGCCATCTAGCGGGCCAACCATACCGCCATCTGGTTTCCGCCTTCAAGCTAGACGAGTTTCGTTGTTTGTAGTTGTTTCGTTTGACGCTTATTTCGTGAGATATTTGGCACGGTCACGATCAATGGACCACCCTGTATAACCTAAATTTCATTACATTAATTACTTTTTGATGTCACGATTTTTTTTTTGTCATTGTATATACGGTACGATTCCGTGATGATGTTACAAATTTTCAGGTGTGATGGAGAGGGATAAATGTTTCCATTTGAGCTAAGGGATTCTGGTCTGGAAACGAGTGAGTGGAAAGTTGTAAGTTCTGATACCTCTGACAGTGGAATATACGTGCCGTTACTGTTGTTGCTAAGACTGTAGGGTAGGTAACTTTCATAGGTGGTAGTATGGACTAAAACACGAAAAAATATCCAATGGTTACGAGTAGTTGTTCAGTAGAGGAGATGTCTTTCACGGTAGAGAAGGTGAATAGGTGTTCATAGCTCCTGAGGTGCGCATTTTAATTCCCATGCATAGCAGAGATTTTTCCTTGTTTGGGTCCATACTATTACCTTTGAAAGTTGCCTACCTTACAGTCTTAGCAATAACAGTACTGGTATGTGTATTTCAGAGGCATCACAACTATGTTCGCTTATAACTTTCGACCCGTTCTTTTCCAGACCACAGTCCATAACCTCAGATTGATATATTTATGCTTATGTATCATCCTTGGAAGGTTGTAACATCATCGCGGAATTGCCCGATATTAAATACATGGGCAGGCGCCGGCACCTATAACTTCGATGCTCTGTAACGTCGTTGGATGATGTTTTTCGACATGGATTCCAATCCTCACCTTGTTTTCAAGACACCTTCTACAGAGCAAGCTGGGTTTCGCACAATCATTGTTTTCGGAACGCATATTGATACTTAAAGAGGAGATTTTCAATCTCCAGAAATGTCATAATATGCGAGCACAAACATGTTCCAAAATTCTACAGCTGAAAAACGTATTTCGACAACCTTTCTTGAAAGCCGGAATTACCTGTGCTTTTTGTAGTCATCAGGAACAGTTTACTCCTTCAAGGTCTTGCGAAACACTACTGCTAGTAGAGGGGTAAGTTCTTTCCAATACTCTGTGTAGAATCGTATTGGAATCTCGTCAGCTCCTGCAGCCTTCACTGTGCCGAGCAATTTCAGTGGCTTTGCTGCCCTATGGTCACTTATTTCGATCTCAGCCGTTTTGTCGTTCTTGGGACGACTTACAGGAGGCATTATAGTGCGTTCTTCCTCTGTGAAGCAGTTTTGGAAAAGACGTTTAGTATTTCACACTTTTCTGTGTCGTCCGCCGGTTCAGTGTTATTATGGAGACTGAAATTCGAATTTAGAATTTCAGTGCTATTGACATATAGTTTCAGCTAGCTTTCTGTCCCCAGTACTGTGTGTGCACTGTTACCGTTTATAAGTGAGACTAGTCTGGGATCTTTCCACAGACGCTCCTGCAGTTAACTAATACTTTGTTAACATTTTCTTTCTTCAAACTGCTGTAACGGATTCTACCATGTCGGCAATCAGGACACATCTTATCGGTCCTGTGAAGGGATTTTTCTGTCCTAACAAAATTCACATTTACACGCCACACAAAGACCACTATTTTATTTCATATGTTATGTTCTGTAAGACTAAACTGGGGAGCAAGTTTCCATGGGCATGGAACGACTCAGTATATGAAATTATAGCAGAAGAGAAATAATAGATAAAATGAAACATACGTGAATCTTATGAAGACGACACGCCGTACGTTAAAATAATCAACAACGTAACACAGGAATTAACTTAATTTTTTAATTTTTTCAGGAGTTCCTCGACAGAGCAGAAGAATGAGCTAGACATGAAACTGCGTGGATTACTACTAAGATTTTTAAATTGTTGTGGCAGCTTCTTGAAAATGGATTCAGCAGGATACTGCGCGCCTTTCTGCACAAGAGTGAAAGAGGTGCGTTCGAGATTCAGATAGGATTTCTGCCTAGTATTAACTGAGAGAAAGCTGCTGATTCTTGGGAATAACTTGATATTGTTAAGAACAGTGACATTAAAGAAAATATGTATTGAGAGCCCAGTGTCAGAATTCCCAGACTACTGAACAGGCGTGGATCGGAGACCTGCGATTTACACCACATATTTCTCGAACAGCCCGTTTCTGAGTTAAAAACACTCTTTGAAAATGGGAAGAGTTACTCTAAAATATAATACCATACGTCGTAAGGGAATAAAAACGAGCAAAGTACACCACTTTCATGTTGTCACTTATTTAAAACACTGTTCTAATGGTACATAAAGCAGCATTCAGTTTTTGAACAAGATCCTGAACCTGGGCTTTCAGCCAAAGCTTATTGTCTACCTGAACGCCTAGGAATTTAAACTGTTATGTATCACTAGACATTTGTCCATTCTGTGTAATCAAAACGTCAGTTCTTTTTGAACTGTATGTTAGAAACTGCAAAAACTGGGCCTTACTGTGATTTACCATCAATTTATTTTATACTACACATGAACGTACGTCTTGAATTGCATTATTTGGCACTGTGTCAATATTGTACACAATATTATTCACTATCAAGCTAGTGTCATCGGCAAACAGAATTCAGTCGCCTGTAATACTAGAAGCCATATCATTTACGTAAATAAGAAACAGCAGCGATCCCAACACGGTCCCCTGCTCCCTCCCTCATTGAACGACTTTCTACTGTCTGATCTTAAATTAAGTGGTGAATCCATTGTGAGCTACTCCCCTTATTCCATAATTGTCTAACTCTGCAGTAATATTTTGTGATCAACACAATCAAACGCTTAGTTAAATGAAAGAAGAAGCCTAGTGTTTGCAACTTTCTATTTAACTTGTCCAGAATTTCACAGAGAAAAGAGAATATAGCGTTTTCAACTGTTAAACCACTTTTAGAACCAAGCTGTTCATCTGGCAGCAAATTATATGGATTGAAATGATCAATTACCCTTGTACGTACAGACTTTTCAATAACTTTCGTAAACACTGGTGGCATAGAAATAGGCCTGAAATTCTCTGCATTATCCCTTTCTCCCTTTTTATAAAGTGACTTCACTACTTAGTACTTTAATCTGTCAGAAAACTGACCATTCCGAAAGGAATAGTTTCAGATACGGCTAAGTACTAGACTATCGTTTGCAGAACAGTAATCTGCTAGATACTCCGGCATATCCACGAGTGCCCTTAGTCTTCAGTAATTTAATTATTGACTCACTTTACCCCTTATCAGTATTGTGGAGGAGTATTTCGGATAAAAGCCTCGGAAACCTGTTTTCTGAGAGGGTTATGTGATTCCCTGGGAGAACTAAGCTTCTATTTAGTTCATCTGTTACATTCAGAAAGTAACTATTAAATACTGTTCATATGTCCTACTTCTCAGTTGCTGAAACATTTCTACTACCCATTGGCTTTATAACCACAACCTTGTGCTCCTGACCAGACACTTCCTTCATGACTGACCAAATGGTTTTAATTTTATCCTGAGAATTAGCTATTACATTTGCGTACGACATACTTTTTTCTTCCTAATAATATCTTTAAGACCCTTACAATATAGTTTATAATGAGCTACTGTAGCTCGATTGTGACTGATTCTAACATTTTGATGTAATTCCCACTTTGTTCTACATGTTATTCTTATCCCACTAGTCAGCCACCCAAATTTCTTGTTAGTGCTAATACCCTGATTTGAACGCTCTAATGGAAAGCAACTTTCAAAGAGCATGAGAAAAGTATGAGAAAATCACTATGTTTATCGTCTACGTTACCAACATTATAAACAACTTCCACTCTTGTCCCTTAGTGCGGTTTAAAAAGTTCGCTATTGCAACTGAATTAGCTTTTCTAAATAGTTTATAATTATATTTAACATGTGACTAAGTATAAAAATATTTTAGCGCTAAAATTTGTGCATCATTGTGTGAAAAGCCATTCAGTTTATTGCCAACAGAATTCCCCTCTAGTAACGAAGAATGAACAAAAAATGTTGTTCATGATTGTGCTACTGCTCCCTTGCACTCTCGTTGGACTTACACAAGTAATACTGAAGTCACCACATACAACTAATTCTTTGTACTTCCTATAAAGTGAACCAAGACCCCTTTCTAGCTTGAGCAGAAATGTTCTCAAATCACAGTCAGAGTACCCATAAATAACAAAAATGAGAAGTTTAGTTCCACTTAATTCAGCCACACCAGCACAACATTCAAGTACCTGTTTTGTGCAGTGCTTTGAAACATCAATGGACTTGAATGAATACCGTTTTTCACGTAGAAGGCCACTCCCCCATACCGCAAAACTCCTAGAAAAACAGCCAGCTAACGTGTATCCTGGTGAAGGAAGCCTCTGAATTCTTACGTACTTTAAGAAGTGCTCTGATATATGAGTAATGTCAGAGTGAACAGTTCACTAACTTCATCGCTAACACCTTGTAGGTTTTGATGAAATATACCAATTCCCTCATTAGTTGGAAACCTAACCTTCTTCGAAAGGGGTTTCTTTGTTAGAGAGACTTCCTTTAAGCAGGAATACCTCTCAACTGACTTCCGTCTAAAAAAGATACAGCTCTAACTCTAGCTGATAATGTACATGAATTTTCCCATGAGTGACCCCAAAACCCCCAACTACGCTGTCAGCTACAAGCTTTGCCTACCTCCCCTTCCCATACCTATTGCGGTGCAGTCCGAGTTTAGTGAAACCCACCCTGTTGATAGACTCAACTGACTCAGTTGCAATGTGAGCCATTCCCTCCGCCTTCAGTGCCGTCTCAAGCCTCATATTAATACGCTTGACAGCTGTATTAAGATGAGGCCGAACATGACGCAGAAAAAGTTGCACGAAATGCTAATCTATGCGACCAGTCTGAGTAGCTATTCTAGTAGCCGCTTACTGCTTGCAGTGAACGCGTGACCTATGAAGGGAAACCCTACAACTACCCACTCGATAGCGAAGGTCGAAAAATATAGATCCGATACAGTCGCAGAATCGTCTGAGCCTCTGATTTAGACCTCCACTCTACTCCACACCAGAGGACCATGATCGGTTCTGAGAACGATGAAGCAGCACGATAGCTCAGCCTGGACCCGCTGGCGAGGCTATCTGTCTTCACCAAATCAGCCAGTCGCCTGCAGAAACCGAGAATGGCCTCTGAACCCAGGCAGTACGAGTCTTTCGAGCTTACATGAGTAATAATGAGCAGCCGGATGCACCTAATGCGTTCAATTACTGCCTTCCGAGCCTCCTCCACATCTCGGAAGAGACCCCCGGCATTCAAACAGAGTGTAAAATGGTTGTATTTCTCGATCTACTCGCTATTTTCCTGCGGGACTCTTATCACCTGCTCTGTTTAATACTGAATATGACAATAACAAGCAGTTCCACTCTCCGGAATATCTCTCAGGAAGATCGACCACTGTCCCATGAGGGGAATCGTCCCCTGCTGACTCAGGTTTTTTTTCGGTAGCAGACAATGCCTTAAGCTTATTTTTAAGACGTGAAGGGGCACCCGTGAGTCCTTTACCCACTTTCGCCTTCCGTGTAGAGACCGGCGACTCCACCACTGTTTGCCAGTCACTGTCAGGTAAGTGTTGACTGACCAGAACGTGCGAATGGGAAGGCGCAACGACATCACGAATCCCATGCGAAACCATGAGCTCTAGAGGTACCAAAACATTCGTCTCAGATGCCTCAACGCCATCGCAGGCCAGGGCAGCAGCCTGAAGGCTGTCGAATGTGGTCAACATAGATAGCAGCTGTTTACACACAATGGCACGTTCCTCACGCATCAGTACGCAACAGGAGCAGTTCCCATCCATCTTTAATTACTTATTGTGAGAACCACACAAACAATAGAAAAATACGCAAACTCTCACATCAAAAATTTATAGCACTACTAAAAACAGCTAAATAATCAGCTACTGTTCACTTCTAATCTCAAGGAAGTAAGAATACGAGTAAACTAAACTAGGTATGCAGTCTATGCACAAACGATAAGCTGTTGCTGCTGCTGACTACACTCTGCTCTAAGGCTTGAGCTCATCTTTCAGGTGACAGTACTGCTTAAGAATTTTGAAACTCGTTAGCCAACATACCTCTATATAAAAGCGCGAACCGATATATTCGCTATGTAATTTACTTAAGGAAGGAGGAAACTGTTGCTGTTTGAAGTCAGAAGATTTAATGAAATTAATTACTTTTGACATATTTTGATACATTTTTCAAGTTTATTACAATGGTACAGAATACCCCTGTGAGGGATCTTGGATCCACAATACATTTCACTTCCTTTCTTATTGATCTACGCCCACAGTGTACGTAGTTCGGTCTGAGGTAATGTAAAATCTTGTAAACTAAAAGATTTTGCTTGTATTTGAATGCATAAATAGTCACTCCAAGTAATTATTCCTTCCACATTTCAAAACAAACAGATTATTCGTTTCTGGCCAATTAATGTCAGTAGTTTCAGTTAGTCATTCTTCAATTACACCACTTAACGTTAAAGGTTTCATATGTTCAGCTAGGAACTCTGACAACACTTAGTTGGTATACACCCGCTCCACCTTTTTGTTTTGACATTTTATTAAACATTAACTGTTGCATTTTCAGCTCCCACTTAAACTCTCTCAACTTTTCTTGTCTCACTAATGACTCGAAAGTATCATATTTTGAGTGATGTTGTTCATAGTGGCAAATCTACACATTAAGCACATTATTTTATTGTTTAATTCAGTGTAAAAATATTTCAGTTCCTTCCTTGCTTGGAACTTTCGGTGTTCGTCAGCAATTTCCAATTTTCTTCGATTAAAATAACTTTGCTATTGGCGTTGCAAAGAGACGGATGGTGGGAGCTAGCTACCATTTAATCATAGCCAGCCCTTCCATGATCGCCACGTGCTCGTTATGTGTCCTGTCTAGTAAATATACTGGACCTGATTGAGTTTTTCTGGGTGGATACCATAGTGCCCCCTGCAAATTCCATGTCAGTCACAAAGGTATTTTATTCAATCTATACCACTTGATCTCGATGGAGGTGCTATGATTGCGAAGGACAGAAATAAATTAATAATCGGCGGGTAACATAAAGTAATAAACTTCAACCGAAATTTGACAGTTTTCTCAGACATTAGCTTACTCTAGACTAAATAAATATATACATTAATCAGAGTAAATTAAGTAATTTGTATTTATCTTGTTTCTGTTGAAGCACGTAAGACTCATCAACTTAAAGAAATCACTGATGTTCTCTGGCAGATACTCACCGTATTCCTTACGTCTCTAGTCAGTAAAATCCTAAACGGAGGCCGCAATATGCGTTCATCTGTAGCGTGTATGAAAGCAACAACGAAAGAAAATGTGAGGGTCACTCACTCATTGGTCAGTTAATACTGAAGGACCTATTCTTCTACAAACTAGGAGATATGCACGTGTACAAAAATGCATCTGCTGCAGGAGTGGTGTTTGAAGCAAATGGATAATCTGTAGTATCCTTCACTGTTTTCATGATCACCTTATTTGGTATTTCCAGTCTTTATGAGAATCGTCCCATTTCTTATAAGCTTATTTTCAAAATCCCATATTATTTACGTTTCCCCTAATCTCATACCGTATGCCTGAATGTTGCTTTTTTGTCTTTTTTCGTGTCGTGTGACTGACGGAAGGTGCTAATAATATACTTTTGGAGATTATTTCTAATTATTTATTAACTGAAGTCACCGATCGGGCTGTGTATGACTTTTGTTAGTACCGAGTGACAGATCGGCATCATTGTTTTGCTTATTTGATCAGTGTCTTGTTTGTAGGTCTTAGGGATTTCGTAACTGGGCTTCTTTAAACACTCTAAGTTGCTCTCGTAGACTTGTTTCCCTTTATTGTTGAGAAACTAAGTTGCTCCCGGTTGCCTACCACTTGGCTAACATGTTAATCCGTCTTCCGTTAAGTATCTGTACATCCAAAGCGACGGAACTTAAGGTACAATGCCCACAGAAAGCCCACTCATACGGATAGATACCTTTACAGATACTCCAAGAAAAGCAGGAAAAAGGACTTGTCAGAACATTTCTGAACCGCACTGAAAGGCCTGTGAGCCACGGTACTTGGAGGGTGGAATCGATCATTTAAAAACTGCCTTGAGAAGAAATGGCGACTCTGAGAAAGAGACAATTAAGGCATTATACCCTAAAAGATCTGCAGATTATAATGAAAGAGAACCGACTGAAGGGAAAGTTTTCCTCCCTTTCGTGAAATCGGTCACACATCGCAGCAGCAGAGTACTTTTAAGACACGGTATTGACACAGTGGTTAAACTAACAAGTAACATGAGCGAATATTTGAACACTCCAAAGGACCTACTCTCACCATTTTCCACAGACGGAATGTATAAAGTCCTTGGCACATGCGCTCAAGTGTACATATGAAGTAGAAAAAGAAGCAATATCACTCGCCTTAACGACGCAAGTGCCATTTTAACCTAGACAACAGGGATAAATACGTAGTAGCAGAACGTACAGTGGGACCAGGAACAACGAAATTCGTTTCCCTGATACCATGATTTTATCTAAATCCTATCATTGCTTTACTAGGATCTACAGAGACGCCACAGAAATTTAGAAACGCACAAAAAACTTTAACGGAAATGAACAAAGATTGAAATTAGACAAGTTGTTGGCCTTCATACTAAATACTCGTAAAGTTCCATAAAACACGTCGGTGCGATTCCACAAACTTAGGCAGTCGTCTGATGACGACACGAACTGACCGTTGCCTGGAAACTTATAAACAGTTCAGCTTGCGGAGCTCGTTTCAGGCTGTAACTGCTTTCTGAATTGTGGCTCTCATGATGTCACCAGCACGGGAAGACGAAACGTTAAGCAGAGCACTAAGCCATGGACCACTACCTAATGCCCATAAAACAAATACCACAAACACACAAATACCGGCCGTGAAAGCACGGAGTGTATTATTTGTCCAGAGTCACAGGTATTCAAACCTCTAACCCAAAACCGGATGATGAATTAAATACAACGAAGAATACCAGAATTAAAATGACAGTTACCATTTTTGAAATGTATGACATGTAGTTTTTAATTAGTATACTAATCTAACAGAGCTTACGAGACACGGAATGCGAGAAAACGTGACAGCGTTTGCGGGTGTAGCGTGCGCCGGAGGTGTTGCTCTGCAGGTCAGACAAAGCAGCGGAGCCAATGCACCGAATCCTCCGATGGCCGCTCATCAACTCGCCGATGGGTTGATCGGAGTAGTAAGTACTCCTTGCTGAGGAATCAAATATAATACTTCATAAAATACCAATCAATTGGAGGTCTTCTGTATAAATCGTCATTAGAGTCTCCAACGTTTTTTATTTCTGAGTAAACAAAGTAATATCTTGATCAAGAATCTAAATCTGATGATCAGTAATATAAATCTAAATCTGAATAGACTTTTTTCGAATACCTTGCACGTCTTGCAAAACATTTTGCTCTCAGCACTCTACGTCTAACATTTGGTCGCACAGTAAGTGTCCCTAGTTCATCCCGGTAAGAGATATCGCGACACTCTTGCCCCTATTTCACGATTGTACAAGACGAGCTGCCCTTCTTTGAACATCAACACTCTAGCAGAGGACGAATAAGCTTAATGTTTGGTGGTTGTTTTTTCTAAGTGTTCCGCCAATTAAACGTAGTCTCCGGTTCGCCTAACCCATGAAACAGTCTATGCGACTGTTCCAGTTCTAGTTGTTCGTAATTGTCATCCCTAGTTATTTAGCTGAACTGACAGCCTTCAGATTTGTGCGATTTATCGTGTGACCAAAATTGAACTTGTTCCTTTTAGTTGCCAAGTGGCCGCGCCGTTGAGGCGTCATATCACGGACTGCGCGGCACCTCCCGCCGGAGGTTCGAGTCCTCCCTCGGCCATGGGTGTGAGTGTTGTTCTTAACATAAGTTGGTTTAAGTTAGTTTAAGTAGTGTGTAAGTCTAGGGACCGATGACCTAAGAAGTTTTGTCCCTTAGAAATTCACACACACATACACACAGTTGTCAAGTGCGTGACTTCATACTCTCCATTATTGAGGGTCGATGGCCACTTTTCGCACTATACAGATATCTCGTGTAATTCATTTTGTAATTAGTTTTGATCTCCTGATGACTTTACTAAACGGTAAGTGACAGCGTCATCAGCTAACATTTCAAGAGTGCTACTCAGGTTGTCTCATGAATCATTAATATACATTAGGAACAGAAGAGGGCTTATAAAACTGCCTTGGGAAACGCCGTATATTATTTATGTTTTACAGTACGACTTTCCGTCAGTTGCTACTAATTATGACCTTTCTGACAGGAAATCAAGAATACAGACGCGTAACAGAGACACTACTCCATAGGCGTGCAGTTACATTAGAAGTCGCTTGTGAGGAACGGTATCAAAAGCGTTCTGGGAATCTAGAAATAAGGAAGGAATTCGATATCCCCCTGTCCACAGCACCCACAGCCTCATGAGGATAAAGAATTAGGTGTGTTGCACACTTGAGAAATTTTCTGAATTCGTACAGTGTGCCATAGATTGTTTTCTTCGAGTTAATTCATAATGTATGAAGGCAGTATATGTTCTAAAATCCTATCTAAACTTCTCAGTCTTGCGGTACGGATCTTTCGCCGACCGAGCGTTTGTAAATGATCGTTGCGTCTGGTGCTATTACATCAGCATACTCTGAAAGGAACATAGTTGGTATACAATCTTCACTGAAAGAATTGTCTTTATCAAGTCTTCCGAATTTTTTTATCTTTACCGAGGGTACCTACTTGTAAGTTACTCATGTTGGCAGTTATTCTTGAGTCTAATTCTGAAATACTTACTTTGTCTTTCTTTGGTGAAGGAACTTCAGAAAACCAAATTTAGTAACTCCGTTTTTGTAGCACTGTCAACACTAACATTACCACTGCTGTTGCGCGATGAAGGTACTGATTGTGTCGTGCCTTGCCGAACATCACCAGTCATGGGGAGTTTTTGTTCTTTTTTATATCAGGAACGTTTTTTTCCTTGCTCCTGCAACAGTGTTCTGACCTGTTTTGTGTACCAAGAAAGATCAGTACCGTCTCTCATTAACTTATTTGGTACATAAATCTCAAAATTGCTATTTCTTGATGTCGTAACACGTGTTCTATCTTCCTGTCCTTGTTTTTGTCAATGTTTTACATATTTTCCTCTCCTTGCCGATTCTGTGGAGATTCTCCTCATTTCTTAATTTATGATTCCACCAAATTTTGAACATCCTTCTATAACGCCACATCCGAAATGTTACGATTGTCTTCTTTCTCGGTTTACCTATAGTCCATGATACACTTCCACACAAAGCTGTGCTCTAAACATACATCTTCAGAAATTTCTTCTTCAACTTCAGGCTGATACTTGTAAATAGTAGACTCCTTTTGGACAGGAATGTTCTCTTTGCCTTTGCTGATCTGCTTTTTATGCCCTCTTTGCTTCGTTTGTCATGTGTTATTTTGCATCTATGGTAGCTACAACAGAGATGACTCTAAACGACTGTGCTGGTATAGAGTCGTGACTTAAGAACTTTCGTGGAATGTTAGCATCTGAAGACAGTGTTTTAAATGAAGAAAAAAATTTGATGTTTTTCAGTAAATTCAGTCATACAGTATACAGCCAGATGGACCCTAGGGATGTAGAATATGTCACAAACCAGGCAGATGGGTCATGACAGGTGTGGTTTGGTAACAGAAGAAAGTCCGAGAACAATAAGGGAAAGGGAAGAGAGGAAGGGCGTCATGCCTCACTGAGATACAGTGCCAGAGACAATGCTGTCTCGTGGTTCCATTCTCTGGCAGTACATCGCAGCTGCCACGTAATTTTCCTGGCCTGTTCCATATTGGTTGTTCCACAGAAAATGTGAAACTGTCAGTAGTAAGGCCACAAATTCCTTGACCCAGAGTTCAAGTTTCTACCGCTAGTTGGCACTGCAGTACCCGAGCATGCCAAGAAGATGCTGGCAGGTAACTTGAAAATGTAAAATGCTGGAGGTGAGAAATTTAAAAAAAAAGGTGCAAGATTACGGTGATGGTAAATTTCAAGATGCACCATAACGGTGGGGGAAATTTTAAAAAACATGCAAGATGGACGACCTAGTCCTGTTGTGCCTTGCACCCCGTTTCCCTCACTGCCCCCTCCCTTTCTCCCTGTCTCACTCTCTACCGAACATCAACATGTATTGAAATGAGGTAGCCAATGACAACACAGTATTTAAGCAGATATTTAAATGAGGCAGCCAATCACTTTAATTGCGTAAAAATGGCGCCAAGTTCAAAAATTTTTATATAACATGTCGTCAAGTACAATATTTCTATGTTGAAAACATACCGGGTGGCTATAATTGAATTGCAGCTACTCATAGAGGCCGATTGTGCGCTGTAATTGCATTATGGCAGCGAAACTTGGTGGATATTGTAAGGCTTTATTGCGGCACCGATTTACGCTGAAAAAAATTGTTCCAGTTTTGGCCACCATTTGTAAATCTGGCACTGTGAATGCAAGAAAGATATACAGAAATGTTTCCATATATAATGGATTAGGAACGGGACGCGGGCAGAGAAGGTCAAACAAGTGAAAAAGGCACAATGTTGATTTTATTAGTAACAGCCGCTTACATAGTTCAGTACGAGCAACCCCAGACGTCGACTAGATGCTGCATCCTTAAAACAACATTATCTACAGTTACTCGCAGAAGCTCGGGTGGAATCTGACTAACGAGCTCTTGTATACTGGCCTTCCGACCCGATAATCGGCTAGACACCGAACGTGTCCCTGGTAAACGCGATCTTGGCGAGTGACATGAGTGAATGAAAACAGCTGTTTCCCCACAGTTCCGCTCGTCCACACCGTGAATCACATGCTGTACAAGCAGGTTCCGATAACGTACGTGGCGCTACACCCGACAGACCCTGGGTGTATGCTCTTGAAAGAACAAGAGACCGATAACAAAGGTGCTTGTGAATCCACACCACACAGTCACAAATGGCTCTTCGTGCTGAACACACGGTTTAACGGTACCCCAAATTCGGCAGTTCTGTGTATTCACAGCACCCCTTAGTGTAAAACGTGTCTCGTCATTCCCTACAATATTGTCCAGCAGCGAGTCATCGGCTTCGTTTCGTACCAGAAACCGAAGAATACATTGTGAACGTTGCTGCGGATCACGAGATTTCAGTTGCTGCTCTGTTTGGATCTTGTACAGCTATCGGTGTAACATAGACCCCATAACTTTCCCATTATGTTCCCCATGGTACGGTCAATCCTCATGACACTGCACGAGCACTAGCATTACCCGGGACTCGTGCTGGATGGTCAGTCACAGCAACAGCAACCTCGTCAGTAACTTTCACTGAAATAGGATGCCTTCCTCTTCCAGGTGCCACAACTAGCTCACCCGTGTTTTCGTATTTCATTATCATCTCCTTTAAACCATTTAATGACATCGGGCCTCTCCTCAGATCTTTCAGACTGTGATACTCTCTCGATGCAGCACAGTAATTGCTGCCGTTCACATAAAACAGTTTACTAACACTAAGCGGTCTCTCTTCTCTATAGCTATACTGTTCACTCACGTTATGGCTCGTCAAACGACAGCGTGTGTGTCATAAGGTCATAGAAACAGTGTACAGGGCCAGATTTGCACCTGGTGGACAAAATTGCAACTAACCTTCTTCCAGGGTAAATAGGTTCTGTATTAACGCGTTAGCATCTCTACCAAGTTGCACTGCTTACAGTAAATACAATCCACACTGGACCCCCGTGAGTAGCTGCACCTTAATTAGAACCACCAGGCTCGTAAGCTTAACCAGAACTGGCACTATTTTCAAAGCAGTCGGCCTTTAAATTTCGTAACACACACACACACACACACACACACACACACACACACACACACACACACACACACACAACACGCATCTTTAAATTTCTTTCGAACCTATACAGCATTTACTGTGGAATGAGTATAATATGTACTCTCCATAAATAGTCAAAAACCAACATTTGCTTGTGAAATGTAATTAACAAATTAGAAATACATGATTGCCACAATGGCTTTTACTTGAGCTACTACTCTGAAAAACTTCAAAATGGGAAATAAAACCAACTGGGGCTTGTGGATGTACATAGTCCTATTACTGCACCATACTTAGTGTAAGACAGAATAGACCCTTAAATTAACTATTTCCCAAATCTAAATTGTCCTGTGATGCTTGCCAAGTGTCACAACGTATTTTTGCACGTTCGAAATGTCTGCAAAAATACGTCAGCAACCCAAAAAATACGATGTTTATGTCAAGTATCACAATGTTATTTTCAACACACATATCTGTCAAACTCGTGCCTAAAACGTAATCGAGAACGCAAGTGTTTTTTTTTCTTCTTATACAACAATGAAGTGATGACAGTAATGCCGTTTGAGTTTTGTGCTGCGAATCTTACAAATTAGAGCTATAACAACTTTATTTAGGTATAAATTTTGAATTTTCGTTCCTGATCAGAGACCTGCTATTATATTAGCATATTATGATAAGCAACTTGCATATGTTTTGTATTCCAAACAGGTATCTATTATGAGAAGTAATTTTAATTTAGTGGGAAAGATTGTATTTTAAAGATATCGACATTTCATCTCTGTCTTGTTGTTGTTGTTGTGGTCCTCAGTCCTGAGACTGGTTTGACGCAGCTCTCCACGCTACTCTATCCTGTGCAAGCCTCTTCATCTCCCAGTACTTACTGCAGCCTACATCCTTCTGAATATGTTTAGTGTTTTCATCTCTTGGTCTCCCTCTACGATTTTTACGCTCCACGCTGCCCTCAAATGCTAAATTTGTGATCCCCTGATGCCTCAGAACATGTCCTACCAACCGGTCCCTTCTTCTTGTCAAGTTGTGCCACAAATTCCTCTTCTCCCCAATTCTGCTCAATACCTCCTCATTAGTTATGTGATCTACCCATCTAATCTTCAGCATTCTTCTGTAGCACCACATTTCGAAAGCTTCTATTCTCTGCTGGTAAAACTATTTATCGTCCATGTTTCACTTCCATACATGGCCACACTCCATACAAATACTTTCAGAAACGACTTCCTGACACTTAAATCTATACTCGATGTTAACAAATTTCTCTTCTTCAGAAACGCTTTCCTAGCCATTGCCAGTCTACATTTTATATCCTCTCTACTTAGACCATCATCAGTTATTTGGCTCCCCCAATAGCAAAACTCCTTTACTACTTTAAGTGTCTCACTTCCTAATCTCATTCCCTCAGCATCACCCGACTTAATTCGACTACATTCCAATATACTCGTTTTGCTTTTGTTGATGTTCATCTTATATCCTCCTTTGAAGACACTGTCCATTCCGTTCAACTGCTCTTCCAAGTCCTTTCCTGTCTCTGAAAGAATTACAATGTCATCGGCGAACCTCAAAGTTTTTATTTCTTCTGCATGGATTTTAATACCTACTCCGATATTTTCCTTTGGTTTCCTTTACTGCTTGCTCAATATACAGATTGAACACCATGGGGGAGAGGCTACAACCCTGTCTCACTCCCTTCCCAACCACTGCATTTCATCATGGGTGATAATATCAGAGTCACGAGGAGGATTTCTTATGTAACAATTTCTGAGTTTGTACCTGCATCCTTTTCTATCAACCAGCCAACTCTTAAGGCACACTATTCCATACAAACTGCTGTGCTAGAATGTGCTAGTTTAATTTTCTTGGTATTTTTCGTGGTCTAAGAAGGACACTGTATACATCAAAAATTATTGTGAGATCAGTGAGATTCTGTTGGCAGACATACACAATGATTGGTAGCAATGAAGAAGAATTAATAGAATCCAGTGTAGGAGGAACCTTGTAGCTGCGCTCTGTCTACTATGCGTAATGACTATATGATGATAAGGAGACTAATGAAGATATGTGTGTTGACTTACCTCAATATGTTATCTTTCTGCCGAAACTTTCGTGTGATTTGAGGCAAGTTTTTGAGTTTCTCGAGTGTTCCACATTGTTACTTTAAGGATCCCCCAGATTCTGATCCAGAGTATACAGTGTATATACCTAACAATTGTGATCAATATAATTCCATCTGATTTTTGAGTTACTAAATATACGAAACTTAACTGTTGTGAAATATTTCTAAGAGGTTATTCTGTTCCATTGCAGTTCGGTCAACACAATAGGAACAATGATGGATTCCTTTAATTTTGGCAATTCCTGCTGTCTTGAATACATTGGTTTTGTTGTGATTGTCACAAAGAATACGTTCACTATTATTAATGAATGCATCCACGTATGGAGGGAGAAATTAGACTACTCTAGCGCAAAGCGATGGAGGAGATCTATTACCAGTAATTTATCACTAATCACTGAAACAAGTATTTAAAAACAGTACTTGGCTACCATTAAATTTTTATTGTGCACTGGTACTTGGCAGAACATGGTAATGACAGAAAACCTTCTTGATGTTCTTTAACAGTTGAATTTTATTAAGTACTACTGACAACTAACAGTCACAATCGTGAGGTAACAAAGCAATGTAGTTTGTTTTATGGTTGCTATGAAAATTTCTGCCATGTAACAGTGTCATAAGCAAATAAATTCCAAGAGCAACTCATAGAGTGGAGCGTGAGTCTGAACTCCACAGATGAGGTTTCAGTGGTTGATCATTGAATTATTATTATTTTTTTGTTTTGTTTTGAAAGTCGTGAATCTTCGCCTTAAACCTTCAGTATTATAAGATACATTCAAAAAGAAACGAACAGGAGACTGTAAAAAGTAGTGAAACTATCGTAACGTCATTGCCTGTGGAAGAGGGTGCGGTCCGTGGAAGAAAGCTGAGGTCGCAAACGCGCCGCTAGAGGGTCACAGGAAGAGACATTGATATGGCAACAGAGCGAGCACACGCACACTTCGATCAACTGTACTCAGTCGATCTGGAAACAGTGAAATGCACCTTGTATGTTTTGTACAGTCTTCTCTAGGCTTTTCTTTCGTCAATATTATTTGAATATGAACAATAATTCAAGTTATATGCGTTTACGTAACCAAATCTAACCCGCATGTACCTAATGGATAAGGCTGCTGTACACAATGAAAGAGCAGCTCACTGACCTCATGGTGACAATTTAATGCAGACCTCAGCACACCGTAGTATCACCTCTCCTCCGGCGTCTAAGGTAAGGCAAGATACTCTTGATTTAGATGGATGATAGTGACCGTGTGAGGAGTGTTCGATTGCACTACACATCTGCATGCAAACTCCTCAAATCACTGTACAGTGTATGATAGAGGGTACATTGTACAAAAATGTCGATTTTTGGTCCAGTTCCATTCATATACTGAGCGGAAGAAAAAATCACTATCTGTATTCCCCCGTGCGTGCTGTTACCCTACTACTCTGTTGGGTGTGATGAACGGCAGCCTGAAGACTGGACACCATTTCACAAGACTGTATATTCAGAACTAAAGAACGCTCATTCAGAAAACTAACTAAGCCGAAGATGACAGTCATCTAAAGGGTGAAATTGGACAATACTACAGGTCAGGCTAAGCTCCTTCAGGAGAAAGGAAAATCAGAATGAATGAAGTCATCGCCACCAATAGCGAAACCCAACTGCGACAGCCTACTGGGGCTCCTGCTGATGGAGAAGTATTAGTCATTAGACTCATAAGGCAGATCCCCTCCGCCAAATCAGATACTCATTCTCAGATACTCTCCAGAATTCTCCGTGAACGACCGTATCGAGGTGTAGAAGTGATGCTAACCACCGAAGTATCCGTCAGCTGCTGAGTTCTATGTGGAGACCACTGTAATGCCATACTACGGATCCAGTCACCTGCCAGGGACTACATCTCAAGGAGCAGCTGGCAACAACCCGTATGCAGACGACTTGGTGCCTTAACACTGCTCTATCCCCTACTGGGTGACCCTTCTGGCGGCCACTTCCCTAATGTGACGAATGTTCGAGCCTGGGCTGTGATCGGCCCGGTTTCTTCGTTGCAGTACACCAGTTCGTGAAGGCTTCCATCGTCGCCGATCACTGCTCAGTGCGACCATAAGCCTTTGAATTTGGCCAGTTTGGATGTTACGGTTTGAAAGCCGCCTATTCTGGTGCTTATTTATTTATTTATTTCATTAACAGTACAGTGTAACCCACCACCTTGAAATGTAGGGTGGGTCGGATGCTTCTTAATCTAACAGCAATGACTTCTCATTGTTACAGTCTTATTGGTATACAGTTGTTCATGCTTTTTTAAAATAATATAAAGAACAGAATATATAAAGAGTTCTCTGAGGTTACAGCGAATTGAATGCTTAACAACTGTTAAAATGAGTCCATATAATTTGTTAGTACCTAGTTGATGAGAATATAATTTATATAACGCAAATGTCAAAGAAAAATTTTTAAAAATGTAATACAATGAGTGTGGTGAAAATAATTTGCAGTATATAGAGGGAAGTAATATGCTGTATTTGGATGTGTAATATAGTCTAAGTAACATGTTAGTTGATAATGGCCTATTTGTACCTATTTCAGATGAGAAGGTCTCGGTACCAACTCGAGCTATTTGCATGTGAAATTGTTTGTGCTAAAGTATGTTTACACAGATTATACGGATTAAATACTGACTGAGCACTTCATACATGGAATACATAAATTTTAGCGTTACATGAGAAATACACTTATGTTTGTAATTCGTTAATAGAAATAGAATGTAGTTCATTGCTACCTGAATGCGTAATTCCTTAAATAACTTAATACATTACTGATATATAAAATTCATTGATTGTAACTTTGAATAGAGAAGATAATATACTTCTGTCTGCAAACAATAAGACGAGCAATACATTACTGCTTGTGTGCGGTATATTTTAAACACTATGCAGGATGTCATTGGGGAGGAGGAGCCTCGGAATAAAAGTTCTTCGAGCTTTCTCCTCTCAAGCGACATTACCTTATTACTACAGACTTACTATGTGGTGCCGGTGTTCATTTGTTTTGTGATTGTTGTGTTGTCTGTGACTGTGTTGTGGCATGCAGTGTCACGCATTGTTGGTTTTGGTCCTTTACATGTTGATCCAAATGTTCAAATTTGCGTGAAATACTATGAGACTCAACTGCTAAGGTCATCAGTCCATAAGCTTACACACTTCTTAACCTAAATTATCCTAAGGACAAACACACACATTCATGCCCGAGGGAGGACTCGAACCTCCTCCGGGACCAGCCGCACAGTCCATGGCTGCAGCGCCTTAGACCGGTTCGCTAATCCCGCGTGGCTTACGTGTTGATCCCTTCTGAGTTATTTTCACTTAGTGTTCCTTCCTCGGTTTCAAAAATCTCTGCTCGAGTTTGTTTCCTCCCATGTTGTTTGTTGTTTGTGCTTGTCTACGCCTCCTACCATATGGGTATTGGCGATTGTATTCTTCGTGCAGGGTGTTCGATAAACTATCGACTACGCTATTTATTGTGTTCCAGTCATCGGGATTATGTATTATTCTGACGATGTCATTGTCGTTCTGGATAGGTCTCACTTGTGCTAGCGTGTTGCACAGCAGTGTCCCAGTTTCTCCGCATAAGTATACTTCATCGTTAGTTAGTCCCATACGGTTTAAATGTACCGAATACGGCCCGTGGCCTGTCAGGAAATGGACCATCCCCCGGCTTGGGTCGACATGTTTCAGTTGTAATTTTGGCGTACATCAGGAAAGAAAGAGTATACTCGGCGACCCTTTTCGGATGCATCCCACTCTCTGTGCCATGTTTGAATCCGCTATTGTTTCATTTGTGTTTTGCTCATAATGCTTTTTCCCGTAATTTCGGTGACTTTATTGAGCCAGTCCCTCTCTTAAGCGCCGGCCGGGGTGGCCGAGCTGTTCTAGGCGCTACAGTCTGGAACAGCGCGACCGCTACGGTCGCAGGTTCGAATCCTGCCTCGGGCATGGATGTGTGTGATGTCCTTAGGTTAGTTAGGTTTAAGTAGTTCTAAGTTCTAGGAGACTGATGACCACAGCTGATACCCATAATACTCAGAGCCATTTGAACCATTTTCTATAACTGGATTGCCCTGTAGTGTCCCTCTGAGCAGTAAATATACAGTTTTGTTGAGAGCTATTTTTAATTTATTTTCTTTGCACCAGGTGTTAATTTTCCGAAGCAGTTGCGTGCCTTTTGTCTCTAGTGCTGCTCTCGAGTTGGCTGACACCACTACGGCGCTTTCTATGACCACCAGCGGTGTACTTTGGCCTCAAATAATGACACCCCAAAACAGCAGGGAACCTCCACCTGGCTGCACTCGCTGGACAGTGTGTCTAAGGCGTTCAGAATGGCCGGGCGGCCTCCAAACACGTCTCCGATGGTTGTATCGTTGAAAGCATATACGACACTCATCGGTGAAGAGAACGTGATGCCAATTCTTGCGGTCCATTCGGCATGTTGTTGGGCTAATCTGTACCGCGCTGCATGGTGTCGTAGTTGCAAAGATGAACCTCGCCTTGGACGTCTGAAGTTCCTCATCATGCAGTCTATTGCGCACAGTTTGAGTCGTAACACGACGTCCTGCGGCTGCACGAAACGCATTATTCAACATAGTGGCGTTGCTGTCAGGGTTCCTCCGAGCCATAATCCGTAGATAGCCGTTGTCCACTCCAGTAGTAGCCCGCGGACGGCCTGAGCGAGGCATGTAATCGACAGTTCCTGTCTCTCTGTATCTCCTCCAAATTCGAACAATATCGCTTTGGTTCACTCCAAGACACCTGGACACTTCCTTTGTTGAGAGCTTGCGGGCTTTCAAATAAGGATGAAATAATGTGGTGGTGGCCCACAACTACGTATACTCTGACTCGGAATTGAAATATTAAACGTTTTGCCTGGAATCGTTGTCTATGGGCTGGGATACGTAGTTGCCACATTACAAGGCAAATACTGTTAAGTCTACAGTATACAATATGAATATACACATGAAACGAATGGTCGAAGATTCCTGTCACTTGGCAATTGCGAATGTAACGCAGAAATTTATAAATGAAAGGATTGAAATGAAATAAAATCTACAGGTACTATCTTAGCGACTTTAAATGATGAGTGCGATAGTAGAAGTACTTTTGAGAAAGTGGTATATTTCTGCAAAACACTTAATGGTGTCGATGGTCCAGCAATTAAATAAAATATAAGTTGAATAACAGGGAAACAATAGACTCCTACTGCACGTGATTAGCGATGAACAACAACATAGCTCACGAGACATTCACTTCCTAACGCACACAACGTCTTCACTGTAGAAATCTCGGAAATCTCACAATTGCCCAATTCGGCACTCCGAAGTATTTTTATCCACCGCGACCACGCTCAAACCGCTCCGCACTCTCCAAGTTTCTTCCGCGACCGTGCGCCGTACTGTCCCGGACTCGCCGTGTCCTGTGCGACTCCCGTACCGTCCCTCACGCCGCACTGTCCAAACTCCCCCTCCACTCACTTCGGTAGTCGCCTCCCCTAATAACGAGTGCTGTAATTGGCGATAGCGCAGCCGTCATGTCTCCAAGCCGACACACACTCACAAACATTTTGAAACACATTCGAAATACAGGATTTACATTTAAATAACTTGAAATTAAATAAACATTCCTATGGCTGGACCATAAACATGCTCTAACACACATAATTAAATGCATAAATAAATCAAAGGAACAGAAACAAAAGGTAGTCCAGTAGCCTAAAGTCTCTGTGCTTTGTAAAACGCAATAAATATTTAATCAATTTCTTCATGAATAGTTTCTATAGGATATAAACAAAGACATAGACGAATAAATATATTTATAAGCATGCTGCTGCCATTTTTACGTGTAACTGTGGACTACTTATGGCCTGATGTGATCGATAGTAATCGGCCGCTTTGACCTGCAATAACTCATGTACTATTCAAGTTAAATGCCTTTAATTTATACAAATTTAGGTTTATACTAATAGCTTTCTAAAGACACGTCGACGGTTTAGATTTAGGAAATTCGTTGCTGGGTGTTACTTGTATAATTTACAGTCAGATACTAAACTTTAAACTAATACAGATATTGCAAATCTGAGCACACCATCAGAATCGTCGTGCAAATAATGCTAATGTACGTGTTTCTTTTTGAGGTGTCAAGATCCATCTGGCTACTACTAATTTCTGTAGAAACTGTGATACGGCTGCCTTTAAGGTTTCGCAAAGTCTGCCATCTTTGGCACTCCCCACATGTCTCCTTCATCGACACAGCGTCACCATGGAATTTCCAGCCAAGTGGTCCCTGGACACTGGCTAACGTTCGGCACCTCATGGAACTGATCGGCTGTCGGACACCCTCCGTGTGATAGGCACTGCTCAAGCATGGTTTTTTACATCCGTGGGCGGATTTAGTGACATCTCTGAACAGTCAAAAATGGTTCAAATGGCTCTAAGCACTATGGGACTTAACATCTTAGGTCATCAGTCCCCTAGACTTAGAACTACTTAAACCTAACTAGCCTTAGGACATCACACACATCCATGACCGAGGCAGGATTCGAATCTGTGATCGTAGCAGCAGTGGGGTTCCAGACTGAGGCGCCTGGAAGCACTTGGCCACAGCGGCCGGCTCTGAACAATCAAAGTGACTGTGTCTGTGAAATAATGTCCACAGTCAACGTCTATCTTCAGAAGTTCTGGGACCAGGGTGATGCAAACCTTTTTTTGATGTGTGTATGTGACTGCTTTCTCAGATACATTGATACATTACATTTTCCCTAACCCCTTCTAACATATTTAAGCCTTCAGTTCACCTTTTCATATATCAATGTAGCCAACAGCCTTGCGGCAGTGGTAACACCGGCTCCTGTCAGATCACCAAAGATAAGCACTGTCGGGCTTACCTAGCACTTAGGTGGGTCACTGTCTGGGTCTCTCAAGTGCTGTGGGCAAGTGGAATGTCTCACCCCTTGTGAGGCCAGATGAGGAGCTGCCTGACTGAGAAGTAGCGACACCTGTCGCAAAACCTGACAACAGCCAGGAGAGCGGTGTGCTGATCGCACGCCCCTCCATCTCGGCATCCTGCGCATCCTGTGAGGCCCAAGGTCTGAGGACGACGTGGCAACCGGTCGGTACCGTTGGGCCTTTAAGGAGTGTTAGGACTGTGATTGTTTGTTTATATAATAATCTGTGGAAAAAAATAATATTTGGGTCAACATTTGTAAAACTCTAATTTCTCTGTCTCAAACGCCACCCTACGGGTAGAAAGGGAGAGTTTTAGTTTCAGCGAATCAAAATTTACGAAGTAAATACGTATTTTTTATTTATCCATAACCATTTTCCACGCAAAAACATTTTTTCGTGTGAAGCTTATTTTTTGAGTTATTCTGGTTTTTCAACTTAAAATTCACACCCTGTATATTTCGTTGTCTGTGTGTACTTTACCGAACGGTAACAGTAATCATGGCTTACTCTTTAATATCTAAGTTTCCTTTATCCGTTGCTATACGCATGTTTTGTGTCTTATTGCTACTGGAATTGAAACCGTATGGTCAAGAAGCCACAGATTATTTAACAATGTTGTCAACAGTTGGCACTGGAGCCAAGGGTTCAATGTACGAAAGAACTCAGCAAACGACCGTACACAAAATTTGTAAATTAGCTGCAAAGCTTTCACTTCTCCTCTCTTAAGTTGTCAGAAAAGAACGGTCTTTAACACCATAGCGAATAATGTGTACCAGTAACGATATAATCAAATTATGTGCAGTATTAGTTAATTAAATATGGCATATGGCGATCTATCTTTCACAGCGTGTGCTACAAATATGCAACACACAGATCAACAGCAGATATGCGGCAAACTTTTGGTAACTGCTGTTATCACTGAAAACGAATAATTAAAATGATAGTAATATAACATGATCATCTTTTCAGAAGGTATGAAATATGAACCCTGAGGATGTTCTGAAAAGAGGTGCACTTTCTTTAGTTCCTTGCAAAACATTGTTTAAACAGGCTATGGTTAAAACGATTACCATTCGTGTGCTAGGAGACGATGTCTGCTCTTCACATACGACCATTCGAAATTTTACACCTCGACCCACAACACGGTTGTGACATATGCAACGCTGCGAAGGATACTGTAAGGGAACTGAATTACTTCGACAAACGACGAAGCCGTGTCTTCTGGCAGCTCTATTGAGCACATCTCGTCAAGTAATCGTAGGATATCGTATTTCCGCTTCGATCGATTTCATTGTGGTTCAAGTACTTTTCATGCGTTACCAGTCTGAGTGTGTCCGTGATGCTAGAGCTGAGGAACCGTCTTATACATCACAGATTCCTCAACGTCATCCGTTTCGTCTCTTCAGCTTACAATAAATTATCTTACAGTAACACAAGTAATTTACTTTTGTCCATTGTTATTCACAGAATGTGACTACATTATTTTAGAGAATTTACATACACCTTCATTTGGGGAAAAATGAGATTTTTTGTACACAATTACCTACTTTATCCTCTGAGTCACATTTTCGGTTGCTATTCTCATTCAGACAATGCGAGCTCGCTGAATATGAATCATTCTAAAATATTATGTGGAATTTCTTCTCAAAAATGGCACTGCTGTCAACAGTAAGAAATCGCATTTCTGAGGTAAATGCTATTCATTGGAGTTAGAGGTTCAGTATGTGAAAAGCTTGCATCAGTGACAATACATCTGCGTGACATGTAAATGTGTTAGAGGGAAATTATCCCGATCTCCGTACTTCTGAAGAGTCCAAACATGCAGCGAATCGTTTAAACAATCACTAGTCAGATGATTTACGTTTCTTTCAACTACGGCCGTAAAATTTTTGTTCTGTATTTGTTGCAGTTATGAATTTGGGTAAAACTGGTCAATGAAGGAGAAGATATGAAAATTTACATGTTGCTTAAATCGTAGTATCGGTGTGATCAATGGATATGGATGATGTCACTACGAACGAAAGCAGTTAAATTATTGAATAGCCGCTCTGATATCCATCATCGATCTGTAGCAACTTCTCTACTGCATTTGAGTAGTTTGGCTGTACTGGCGGTAATGTAAAAGCCACACATGTTCAGTTTCCACCAAACTATTATACGACGCAGCCAAAACCACGTACAGGGTTTAACGGTTCAAATGGCTCTGAGCACTATGGGACTTAACATCTGAGGTCATCAGTCCCCTAGAACTTAGAACTACTTAAACCTTACTAACCTAAGGACATCACACACACCCATGCCCGAGGCATGATTCGAACCTGTGACCAGAACGGTCGCGCGGTACCAGACTGAAGTGCCTAGAACCGCTCGGCCACACCGGCCGTACAGGGTTTCATTTGGTGTACTTTTTGTCACACATCTCTTTTCTCGTTATTGAACGTCTGCAGCATCATTCTCGGCTGAATTCTATTATATGCTCCAAAGAAACGTGTTTCCCGAGATCATCAACAATATCAAGCTATTCCGTGAAAACACAAAAAAATTCCTTGTATTCGGGCCTCTGTGTAAGAAACAATCAACATAACCTTCATGAGCGTCAGCGCCTTTGGTATCAGATACGCATAAAATATATAAAATATGGCGGTATCCACATACGTACGTGTAGTGTTACTAGAGGTTTAAGACTGAGTTCACTCTCCCAGCGATATCTTGGTTGGGAACGCGTGCTGCTGGTGACAGTAAGCAGTAGGGAATTGAAAATGAAGTCAAAAGAAAAACTGCTGAGTAGTCGCCAATGTGTTACTCCTACGTATTTATCCGAAATGTTCATAGGTTTAGCTCTGCAGCTACTGAAAACTTGACGCAATGCTTATATCCTCATGAGGTACTGAATGAAACACACCTATCTAGTAGCATGTATCATGGCGACACGCCCTTGCATTGCACTCATTGTCACACAGAAGATATCGAAACCAATCTCATCTACGAGCACACAACCATCACCCAGGCTTCAATGATATTGAACGGAGCTCGATACAAGGCGAGGATATCTATCTCTATGGCGACCCAGATGTGTCCAATAACACTCAGGTCAGGACTGCTATGAGGCTGCATTAGTACACTCATGTCCGAGAAGTGTTGTTCAAACCATTTGAACACTATTGTCGAAGCTTCAGAGTGGCTGAATGGTATTGTACTAGGTTGGTGCATAAGTGCGTAGGTTTTTTTCCCACAAGTTTAATTAACATAACAGATGCAGACAAGGGTCACTTTAGTCATCAATAATATATTCTCCTTCACTATTTACAACATTCTGCCACCGCTGGGACAACTTTTCAGTTCCGCTATTGTAGAAATCACGTGATTTTAAGGCGAAGAACTCGTCATGTCATGTTCGGGGTGCTCGACAGAGAGCGGAAAACGTGAAAATCTGAGGGTGTAAGATGAGCTGAATAAGAGGGGTGCGGAATGAGTTTCCAACAAAACCCTGTGTAGGTTTTTTTTTCAGTATAGCAGAATGTTGGTGTTATCTAGGGAGTAGCGTCACTTCACTCAGTCTTCATGGTCGTCGTTCATGGATGCATAGTTGTTGACAATAAATGTCAGCAGTGGTGATTACACCTCAGGGAATGTCAACAGTGATGGTTACACCTGAGCGAAGCAATTCGTTGCACACCACACCGTCGCTGTGCTACCAAATGGCTCTGAGCACTGTGAGACTTAACTTCTGAGGTCACCAGTCCCCTATAACTTAGAACTACTTAAACCTAACTAACCTAAGGACATCACACACATCCATGCCCGAGGCAGGATTCGAACCTGCGACCGTAGCGGTCGCGCGGTTCCAGACTAAAGCACCTAGAACCGCTCGGCCCGCTGTGCTACCAGATGGATAACTTTATCTTTTGTGGATGAGTGCAGGTCTTTATGCGGGGAGTTGCTGCTTTATTTGGGCTCAACCATTCCTTTCCTTTCCTTATTTTAGCGTAAAAACACCATTTCTCGTCACCAGTACCGGATACTAATGGTAGGTGTTGTTCAATAGCCAATTTGTGACGAGAGAGCAGAGATGCACATATGGCCACCCACAGATTTTTGGAATTTTGGCTTAGAGCATGTGGTACTCATACATCCAATTTCCGAAACTTCCCCATTGTATGCAAATGACACAAAATGGTGGAATGATCACAGTTCATCACGTTTGCCAGTTCTCGAGTACCTGACTTGGATAATTGCGGATTAATGCTTTTAAACGATTTTCATCAAACCCAGAAGGTTTTGCTGAACGTGGAGAGTTACAAATGTCAAAGCGAACCTTCTGAGAACGAAAACTCCGTTCTAGTGCCGTTTTATGTCCAATGACATTATTCCCATATTTGGTTGAATGAGTCTTGTTTCACATTGTTTCCAACTTCTGACCGAGTTTTATCTCCCAAGAGTGCCACATGTCGGGGCTGAGTGATCATCTGGACTGCTACATCAGGATATTTCATGGACACCATGGCTTCTCTGAAAGGTCGCATTACTGCCAAGTCTTACGCAACCATTTAGCGGATCAGATCCATCCCATGATACAATATTTGTTCACCAATGGTGATTCTGTGTTCCAAAACGTGGGAGCCCTATTCACACAGTTCCCATCGATTAGGATTCGTCTCATGAGCACGAGGATAAACTGTCGCACTTGCCCGGTTACCGGTCACCAGATGTCAATATTGTTGAGCCGTTGCGGTCTATATTGAAGAGAAGTCTACAAATGGACATGCCACTATTCTGCAGGAATAGTGGTATAAGATTCACTTGAAAACCACACAGGGCCTGTATTGATCCATCCCAAGATGACTGGGTGCTGATTTTATTGTCAACAGCTTTTTACACCGTATTAAGCAAGGTAATGTATTGAGTTCTTGGTGCATCCATAGTTTTGTTCACCACCTGTACTCCAGCAGATGTATGAACAGCGCCTTATTGGCAAATGAAATGCCATCCTCATTATTTACAATTTATTTATTCTCTGTCATCAGCATGTAGCAAAGCTGGCTCTAGACCTCTGGCTGCTGACCGATTGTTACTGTCCAGCGCTGACCTAGCGAACGATATGGTGCACTGTGATACACCCATCCCTCCTTAAGTATCCGCGGTAGTCAACAGCGATCCAAGCCATCAACACATTGTTGACCGCGGCATTTGACTCCGTCCACGTTCGTTTTAGTGGAATCACGAATTATCATGGTAACCCCTTAACTCGGCGGCACATGAAAATCTCAGTTCCGCACTAACTCTGAGATGGAGAGTTTCAGTAGGCACGGATCCAACTTTTTTTTCTGTCTTCCCCACCTTCCCTCCCACCCCAAATACATTATAACTTACCGTCACATCCACATTTAACATGCCAAAAATCTTAGGACTTCAGTATTAACGAAAAGAATATATACATAATGTTTCGAAATTATCATAATAATTAATTTCTTTCAGTGATTAATACTATGCTTTTCTAATTTTCCTTTATTCTTTGGGGGGAGGCATGATCAACATGATACCCTTCCCCACTCCCTTTTATCCGCACCTCATTCCCACACGACGGGCACCCACCATTTCTCTGCAATGAAATGCGCTACCATCGCCCGTATTTTCCAGCCTGCATTCAAGTATCACGGTCTGCCGGTTTCCATTCACCGAGGAAACAGTTCTCGTCCTCCGACATAATAGCCGCTCTAATTCTGTTGTTCTCGAGTTCTTGAGTATGGAGTTTAGTACTTTGTATCTTCTCATGTATGTTTTTACAACTTCGAATGAACACTCGCTGCTATGATTTTATTGGAGATAGTAATAATTATTCTTTGTGCATTGTTCAAGAACTGCTACGCTACAATTTCATGTTGTGTTGTAATTATTGTTAAAATGGAGACTCGGAAGACAATATACAATGTGATCATAAGAGAACGTTCTAAGATTCCACACACTTTGATACAGTAATTCTACAACATGAATGGATACTGGAAAAGGAAAATAGAAAGCCACACTCGGAACAAAATCTTGCGATTGCTTTAACTGTAATTACGTTATTCTTCCTAGCTAATTTATAATCATTGCGATCACAGAGCAGAGCAAGAAACACTCTCCAGGAATCAGTTTTAAGTACACTGATGGCGCAGTACTCGCTGCTTGGAACAGGTAAACGGCAACTGCGCCAGTTACTGCGTAGTTACCTGCTGTGCTTCACATCAGCTCTGTATGTGTTATATCCTGTACAATACGAACATCAGAACTGTGAAAAGTTGTAGTCGAAGTTTACAGCCTTTATTCTAAGCCGTGATTTTCGATAGATGTGGAAGGAAAAGAAAAAAAAAACATAGATTTTGAAAGGAAATGCCTAGATTTTTACAACTGAAATATTACGTAATATGAGAGTGGCTTGTGTGTACCTAGGTGTCGACTGTACTGAAAACACTGCTAGGCTTTGGGCTTATACGAATTTTCTAATGAAATTATTTCACTGTAAATGGGTCAAAATCTACGTGATTTAATGACTCTCGTTTGAAAGAGTTGGTTCTTCAATACTTCAAACAAACTAAGAAACGAGAATTTTAGTCAAGATATAGACACTTAAGTTTTCGACAGCAGCCGGCCAGGGTGGCCGAGCGGCTCTAGACGCATCAGTCTGGAACCGCTCGACTAGTATGGTCGCAGGTTCGAATCCTGCCTCGGGCAAGGATATGTGTGATGTCCTTAGATTAGTTAGGTTTAAGTCGTTCTAAGTTCTAGGGGACTGATGACCTCAGAAGTTAAGTCCCATTGTGCTCAGAGCCATTTGAACCATTTTCGACAGCAAATACCGGATGGTTATAATTAAACTTTCCCTATTTAACACGCTATAACACGGAAACTAACTACCGTACGAATACTAAATTAGGTAACATAATTGTCAAGGACATAGGAAAGGGAAGTAATGGAGAATCAATTCAATTTAAAAACTTTTAATGTTCTGCTACGCTACATGATACCACTACATACCGGTATCATTACTGCTACCAAAGGGTCTCAATACGGCGCCCATCAGTGTCCAGAAGAGTCTGAAAGCGGGGGATTGCATTCTGTACAGAAGAAGAAAGCATGTCCGTAAGTATGCTGGTTGCCTCTCTTGATATGCTGCACTTCAGATCAGCACGTGTGTGAATGTTCCCCTGGTAAACCCTGTCCTTCAAGTAGCCCCACAACCAGAAATCACAGGGAGATTAGATTAGATTAGTACTTGTTTCATAGATCATGAATACGACACTTCGTAATGATGTGGAACGTCTCAGGTTAATAAAAGGTGTCTATACAAGATATTACATTACACAAAATATTACATGACACTCAATAATTTTTTTTGTGGAGGTTGGGAAATTACCCACTTGCTATATCCAAAAATTCTTCTAATGAGTAGAAGGAGTTGCCATTAAGAAATTCTTTTAATTTCCTTTTAAATGCTATATGGCTGTCTGTCAGACTTTTGATGCTACTAGGTAACTGACCAAAGACTTTTGTGGCAGCATAAATTACCCCCTTCTGAGCCAAAGTTAGATTTAACCTTGAGTAGCGAAGATCATCCTTTCTCCTAGTGCTGTAGCCATGTACACTGCTATTACTTTTGAATTCGTTCGGATTGTTAATAACAAATTTCATAAGTGAATATACATATTGTGAGGCTACAGTGAAGATTTCTAGCTCTTTAAATAAGTGTCTGCAGGATGATCTTGGATGAGCTCCAGCAATTATTCTGATTACACGCTTTTGTGCAATGAACATTCTTTTACTCAATGATGAGTTACCCCAGAATATGATGCCATACGAAAGCAGAGAATGAAAATAGGCGTGGTAAGCGAATTTACTCAGATGTATATCGCCAAAATTTGCAATGACCCTAATAGCATAAGTAGCTGAACTCAAACGTTTCAGCAGATCCTCAGTGTGTTTTTTCCAGTTCAACCCCTCATCAATGCATACACCTAGAAATTTTGAATATTCTACCGATTTCTGATCGAAGTCTATATTTATTAATGGGGTCATTCCATTTACTGTGTGGAACTGTATATACTGTGTTTCGTCAAAGTTTAATGAGAGCCCATTTGCAGAGAACCACTTAATGATTTTCTGAAAAAAATCGTTTACAATTTCACCAGTTAATTCTTGTCTGTCGGGTGTGATAGCTGTACTTGTATCATCGGCAAAAACTACCAGCTTTGCATCTTCGTGAATATAGAATGGCAAGTCATTAACATATATTAAGAACAGCAGAGGACCCAAGACCGAACCTTGCGGCACCCCATTCTTGATTGTTCCCCAGTTTGAGAAATCACCAGTTTTTTGCATATTATGTGAACTGTTTATTTCAACTTTCTGCACTCTTCCAGTTAGGTATGATTTAAACCATTTGAGCACTGTCCCATTCATACCACAGTACTTGAGCATATCTAGAAGCATTCCATGATTTACACAATCAAAAGCCTTTGATAGATCACAAAAAATCCCAACGGGTGACGTCCGGTTACTAAGAGCATTTAATATTTCATTAGTGAAAGTATATATAGCATTTTCCGTTGGAAAACCCTTCTGGAAACCAAACTGACATTTTATTAAAACTTCATTTTTACAAAGGTGTGAAGCTACTCTACAATACATTTCTTTTTCAAGAATTTTGGATAAGGAAGTCAGAAGAGAGACTGGGCGGTAGTTGTTGACATCAGACGTATCCCCTTTTTTATGCAGTGGTATAACAATGGCATACTTCAGTCTGTCTGGGAAAATACCCTGCTTCAGAGAGCTATTACATATGTGGCTAAGAATCCCACTTATTTCTTGGGAACAATTTTCTATTATCCTGCTGGAAATGCCATCAATCCCATGTGAGCTTTTATTCTTGAAAGAGTTTATTATCTTACTGATTTCAGATGGAGAGGTGGGTGGAATTTCAATCGTATCAAATGATGTGGGTAAGGCCTCTTTCATTAACTGCCTTGCTTCTTCTATTGAACATTTACATCCTATTTTCTCTACGACATTTAAAAAATGGTTATTCAAAATGTTTTCGACTTCCGGCTTGTTGTTTATCAAGTTTCCATTCGCTTCGATGGTGATGCTGTCGTCCTGTACTCTTGGTTGTTCTGTCTCCCTTGTAATAATATTCCAAATTGTTTTGATTTTGTTATCAGAGGTATTAGTCTAAGACATGATGCACATGCTTCTGGACTTATTAATAACCTTTATTAACGTAGCGCAGTAGTTTATATAATATTTGGCTGTTTCTGGGTCATTACTCTTTCTTGTTGTTAGATACAGTTCCCTTTTGTGGTTACAAGATATTTTTATTCCTTTAGTAAGCCAAGGTTTTTCGCATAGTTTCTTATAATCAGATTTAACTACTTTCTTGGGGAAACAGTTTTCAAATTCTCTTACAGTGTATCATGAAATAAGTTATATTTTAAATTAGCATCTGGTTCCTTGTACACCTCATCCCAGTGTAACTGCTGAAGGTTTTCTCTGAAATTTCTAATTGTTGAGTCATTAATTGAACGCACAACTTTGGAGGGTAGTTTTGAATTACTGAATGGAGCTATGACATATACTGTAACTAGCTGAGCATCATGATCAGAAAGCCCATTCTCAACAGGACAAGAATTTATGTTTTGAAACCTATCTTGGTCTATAAAAGTGTTATCTATCAATGTGCTTCTGTCCTTTACTACCGGAGTAGGAAAATTAATGACAGATGTCAAATTGAAAGAACCGAGCAAGATTTCCAGGTCATTCTTCCTATTACACTCTTTCAATGAATCAACATTGAAGTCCCCACAAATAATAATTTGCTTTCACCTATCTGACAGATAGCACAACAAGGCATCCAAGTTTTCCAGAAATAAATGAATGTTTCCTGAAGGGGACCTATATACTGTTAGAATTATAAAGAGCCCTCCTTCAGTTTAAGTTGACAGGCACATGCTTCTATATGTTGGTCTAGACAAAACTTTTTTGTGTCTAAGCTTTGTACACAGTGATAACTTTTGACATATGTGGCAACTCCTCCTCCCACCTTATTCTCTCTACACATATGTGAGATAAAGTGAGATAAAGTGGTCGTGCCGACCACGCATTTGAAAACGGTGGGCTGATAATTCGATCATTCCCAAATGTGTTTCGGAGAAGCAGATAAACTTCACGAGCGATGTGTAGTGAGGTCTCATCTTGCATTAAAACTGTTGAGATCTATGGGTCTCTCTCTCGCAGGGCGGATATGACGTGCTGACGAAGCACATCGCAGTAACGCTAGCCAGTCACACTGCATGTCTTTGGTCCTTGAGCGCCAACCTGTTCAATAAAGAGTGGGCCAATTGTAACCTCCTCCTTTCTTCCTTCTTCCTATTGTCCACATTAAACAATGCCCTGTCCAAGTAATTAATAATTAATAAGCAAAGTCTCTTATGAAGATTTGGGAGGAGCGAAGATTAGAATAAACTTTCAAGTTTACTTAGCTTGTCACGTTGAGATGGCGCCAGTTATTCTTGTCTAGGGGTTTGATTCTTGAAGCTGAAAATCTAACATCAGGTCCTCACTCTTGGTTTGAACTAAATAACTGGAAGATTATTGTTGTAGAATTTTTTACGTAAATATGTTTTCCACTGATTTTATCACATTCTAGTATATCATAGAGTATTTTCATTTTTCACATTAACAAAGCCGAAATTACGAGTGTTCGCACCTGTTACACAGAAATACGTCCGATCACACCAGAGGCAGCTTAAGACTCTCACACTCAGCAGAAAAAACAATATCCTTTCTTTCAGGAGTGCTAGTTCTGCATGGTTCGCAGGAGAGCTTCTGTAAAGTTTGGAAGGTAGGAGACGACGTACTGGCAGAAGTGGAGCTGCGAGGACGGGGCGTGAGTCGTGCTTGGGTAGCGCAGTTGGTAGAGCACTTGCCCCGCGAAAGGCAAGGTCCCGAGTTCGAGTCTCGGTCCGGCGCACAGTTTTAATCTGCCAGGAAGTTTAATATTCCAAAGGGTTTACAATTTTTCTTAACAAAGGAATTCCTATTAGTTTTCGTTACATTATTAATTTCATTATTATTTCATAAATGAATAGAGAAATGAACATAGTAAACAGTACAGGATTGTCTAATTAATAATAGAAATTGTAAGCATGCGAATAATTCGTAATTTCAAATGTTTTTTAGAAAAACATAAATTTTAGCTTGAAATATAACATACTGTGAATAAAATTATATGGCAGTTTTCAGAAAAGCAACTGAGATAATGACCTGTCCAAAATTCGAAAAATAATACTGATGTCGACAACTACTGTTTAGGAAAAGCTATGCTAGAGGAGGATGTCCCGTTAAACAATCAAGAACGCAGCCATAAAGCAACACCATACAGTGACACGTCCACCATACACAGTAACTTCATGTACAGTGACGTCAGGTGAAGATCCTCACATTTGGCAATTCTGTATGTTCTGCTCTCCAGTCAGAGAAAAGTGAGCTTCGTCTGTCCGTAGGATGGTCCAGGGCCAGTCCTCGTCAACTTGAGCTCTTGCGAGAAAGTGGAGAGCGAAATAAACACGTCGTCGTGTGTCCTGTGGTGCAAGCTGCTGTACGAAATGGATCTTGTACGGATACTATTTGAGAATGATTCGAAGCACTCTCCTCAAACCGACGACACAGGGACCTTGCTGTCGGACGTCATCGCTGAGCGTGCAGAGTTCAACGTACTGCTGAACGCTCAGAAATGATGAGACTTGTGCACACGATACGTGGGCCCCAACGTGGTATACGTGATCGCAACGCACTCCAACGGCAGTTGCGGGATGTTTCTAGTTCGTAAATCATACTGTTTACTAAACGGTCGCGCGTAAAATTCCCATGTTATCTCTATTAAAACGCACATTTCCTCCATTGTACATATGCTAGTCACGTTGTTCTACACTCCTGGAAATGGAAAAAAGAACACATTGACACCGGTGTGTCAGACCCACCATACTTGCCCCGGACACTGCGAGAGGGCTGTACAAGCAATGATCACACGCACGGCACAGCGGACACACCAGGAACCGCGGTGTTGGCCGTCGAATGGCGCTAGCTGCGCAGCATTTGTGCACCGCCGCCGTCAGTGTCAGCCAGTTTGCCGTGGCATACGGAGCTCCATCGCAGTCTTTAACACTGGTAGCATGCCGCGACAGCGTGGACGTGAACCGTATGTGCAGTTGACGGACTTTGAGCGAGGGCGTATAGTGGGCATGCGGGAGGCCGGGTGGACATACCGCCGAATTGCTCAACACGTGGGGCGTGAGGTCTCCACAGTACATCGATGTTGTCGCCAGTGGTCGGCGGAAGGTGCACGTGCCCGTCGACCTGGGACCGGACCGCAGCGACGCACGGATGCACGCCAAGACCGTAGGATCCTACGCAGTGCCGTAGGGGACCGCACCGCCACTTCCCAGCAAATTAGGGACACTGTTGCTCCTGGGGTATCGGCGAGGACCATTCGCAACCGTCTCCATGAAGCTGGGCTACGGTCCCGCACACCGTTAGGCCGTCTTCCGCTCACGCCCCAACATCGTGCAGCCCGCCTCCAGTGGTGTCGTGACAGGCGTGAATGGAGGGACGAATGGAGACGTGCCGTCTTCAGCGATGAGAGTCGCTTCTGCCTTGGTGCAATGATGGTCGTATGTGTGTTTGGCGCCGTGCAGGTGAGCGCCACAATCAGGACTGCATACGACCGAGGCACACAGGGCCAACACCCGGCATCATGGTGTGGGGAGCGATCTCCTACACTGGCCATACACCACTGGTGATCGTCGAGGGGACACTGAATAGTGCACGGTACATCCAAACCGTCATCGAACCCATCATTCTACCATTCCTAGACCGGCAAGGGAACTTGCTGTTCCAACAGGACAATGCACGTCCGCATGTATCCCGTGCCACCCAACGTGCTCTAGAACGTGTAAGTCAACTACCCTGGCCAGCAAGATCTCCGGATCTGTCCCCCATTGAGCATGTTTGGGACTGGATGAAGCGTCGTCTCACGCGGTCTGAACGTCCAGCACGAACGCTGGTCCAACTGAGGCGCCAGGTGGAAATGGCATGGCAAGCCGTTCCACAGGACTACATCCAGCATCTCTACGATCGTCTCCAAGGGAGAATAGCATCCTGCATTGCTGCGAAAGGTGGATATACACTGTACTAGTGCCGACATTGTGCATGCTCTGTTGCCTGTGTCTATGTGCCTGTGGTTCTGTCAGTGTGAACATGTGATGTATCTGACCCCAGGAATGTGTCAATAAAGTTTCCCCTTCCTGGGACAATGAATTCACGGTGTTCTTATTTCAATTTCCAGGAGTGTATATGAACGGAATACACACAAATAAAAACTTCAATATCCATGTACGTGTTTTAAGATGAAAAGGAGAGTACCATGTCCAATCAGTAAGGATACAGGCTTATAAAAGTTCCATTACAAACGGTGCAATACAAATTTTCAATAATTCTCCACATAAGATAAGCATTATTTCATCATTCCCACATTTTAATAAAACCCCAAAATCATTCTTACTTGAGCACTGTTCCTACCCAGTAGCAGAATCTTTGCATCATGTGAATTACGAAACGTAAAAGAAAAAGGAGCAAACCATCTTTAAACAAGTAGCGCAAGTTGTCCTGTAGATTAAGCCAATCGAACAAATTCACTCCTCAAAGAAAGGTGAACTTATATTCACATAAAATATTATAGTGTATACTTATATTAAACTAGTAATAAAGCATTAGAACCTATTAAAAACGTGAATGTTAGAAAAAAAATTTAAACGTGGGGAGACGCGAACCACTGAACTTTCACACATCATGACGCAAATAAGTGTCACTACTCACTAGGCCTTTATTTCTTTTTTTATTCGACATTGTTCGTTGCGGATGTCCCATGACACCCGTTCAAGTTCAGGGTTGAACTGTTGACTCAGTTTTTCACTACAGAGGGCAGCTAACCCTGTGACCGAACACGCTGAGTTACCGTGCCGGCTGCTGATGACCTCAGACATTAGGTCCCATAGTGCTCAGAGCCATTTGAACCATTTTACCGTGCCGGCTACACTAAACCAATAACATGTCTTCGGTAGCCAACCCTTGCATGTTGTCACTTGCTGAAAGCTTTAATGATACTAAATGAAATTTAATTATAACAAATAGTACCAATAACAGTGCGGTTTTGGTGAATCTTCAATGTGTTGCTGCGTCTCATAATAAGCAAGTTACAATAATTCTTTTGCCACGAATATAACGTTTCTCATTATTTTATTGCAACGAATAACACATTTAACAACGGGTTTTCGAGTGACTCTCAATTTTCTGGTGCTCAGAAACGGTATGTATACGTATAGGTTTGAAATGAATGCCAATGTGGCGACTCAAAACTCTGTGCTGAAGGGAGATAGCGTGCATGTGACGTAGGTAGCGTTGTGCCATCTGACTGGTCAACGCTCAGACGCACGCTCAGAATATCTGACATGCTAGATATTGCTCTGCACGTTCGGAAAGGCTCCGGAACGCGATATTCCACACCATGACGTCAGAACCTGCCACGCTCAATGCTCAAAGTTCGGATGCACGATCCGTGTGCCGACGGCTTTACAGTGGACCACGGGATGTTCAACTGTCGTGACACACCACGCGCAGTCCCTGACGATCGGGAATTGCGCGCAGCGTTGTGTGCCATGGCAACTGCTATTTCATCAACCCCCTGTGGTGCAAGCGGTCGTCGGCCTCGTCCCGGAGCGACGCTCAGTTCTCCATTTGTTTCGGATTTCTTCATCATGCTCCGCATAGCAGGTGGAGAAAGAAAACCCTTCTGCAATCCTTTCACCCAGAGACAATCTCGGAAAGCAGCTGCTGTATTACTGTTGTTTTTATAATAGAGCTTTGCCAGTAATGCCCTGCTCCTTTTGTCCAAGCTCATGTTGACACGTCAACAAGTTCACTGCGACTGGTCAGGTGTGTGAGACAATGAATCACGATGACTGCTCACGTCACCCGGTGACCATTGTTGGAACTGGACGGTGGCACTGTGATGCATGGAGATCATGCACCTCATACTCTGGAAATTGCTATCAGGTTTGGTACTCGTACGGTAATTAGTTTCCGTGTTACGGCGTGTTAAATAGGAAAAGTTTAGTTATAACCACCTGGTACTTGTTGTACCTCTCAACTGCTTGAAATATTGCTCTGCCTCACGGCCTTTGAAGCAGTAGCTTATGAAATTCTTGGGATCAGAACACCTTCTGCGACGTGTAATGTTTTGGTAGTCTGGCCTGAAATGTATTTTTTATCCATGGAATGCATTTCAGACAATGTTAATTCTTCTGTATATGAGGACGCGCTGAAGAGTAATGCCTCCGAATCTTTTATTCTCTTCTCAATATCGCTTGAGGTATTACATATATGCATGTTACTCGGTCAACTTTCTCACTTCGCTGACGAAAATTGTAACCCATTGCCACTACCGGGCTCCGTATTGCAGAGTGTAACGGAACTATTATATGATTGCGTGGTGCCTGTTCTTTCGGACATTTCCGAAAGAACAGACAGCACGCATTCATATAATTATTTCGCCTCGATGGGCAATGAATCCACCACCTTCAGTGCAGATGCACAACTAAGTTCGACCTCCGCTGTGGGAATCTCAAATCAGGGAGCGTGGAGGAAATGGCCGGGGACTGCTGAGAGGTAGCGCTAGGAGGGAGTGTGGGTAGGGCAAGGGGTGTGACGAGTAGTCCGTGTATTCGCGCTAAACACAGTGTCCGGATGGTACAGTGGTTAACGCAACTGACTAGTAGGCAGAAGATCGCGTGTTCGCCATACATTTTCACTCATCGCCGCTGATTCTACACAAAATCCCGAGGCTGCTGACGTCAATAGTTCCTTTCCTTTTTCCCTCTCCTCGTTCAATTTACATAACGTAAATATGTCGGTGTGTGAGAGACTCTTAGACAACTGAAAGCACAAATTTGAAGAGTTCGTCCACACATGGAGCATCCTCTCCTTCAGCATGACAAAGCTAGACGACACACGAGCGCTATGATATTTACAACAATCTGACACTTCGAGTTCACTGCCAACGACCATCCTCTACATAGTCCCGACTTGGCCGCACCCGTTATTCAACTGTTTCCAGAACTTAAGAACACCTTCGAGGACTTCACTTTCATAGTGATGTGGTGCAAGCAGAGCTGAGGTTGTGGCTCCATCAACAAAGTCAAACATTGAACAGTGACGATATCAATGAACTGGTCATTCATTGGGAGAAACGTATTCGTCACCAGGGTAACTAGTTGAGAATTAAATAAAGTGGACATGAGTACGGGGGAGGGGGGTACCGAAAAAGAAAAAAAAAAAAAAAACAAACCGAGTAACATTGCCGTGGGTGGAGCTTGTGTATTACGCATTTCTGCCGCCAGGCGTGTATAGCGCAACTCATTGCCAGTTCAGTGCCACCTGTGTTGTCGAGCTGACTTGTTCCGTTCATGTGCAGTGACTGTTTTTGCTAGCGCTGTTTCGTTCTTATTTCGTTTCCTTATGATGGCATGTTTAACTGAACAATGTTCAGCTATGAAATTTTGTTTGCTTGTTAAAAATGCTTCTGAAACAGTTTTATTGTTGAAAGCAGCTTAGCATGATGATGCTGTGGGAAAAACTCAATTGTACGAGTTGTTTGCTCGATTTAAAAATGGCAACATGTCGATTGATGAGAAGCCTCCTTCTGGATGTCCATCGACTGCCCGAATCAAGGAAAATATTGAAAAAATTCGAGAGCTTGTGCTCACAGACCGTCGACCGACAACTAATCAACTATCAGAGACTAGTGGGTTATCCTGGAACTGGAATTTTAACGGAAGATTTAGGAATGAAAAGGGTTGCAGCCAAGTTTGTTCCTCTGGATCTGACTAACACTCAAAAGGAACGTCGAGTTGAAACGTGTCGTGCTCTGAAACAACAGCTCGAAACTGAAGCAGATTTTCTGTCAAATTCCATTACTCGCGGTGAGTCATGGTTCCATCGTTAAGACCCAGAACAAAGCACCAGTCAGGCCAATGGAAGACGTCATCGTCACCCGGTCCAAAAAAATGTCGTCAAGTCAAATGAAACATCAAAACAATGCAGATTTGCTTTTTTATGCCAAGGGCATAGTTCATTCAGAGCTTGTTCCCCCAGGCCAGATGATCAATCAAACCTTTTATTTCGAAGTTTTAAGAAGACTGCGCATCAGTATTCAGCAAAAGAGACCAGATTTGTGGCAGATAGGAGACTGGTTCTTTCACCACGACAACGCACCTGCTCCACACACCCATCTCTGTTAGACAGTTTTTGGCTAAAATGGAGGGCTTCCGCTGCCCTACGCACCTTACTCGCCTGACCTGGTTCCGTGCAACTTCTTCTTATTTCCACTCATGAAAAGAGGGATGGAAGGACATCGATTTCAAAACATTGAAGAAGTCAAGAAAACAATGAGGGAAGAGCTGTCAGACATTTCTAAAGATGACTAAAAAATATGTTTTGAACAGTGGAAGCGCCATCGGGACAAGTAATAGCTGTAAAGGAGAGTATTTTGAAGGGGATAAAGTTGTTTTGCAAACAGTTTGAAAATACATAGCTTTTAAAAAATAATTCCGCCTTTTTAGGGTACACCCTCCTAATAAAAGTGTAGACTGTCAATAAAGTTTGTTTTATTTAAGAAGCTTTAAGAGTTTTCACATAAAAAACTTCGAAGACATTACTTTTCAGCACGCCCTCGCACATTTAATAGTGCATAAATAACGTCGGTGACACTTCTTACACTTCAGCTACTTAATTATTACATCTAGTTTAGCTACCCTTCGTTCTAGTACTCAGATAACACATTTTGGGGTTAGGATTAACCCCTTTTCCCTAATTACTGTGTGTCATGCTTTTTATTGTGAAGTGTGTCAGCTAATTCATCACATCATATTAGTAAATGAGTACTTTGAGTAATTATAGATGCTACAACACGAAATTCACAATTTTCTGCTTTGCGTTTTCCTGATTCTAATGAGTAATTTTAGAAATATTATTCTAGAAAATTGGATCATAGTCTCATACAAAGAGTGTATGAAAAAAAATACTACGTGCAAATTTAGAAGTGGCGTTCAATGTATTTGCTTCCTGCTGCGGTTAATGACCCCAGACGACAGAAGGCAAAGAGGGTGCAAGATTCAATGTAGAGTAAAAAACGTCTACTGCAAATACATGAGCTACCATTAAATAACTTACGTGAGAAAAATGTGATAATTTTGTAACTCAAGAAAGGAGCTCCGAAACCTCTCCCCAACCACTGTAAAAGAAAAACCAAGTCCTCTAAACATTTGATGGACTGGACATGTTTCTTACAGAATACGTCCGAAGAAAATTTTTTCTCCAGCAAGCTGAAACACAACTCTGGAATGCAGTACATGTCCGGATTGGCGGGGTTTTCATTGTTCCAGCCTCTGCAGAGCCCCACAAAGAGGAGCAAGAAACTGACGACAGGCACGGGAAAGCGGCATTCCGAGTCATGTGAGGCCCGCTCCTTTTCTCCCCTTTTGGGACGTTGCGTTGATATCATGCCACCCAGCTAGACAAGTACACTATTGGTTCCCTGTAAGGTTTCTGTGTTGTCGATCTTACAATTATGCACTGCTGCTGTCCTAAGCTCTGAAACTAACTATACAGAATCCTTCACGTGTTGGTTTACTTTTGTTGTCTTTTCCACAACAAATACCTGCTAGATATTTTCCTCGTGTTATTAGATACGTTTCCTTTCCACTTTTTATGTGTGAAAGATTCCGGTAAGATGAACTCTGCTTCACCCGTTTTCAGACGTCCCCTTACTTATGCACCTCCTTGCGTAATACCGCTGTGTCCTTCCAGTTAAAGGTAGCGTCTTAGGATTCTGGTAGTGAGAGAAGATTTCGTTGCCAGTTTTTGGCAGGCGATGCGAGATTAGATGGTAGCGTAAAATTCACCATTACCAGACCGTACCCAGTGCTGATTTTCAAACTCTCTTCGCATTGTCGCAGAGAGGGCATGTGATCATATTGACGCTGTTCTTTATTTGTCTTATTTAACAACGAACTTCATGATGTATCAATAGTCTAGGGGTCGTAATTCTCTTACAGCTAACGATTCATTTGTAAGTCATAATTCTTTAATAATCTATAATTCGTTTTTTCAAATTATACTTGCACATTAAATTAAAGTTTTAATCATTTGCATTTTAACATTACTATCTACTGCAAGTAACTGTCCTTCACTCAGCTAGCCAAGTGTAGTGCATCCCCTTGGGAATTCAACTTCCACATTTGCGCCACTAGTTCACAGAACCGAAAAAAAGAAAAGAAAATGAAAGAAGGCAATAGAGTTTAAAATATAGTAGACAACTAGGTCATAAGAGACACAAACTCGATTTGAGCATAAATGAGGAAGAAAATCGGTTGTCCCCTTTTATAAGAAATAACTGCTGTGTTAGTATAAAACTGTTTAGGTAAATCACGGAAAACCGAAATTTGGATGGCCAGACACGGATATGAAACACGCTCCTTTCAAACGCGATTCCAGTACCTCATATACTGGTCAACTCGTTCAGTCTGTTTGTATACGGCTCTTTAATATGTAATTCTTTCAGAATTTTATTCTCAATTTATTTTCACCTCCATTGTTCTTTAAACGAGTTTATACTATGAAATAATAACTCGTACCTCAGTACGAGCTGGAAGATAGGTTTAGCCACTAAGGCATTATTTTTATTTGTCGGAGAAAATAAAACGATGTTTACATGAGAAATAGTTGTTCCATATATGGTTTCAATGCTCAATTATGCGCTCTACTAAAATTTTTGTGTAGGATGTCATCTCTAATTTCAGTACTATTAAGTAACCTTGTTTGCTCTTCATTCCACGAGTCAAGTAGCTTTTTCAAAAAAATGGCTCTGAGCATTATGGGACTTAACTTCTGAGGTCATCAGTCCCCGAGAACTCATAACTACTTAAACCTAACTAACCTAAGGACATCACACACATCCATGCCCGAGGCAGGATTCGAACCTGCGACCGTAACGGTCACGCGATTCCAGACTGTAGCGCTTAGAACCGCTCGGCCTCAACGGCCGGCAAGTAGCTTTTTGTTCGGCAGTGCTTCGATTTGAAAAACAAGAGTAAAGCCAAAAAATAGTCATCGAAATGTTTCGCTGAATAAAAACGCTTCAAAATTCAACGCTTCCAGCAAACCAAAAATGCGATAGTTTCCAGTAAACGAAACTAAGCGCATCGTACATGCAAAATCGGACACAGCACTGCACAATACGCAATATACGCTTTACTGCAAAGAATTAGATTTTTCTGAGTAATAATTTCGTTGAGTTCTCAGCACCCTGGTATTACTGGATGCATGTGGTATTCTGTGTGAATAGGTTTAAACTGCAGTAGTATCTTCGTAACAACACTGTCGTGGCAAAGCTGTTTGTTTGATGCTACCACCCAAATTACATAATTTTTACTTTCGTAGAAATTAAAGCCGTCTCTAAGTACTTCACGTTTATTTACCGAAACGATTATCTCAGTGTTATCACACTGTTTGCAACATACTCCAATCATTATTGATGTTTGTATTCATTAATAATTTTGGGCGTGAACGCCAGTTCGAAATGCAATAAAAGGGCAAAGCCATGCTTCTAATCAATAGGTAATGCGATAATTACGTTTCAGTCTAAATATATTATGGGTGATGCATCACAGATACAACTTTAATGACTTCTAGATTGTGTATTTTATGTAAGCATTTCTTTGTAAACTTGTAGAACTACGCACGTTAGTACTTGTTTTCTGTATGTAGCGTGATGCTTGGTCAGGTATTATTGTTATCGCGTATCACTTTTCTCCCAGTCACATAGTTTCTTCATCAAAGTCAAGCTCTGTTTCACTCTCCATGTCCAATATTCTCTCATCAAGTTATTAATTCGATAATACGAAGATTAAAAACATGCTATTCAGTCGTAGAGTGAATTCTTCTGCTCCTCTTGATTTTTGGGTAACTTGTCACAATTCCTACTTCATACTGTCATCAAGTCAACAGAAAATTCGATCACAGGTTGCTTGCCTTAATATCCTTGTTGAGTAAAAAATATCGAGCGAGGGCCCTTTGAACAGTAAGAAACTGCCACGCCCAACTCCTTAAGAAGATGTCTCCAAGATGACAGTGGGTGAGCACCACATTTTACTCTTACAGTATGTGTTTGAGCATTGAATAGCTTCTTTCTTAAACATGAGGTACCCCAGAACCTTATTCCATATGACTATACTGAATGAAAATATACAAAATATGTCCACTTACCGATTTGTCTCTCTCCAACATTTGCAATGACTCAATACAAATGTGACTGGACTAGGTTGTTATAGGAGTTCACAAATGTTCTCTTTCCAGTTTAAATTCTCAGTAATATTGTTACCGAAAACCTATAATGTGTTCACTCTATTATTTCCTTAGTACGTATTACACTTATAAATGGTGTAGTAGTTTGTAGATGCGTAGAACTAAACACATCGCGTCTCCCTAAAACAGACTGAGGCCATTCGTAGAAAACCCGGCAATGAAACCTTCATGAACAATATTTACTATTTCTCCTGTTGCTGAATGTATTCTTGGACTGATTACAATACTTGTGTCATCCGCAAAAAGAACTAATTGCGCTTGTTGTATCTTAGGCGGAAGATCGTTTGCATATAAGAGGAACAATGGCGGACCTAAGATTGAGACTATGAGAGTCCCATTCGTGAATGCTCCCGAATTAGAGATTCTGATCCGAAACAGAATTTCTTTACGCAATCAGTTATTCAATATGAGGATGTAGACAGTATCTTAATTCTTTAGGAGAGCCTGACTTCACATCAACTGGAACAAGGAAACCTTCCCTTTCCCTTTCCCTTTATGCTGCCACGGAAACAAGGTATGGGGTTAGGCTTTGGAGCTAGATAGGAGACAAAGGCACTGGAGTGAAAGCTACTAGGCACAAAAAATGAAATTAACTTTATTACCAAAATCATATTTCGGCACTTTGGCAATACACACAGTTATTAACAAAAACGGCATACAATTGTTATCAGCCATATTACATAACAACGAACTTCAGATTTCAATTTAATTCAACAAGACCGAACCAAGCAGGGTTCTTAAGTTTCAACCGGTCCAAGCCATCTTTAAAACAAATGGTTGAAATGGCTCTGAGCACTATGGGACTCAACTGCTGAGGTCATTAGTCCCCTAGAACTTAGAACTAGTTAAACCTAAGTAACCTAAGGACATCACAAACATCCATGCCCGAGGCAGGATTCGAGCCTGCGACCGTAGCGGTCTTGCGGTTCCAGACTGCAGCGCCTTTAGCCGCACGGCCACTTGGACCGGCTTTAAAGCAAATGACGCACGCTAACAAGTAATACAAATTCAGCTAGCCCTTTGTTACTAAGTAATTACAAGACAATATGACCTATGATAGGTGCTTGGGAGTTTCAATTGGAGCACTAATGTAACAGGAAATTCTCAAATATCGGTCTCGATTGACACAGCACGTAAAAACACTTTCAATGACAAGGGCCCTCAGCGCTGACGACGCAAATCGTTACACGTCAGTCCAGCCAATCACGTGAAATGATGTGGGTACTAGTTCTTGGTTCTTAATCAGACATAAGGTTACGACTTGTCAATGAAGAAGCTTTCAAATCCTGCAACATAACAGGTAGAAAGTTTTAAAAATATTCAATGATAGCTATTTAAACACAGAAGTGCGACTGGAGGGTAGACGTAATCCATTTTACTACCACACATTTAAAATAACGCATACGCCAGTGATACCAGAACATGTAAAAGATGGCCGTAAGAATAATAACAATAGACCATATTCCTACTTGACGACTCTAACCACTCACATATCAATCAATAGCTCATATGCAAAATTTCCTTTGCTAAAATAGTTCACCATCCTATGTCGGTCGCAAAGGTTTAAGTTGGATTATATTAGAAATAACAAGCGTTGGGCTACTACTGTAGACACATAAAAGACAGTTTTACTGGCCTTTGGCCACTCTGAGTTGTTGATGCTTTTAATCACATAATACTCAGCAAGTAACAGTATTAACACAGACATACAACGCTTGTTAATTGTAATCTCAATGCTCTATAATCACTCTATGGAAAATGGAAGAGCAGATGCAAATAACAAAAAATACTAACTTCAGTCTGCACTGTACACTATAGACCTTTAATAACTATGATCCTGTACCTTCGACTTGGGTCTGGTGAAGATGTGTAAGTATAGTTTTTAAAGGTCTGTGGTTTTTCATGGAGACTTCACGATGAGGACGACATTTTTAAGCTATTTGTATCTGCACCAGTTTGGCGAAATTCCACACATGCTAAACACGTGGATACGGCATTGAATGAGAGTGGACGCCTTGTTTCTGGCTACCTGCGGCCAACTACCCTCACAAAAATTTATCAAATTCTGTGTTCAGCACCACCTGATATCCGCAGAAGAACAGTCCCGGAAATGAGGCAAAATAAGCAGGGAATCGAATCCGCGCACCCGCCGTTTGGATATGAACCACAAAAACCTACATCGAAGTCAAGGAATAGCTTCGTGTGAACAACATCAGCAATTCCATCAGTACATAGACCTCTCCAACCAGACCTACGGTGAAACTCATTAACGGACAAGGTTGCCGGGAACATCAAAGAGAAACCTGCTGCGAGCGTTCATCTGCCGAATGACACGGAGGACACTAAATAGATTCAGGACAGGATTGCTGTGATGCAAGACGAACCTCAGGAAGTGGGATTTAATGACTGAAGATTATTCTTGTGTGTGAAAAACCCCACATCATCTCCTGGTCTGCAGGAAACTACCAGATCCTTCCAACTAAGAAGATCTATGTGTGATAGGGCAGCCACGACAACGGAACTCTGGAGCTTGCGATCCATCTAACAGAGAATCATCGATTCATGTCAGAATTTTTGTATTATTTTTACTATTTTCCCCTAACACCTGGAAACGTAAAATACACAAACCAAAAAAAGTCTTTCATCACCCCATTTCCCAGAACTGCTGAATATTAACGTTAACTGTGGAATTTGTATCACAGACACAGTCCCTCTGACTCTTCAGAGATGTCAGTAAATCCGCCCAAAGATGTAAACAACAATGCATGAGCATCGCCTATTAGACGTGGGGAGGGGGGGGGGGGAGTCCGACAGCCGATCAGTTCCAATCATTCCACGAGGAAGGAGGTACACAGCTCGTATTTTCTGTAGTTCAACCATGCCTAGACGGTCAATACCGCATTGTTACCTTGTGTCAGGAAGGGCTCTCAACAAGCGAAGTGTCCAGGCGTCTCGGAGTGAAACAAAGCGATGTTGTTCGGATATGGTGGAGATACAGAGAGACAGGAACTGTCGATTACATGCCTCGCTCAGGCCGCCGAGGGCTACTACTGCAGTGGATGACGGCTACCTACAGATTATGGCTCGGAGGAACCCTGACAGCAAAGCTACCATGTTGAATAATTTTTTTTCGTGCAGCCGCAGGACGTCGTGTTACGACTCAAACTGTGCGCAGTAGGCTGCATGATGCTGAACTTCATTCCCGACGTCCATTGCGAGGTCCATCTTTACAACCACGGCAACACGCAGCGCGGTACAGATGAGCCAAACAACATGCCGAATGTACCGGTCAGGATTGGCATCACGTTCTCTTCACCGATGAGTGTCACTTATGCCTTCAACCAGACAATAGTTGGAGACGTGTTTGGCGGCACCCCGGTCAGGCTGAACGCCTTAGACACACTGTCCAGCGATTGCAGCACGGTGGAGTTCCCTGACGTTTTGGGGTGGCATTATGTGGGGCCGACGTACGCTGCTGCTGGTCATGGAAGGCACCGTAACTGCTGTACGATATGTGAATGCCATCCTCCGACCGACAGTGCAACCATATCGACAGTATTATGACGAGGAATTCGTCTTCATGGACGACATTTCGCGCCTCCATCGTGCACATCTTCTGGATAACTTCTTTCAGGATAACTACATCGCTCGACTAGAGTAGCCAGCATGTTGTCCTGAAACGAACCCTATCAAACATGCCTGGGACAGACTGAAAAGGGCTGTTTGTGGACGACATGACCTACAAACCACTCTGAGGTATCTACGCCGAATCGCCGTTAAGGAGTGGGTCAATCTGGACTAACAGTGCCTTGATGAAATTGTGGACAGTATGCCACGACGAATACAAGCATGCATCAATGCAAGAGGACGTCCTATTGGGTATTAGAAGTACCGACGTGTACAGCAATCTGGACCACGATCTCTGAAGGTCTCACTGTATGGTGATACAACATGCCATGTGTGGTTTTCATGAGCAATGAAAAGGGCGGAAATGATGTTTATTTTGATCTCTATTCCAATTTTCTGTACAGGTTCCGGAACTCTCACAACCAAGGTGATCCAAAACTTTTTTTGATGTGTCTAAATAAATAATAAATCAATCCTATATCTGGATGTGGAAAGCTGCTTGTAGGTTAAAAACAAACTTAGTGGACATTGAAATCTGCTCAGAAATTTGTCCTGATGATAGTGCCTTTTCTGTATGAATGTTGACCCGTGATAGTACTATTATAACTGCAGTTTCCAATTCTCATAATATTGTAACAGTACAGAGCCAGGCTGCAGTTACACATAACTCTGCTTCCACCTCAGTATATTTCAGGACATTCACAATTCCTACCACACCACATTACACACAAGAACAGAATACCACCCCAGCCATAACAGACTAGGAATGTTTGTTATCGTTCAAAACTAAAGGCCAAGCCGTGTATCTGGTCTTCTGGATTTCTTATTGGTGGAGCTACTGTTCGTGTCAAAGTCCTTAGTGGAGACAAGTCACCTACAAAGCATTAGCAGCGACTGCTCAGATATCGATTAGTGGGCACAGATATCTTAGCAAAGACTGATCGTGAGATAACGGACACGCAGATTATGATAATTACAAACTAAAGACAATAACAGGCCTCTTTCATCAAACTCCGCTGATACTTTCTACAGAGTGCGAATATTTTCTGTAGATTGATCAACAGAAAACATTCTAAACTGATCGTCTAAACTATCTTGATTATCGGCTGCGCGGTCCTCATTCATCAAAACATGACAAAATTAAAAATATCTTTCCTTCATTAAAGAATTAAACAGTCTCAAGGACCCATAGTTCTCATAACATAAAAGCAAGAGATGTCATTCACGGCATGATTATTAATTAGCATATAGTTAATATTGCAATATATATATTCGCCAAACGTTGGTAGAAAAGTAGTAACATTTGTCCCTATATCACAGAATCAAAGTGTTAAAATGGTTTAACTAGTTCTCTATAACAGACTTAAATATAATAAGCTTAATAAAAGCTGTCACCAATATGAAGATTGTTTTGAACATCACAGTGCCTGATTAGGCATGCTCCTGTTGGAGGTGGTACACCGTTGCCTTCCTCCGACTTCTGAACTGACTTACCCGCCAGTTATAGGGGAATATAAGGTTTAAAGAAGTTTCTCAACCATAGTGTATATCGGAATTTTTCAAATACTAACTGAAATAAATGTATTTATCCACAACACTGCGTTAGGATTACACAGATATTTCTGCATATAAGTGATTTAAATATTATTCTAACAAACGAAAATCAACATTGATTGAGATATATCATGATTTGGTCTAAGTGGTTATAAACTGGTGTAAAATTAAGCAAAGACAATATAAATGTATTAATGTGGAAGCTTATTTAAATATACTCTCGCTGTGGCGTCAGTGAACGTACACTCACACGCAAGCATCTTTAGATAATGTTCAAAATGCTCTACTTACTTACTCATATACTGCATACCCGTAAACTCCTGTCGGTTTTTGACCTCATAAAGTAGTTTCCCCACTCCGTTTTGTCCTGGCATCTTCTTTCCATGTTCCAAGTTTCTAAAGTTCGTACCTAGAGGTCGTTGTCATTTGAATCTCCGCTCCCACACTTCTCTAAATCTTGGTCCCTCTTCTGTTTTGTAGATGCAGCCACTCCATCCTAGTTTCCTTTGCTTGGCTTCTGTCACAACATTTGGTTCAGTATATATCTCCCTGAGGTCTCTCTTCCTTCTTCGCCATTTTCCTCCCACACAAATTGGTCCAAGTAGCTTTTGCGGAATATTATTTTCAAAAACCTTTATCTCTCTCCCTCTCTCTCTCTCTCTCTCTCTCTCTCTCTCTCTCTCTCTGTATACCCAGGTGTTCTCCATATTTATGCCCCGTACAGTAATACAGGAATTATTAAAGTTATGTATGTCCATATTTTGGTTTTTCTCAAAAAAATTGGAAGGCAGTAACTGGTTGAGTGAATATGACTCCCTGGATGCCACTTCGTTACTGTTTAAAACACGAGTGGTTATCAAGATGCAGGTTTTTCTGCATATTTCATTTGTAACATGTGTCTGTCCTCATTAGTTTTGTTTTCTCGCCATCAATCTCTAATGTAACTTCTCTTACTTTTTAATAGCTATTTTGCAAGTATTTTCAAGCCATCTAGATTTTTAGCTTGTAACGCTAAATCAACTGCAACAGAAAGTACATTCAGTTTTATTCTCATGCTTATTTCCCCTTCCATGTTGCTTGCTGCATCCGGTGCTTCCTGTACTATTACGTAGAACATGAATAGCGACATGTCCTCGCCATTCCTGACTCCTATTTTATCTATATATGGCTTCACTATAACCTCTATAAATATACACTTACGTGTAAAAAAACTTACGTAAAGTACAAAATACTCTGCCAACGTATAAATTACATACACATGTATAGGGCCTCACTGTGGTCTCATTGGAATTGAGAAAGCACTTATAATTTCTAAACATTTTAGCATACTCATAAAAGAGAACGAAATATATACTTATGGTCCAAGATAATAGACTGAAATGATGTGTAATAAAAGAGAATCGTTGTTTACCAATTATAAAGAAAAAAACCTTATATGTGGCTGTCCTATAATCTTACTAACTTAGCAAAGAAGTTACAAACAACTCTGTGTTACTTTGCACGAAGGTGTTAAAGAAACTTAAAAACATTACTGTTCAGTGACCTAAGTATTCTTATAAATATGTATTCAATAATAAAATCTTGTAGACAAAAATGCCTTGAAAATGAAGAAAAACTGTATCATCTTCAACTAACTTGTTGAAGCTGTTATGAATAACGAAATTGTTCGTTCGCTGGATTTCCTAGTAGGAGAGCTGAAGTCACACTTGTCTTACACTATCCACAATAGTTTTTATGGTATGGTGACACGTGGACGGATTTGAGACATATGTTCAGTTATAATTGTATCTCTGTCTGACATGTCATCAATGATATCACATGCTTAGTGTAGAGGAAAAAATAGCACTATGTAGCATAGTATAAACCGTCTTGGTAGAGATGACTATGAACAGACACTGTCTCTGCAATCAGCTGTAGTTTAAGTCTCTGGATAGTATTGAAACCAACTCCATAATGGTCCAACATCTCGGTTGGGTCAAAATATCGGTCAGAAGCCCTTCATCCCATCTTCTCATGTACCTTCTTGTTGGTTCTAGTAGTGCCTCCTCCCACAAAAAGTTTTACATGAAACATGTTGGAACAATTAGTTAACAGCACTTGTAAACAAAACATTGCATTCTCGCCTGTAGTGAGTTCCTCTCATCATATATAGTGACTAAATTGGTTTACTCAGTTGTTACTTAGCAGTTAAAAACTTTTCTGTGACTTTTGTTCATAAAACTCATAGTACACACAACAAAATATATAACACTAGGTCATATTCACTTAATTCGCAGATATTTATATGGTTCAACATGGTGTATCACAGATTTAATATGTTTTTTTTTTTTTTTACTTACTACAGTTTAATTCATTAAGTGCACTGTTTGTTCATAGCTAGCTAGAATGATGACAATATTCTTTCATTACTGGCAAGATTTACTACTAATAAACAGTGCACCAGGCTAAACCACATTACATTATCTGCACTAACTCATTGCATCTAACTATAAACTCAATTGCTACACTCTCACAGCAAAAATGTGATAAACAGCTTATCAATCCTCATTCTGTAAAATTCAGAACAATGACTCACTCTTTCCTCTTACATTCAGAACCGTTACATCCACACAAAATACACCAAAAGAAAATCAGATGTCATTAATTATGCTTCTACACCTAACAGAAATAAACGTAACTGGAAAGGAGTACAATCTTATCAAGAAATTATTCGTGTTGTTGTCAAATTTATATGCTGAATCAATATCTCCCTGTAAAGAAGATATCCATGAGACATACACAGTTCAAGAAAAAACATTGTACAATCTAGGAAACAATGTAAGAGGAGTAGAATAGTGTTTAACGCCCCATCGACAACGCGGTCATTAGAGACGGAGCAGAAGCTCGGACTAGCCAAGGATGGGGAAGGAAATCGGCCGTGCACTTCGAAAGGAATCCTCCCGGCATTTCCCTGAAATGATTTAGGGAAGTCACGGAAAACCTAAATGAGGATGGTCGGAGACCGGTTCGAACTGTCGCCATACCGAATGCGAGTCTAGTGTGCTAACCACGGTGCCACCTTGTTCGGTGAAACAATATACACAATTTTAAAATCTATCGCTCACATGCTGCATCAGTTCTCATGGTTGCACTCACTGTACCTACAGATAAGAGTACAGTCAACTAGTTACATTAAAATTTTTTCCGTTTTTAATATCATGTAATGTCACTTATTTGACACGTCCTTTGTCGCTGAGACAAACTATTAGATATAGTTTAGAACACGTCAGTGTAATAATCATATAGCAACACACAAATAAAAAGAAATAATGAATAAGAACTCAATAATCAAAAGAAAATCGAATTTTAAACACTATCAGAATAATCTCTTTCCATCATCATGTACTTCCTAGTAGCAGTACATCAGCTACAAGACATGCTTAAGAATAAGTGGTTCCACAGGGAAAGATAAATATAGCGAAAGAGAAGAACATGGCCTCATATACTACTCTAAATAAGAAATAGTAATAAAATAAGGAGCTCTGCTTGCAGGAGATATAATGAAAAATACAAAATGTACAATCAATTACAAGTCAATCAGAGAGTTAGCTGAAAACAGAGTATACGCAGCAGGCAGTTAAGCCAAGCAGCTAGAATTTCCAGTAAAAAACATTATCATCTCAAAGTCATCACATGAAACACACACACATATTTCTCATCAAAACATTTTCCAATTAAACTAAAAATTCCATTTTAATGCTGGAGAGCCCTAAGACTTTCAATATCATGAAAACTCACTATGAGCATAAAGAAGATTACTCAAAGCCATTCACTCCAGTAGTAGCTAGTTATTAGCCGCAAATTCTGTTCTAAGGCTGAAGAACAAAAAACCTCCAATTTCAAGGAAAAAATCTACCCATTCATTACACAAAGCCGTTTTCTTAAAATGGTTATGTTTACTCGCAAACATACAGAGATGAAACACTATAAATTTGAACACTGTTACGCTCAGATTCCTTTCCATCTCATGACTGAGACACCTCTCAGACTAAAGCTGCAATTATTCCTGTGATAGCTATACTTCACCCTTCATCAATTCTTCTTTAGCTGTTCAGAATAAATAAATGTGTCTTCACGGAGCAAAGTAAATTTCCCTTACAAACTTGCAGTTGTAGGCAAGCTCATTCCAACTAAAATGACAGACGAATCTTACTTCATCGTAATCCAATCAATAATATTCTCCCCGAATTCTCTCCTTATATAAAACCTAGGTTGTCATGTACCTAGCACCAGAAAAATACATCTCTGTGTGTGTTTCTATCTAATTCAGTTTCCAGCGTAATCAAAATCAGCCTCTGTTCGCAGCTAGGCTGCTGTGTTCTTCACGCCAGCATATTCTTCAATACCCCATATTTCATATTCTCAAAAACAGAGTTAAGTACCACATCGTCCTTTGCACTATGGCCCAACTTCAACCAAGATACACAAAAAACACATCATCTAGCAACAATATCCCTTCATCATACGCTCATTAATTCACAAGATACTATAATACTATAATACTTCAATCTCTCGTTGGAGAGAATTCGTACCTACACAAAAATTCACTTCAAATAACTGCATCTTCACAGTATTCAGCACAGCCACAAACAAAATATTCACATCATTCACCTCTGACAGTATTCAGCACCACAATAGTCTTAAGAATTCATCAGTCATATATTATCAGATTTTACTGGAAGCAGAACCCATCTTGCCGTTTCGTTCAAGACCATTCATCCCTTGCTACCAGTAGGTTCAAACAACATGTAAGTGTTGCAGAACATCTTCGGGATCTCAAACGGGAATCCCTGGAGGGACTACTGAGAAAATTTAGAGAACCGGCATTATAAACTGATTGCCGAACGATTCTACTGCCGCCACAATACATTGTGCGTAAGGACCACGAACATAACATACTATAAATTAGGGCTCATATGGAGGCATATGGGAAGTCGTTATTGCCTCACCCTATTTGCGAATGGAACAAAAAAGGAAATGACTAGTAGTTGCACAGTGTACCATCTGCCACTGACCGTACTGTGGCTTGTGGAGTATCTGTGTGGATGTAGATTCAGAACGTCACCACTGATCTAGCTTCACCATCTATCCATAGACTTACACACATTTTTTCACAGATGACTAACCTTTGCACAACTTCTACACTAAAATATCGATAGTAAGAGGACTGTGGAACAGAAACTTCATTTAAACAACCGAACAGTCTGACACACACAATAAGAAATTTGTGAGCCTTCACAAATGGTCCAAATGGCTCTGAGCACTATGGGACTTAACATCTGTGGTCATGAGTCCCCTAGAACTTAGAACTACCTAAACGTAACTAAACTAAGAACATCACACACATCCATGCCCGAAGCAGGATTCGAAGCTGCGACAGTAGCAGCAGCGTGGTTCCGGACTGAAGCGCCTAGAACCGCTCGGTCAGAGCGGCCGGCTAGAAGTATTTTTTTTAATTTTATGGTCTTACATGCATATCTCTGAAATCACCGAATTTCGGAAGTGTATCTGTTTGTATGTGAATATCTCGGAAGCTACACTTTATAGAAGGCTGTGATTTTTATCTATGGACAGATAGTACGTGGCTCTCGATGTTACTCACACTGCTGTATTGTTTGTCGGTTGGCAATTGTTTGTCTGTTTTGTTTTGAGTGAAACAATGATTTTCGGCGAAATCTGGTGCAATTTGACGTAATATAAAGGTGCCTAGAAGTGCTAGTCTGTCCAAGAAACGTAAGTTGGGAGCTAACTAACACACTAGAAGTGAAAAACCGAGTATTGTTCAAGAGTTGGAAGCCACGAGCAGCGTAAAATTAGATGACCTCAATGTGCCACGAGAGACAAAGAGACCTGCGACATCATCCAGTGCAAGTAAAACTAAAATAGATAAACAATATGAGGAACTAGGATTACTGCAGGGTAATTTTAAAAAATAACACCTCTAATCGGGTTATGTTTTGTGTGATATAAAGATTTTAATTCAGGTGTTGTGTGATTCATTTTGCTGTAATATTTGTGGCTGAAAAGTAATTATTGACGAGGATTTTTCTGCAAGAACTGGACTTACTGCGACAACAGCTGTTATTGGCACTGGCTGTGGCAACAGTCATTTGTAACTTCAAATGAATGCAAGAATAATCTGTATGAGGTAAATGTAAGACTTCACTGTGCCATGAGAGCTATCGGAAAAGGACTTAATGCAGCTCAGTGTTTCTGTTCGCTTATAAATCTAGCACTTACAAGAGAAGCGGTTGAATCTGCATCTTCCCTGCCAATGAAGACTGCAACAAATGAAGCTATTGAAATGAACGAAGGTAGCATTGATGTAACAGTAGCTTTTGATAGGACATGGCAAAAGTGTGGCCACACATCGAAAAACTCGTCTGCCACAATCACAAGTGTAGACACGGGCAAAGTAATTGATTTTGAGGCACTTACGAAACACTGCTATAGCTCCTGTGAGAAAAATGGAAAAAATGAACATGAAAACTGTCGGCATACTTATGAAGAACCAGAAGAGGAATAGAAGCTGATGCTGCAATGAAAATGTTTAGCCGATCACTGCAGGAAAGGCGTGTCCTACACACACAGTAGTTGGGGAGGGTGAGTCTAGAGCATATAAGTGTGCTGTTGAAGGAAATCCATATGGAAATGTTGTGATAAGGAAATTGAAGGCGTTGGGCATATGGAAAAGAGGAAGGGCACATGTGTCAGAAAACTGAAACAAAATCTTTGTGCCACCCTACTGTCTGATGGCAAGTCACTTAGAGGTTGGCTGAGTGATAAAACAATAAATCAGCTTCAGCAGTATTACGGAATGGCCATCAGAGAAAACGGAAATTGTTTAGAAAGTATGAGGAAAGCAATCTGGGCCTCATACTTTCAGCCTACAGGAAACCGACACATTCACTCTGTCCACTTCGAGCTGAATCATGGTGTAAATTCTGGAAGGCTGAAGTTTCAGCCTATTCCTAAAGCTGTTATGGAAGCAATGAAACCGGTTTATAGGGACCTAGCTCACCCAGACCTCCTCGGAAAGTGTCTACATGGGCGAACACAGAATCCTTACGAGTCTTTCAATAACATTATCCTGACATGAGTTCCCTAAAATGTTTTTGTAGGGCTCAATACACTAAAATGTGGAGTCAGTGATGCTTTATTAACATTTAATGATGGAAACATGGGAAGAATAAGAGTTCTAAAACATCTTAATATTACTCCAGACTACCATATTGCAAACAGCTTGAAATTATTGGACAAGTTGAGACTCACCAAGATACAACGTGCAGCTGAGTTCACCACCAAAGGGGCAAGGCCAATCTGAATGAAGAAGCTTTTAGAGAAGAGGATGGTGCTAACTATGCTGCTCGATGTTTTTGAGGGGTAATTTAAAATTACAAGTCCATTTTTATGATTTTAAACTTTAAATGTGGTTTTCTCAAAATGACATTTTTATGCCTTATGTTCCTTTATATCAAAAACTACTTGTGATAGCTATATGAAACTTCGACGCCTATTTCATTACAATATAATGCCCTTAGTGAAACACAACCATGGAAATAATTTGAATAGATAGACATTTAGGGCATTATCTTTAGCACCTCATCTCTTAATTCTTGTTCAGTAGACATAAATAACATCGATAAGATACCCGTAAAAATTTTAGAGTGTTACCTTCATTCGTTCCAGAGATAAAACACAGGATATTTCCTCTTGAGCCCAATATAACAAAAATATGTTACCAGAAAGCACTACCAAATTCAAGACAGAACTTCCTTCAGTGTGAATGACCTCACTCTTAAACCTGATTCGTTTCCAGTTACGTTCTACATCATTCAAAGGAAGCAACACAGTAAGAAGTTTGGACGACCTACAATGGTAATCACCGACCTGTAGTTCGCCAATTCTGCATCTAAATCTACATGGATACTCTACAAATCACACTGAAGTGCCTGCCAGAGGGTTCATCGAACCAACTTCACAATAATTTTCTGTTATTTCAATCTCCTACGGAAAAAACGAACTCCTATACCTTTCCGTGCGAGCTCTGATTTCCCTTATTTTATTATGATGATCGTTTCTCCCTATGAAGGTCGGCGTCAACAAAATATTTTCGCATTCAGAGGAGAAAGTTAGTCATCGAAACTTCGTGAAAAGATTACGCCGCAACGAAAAATGCCTTTGTTTTAATGATGTCCACCTCAAATCCTGTTTCATATCAGTGACACTCTCTCCCCTACTTCGCGATAATGTAAAACGTGCTGTCCTTCTTTGAACTTTCTCTATGTACTCCGTCAATCCCACACCACGCAGCAGTATTCTAAAAGAGGACGAACAAGCGTAGTGTAGGCAGTCTCTTTAGTAGATCTGTTACATTTTCTAAATGTTCTGCCAGTAAAACGCAGTCTTTAGTGTAGCTTCCCCACAACATTTTCTGTGTATTCTGTCCGATTTATGTCGTTCGTAATTGTAATTCCTAGCTATTTGGTTGAATTTACAGCCTTTAGAGATGATTCTTTCATCGTGTAAAGGAAGTATAAGGGATTCCTTTTAGCATTCATGTGGATGTCCTCACACTTTTCGTTATTTAGGGTCAATTGCCGATTTTTGCATCATACAGATACATTTTTTAAATCGTTTTGCAAATTCCTTTGATCCTCTGATGACTTTACTAGTCGATAAACGATAGCACCATCTGCAAACAAACTAAGACGGCTGCTCAGACTGTTTTCTGAATCGTCCATGTAGATAAGGAACGTCAAAGGGCTTATAACACTACCTTGTGGAACGCCAAAAATCAGTTCTCTTTTATTCGACGACTTTCCGTCAGTTACTACTAACTGTGACTTCGATGAAGGGAAATCACGAATCTAGTGACATAACTGAGACGATATTCCACAAGCACACAATTTCGTTACAGGCCGCTTCCGTGGTACAGTGTCAAAAATCTCCTGGAAATGTAGAAATACAGAACCAGTATGAAATCCCTTGTCAACAGCACTCAGCACTTCCTGTGTGTAATGCGCTAGATCACAAGAACAATCTTTCCTAAATCCGTGTTGACTATGTGTCAATACACCGTTCACTTCGAGGTAATTCGTAATGTTCGAACACAGTAGATGTTCCAAAATATTGTTGCATATCGACCTTAATGGTATGGGCCTGTAATTTAGTGGATTAATCCTATTACCTCTCTTGAATATTGGTGTGACCTGTGCAACTTTCCAGTCTTTGGGTATGGATCCATCGTTGAACTAACGGTTGTATATAATTGTTAAGTATGGAGCTATTGCATCAGCATACTCAGAAAAGAACCTAAGTGGTATACAGTCTGGACCAGAAGATTTGGTTTTGTTAAATGATTTAATTTGCTTCACTACTCAGATGATATCTACTTCTACAGTAATCATGTTGGCAGCTGTTCTTCATTCGAATCCTGGAATATTTACTTCATCTACTTTGGTAAACGAACTTCGGGAGGCTATGTTTAGTAACTCTGCTTTGGCAGCACTGTCGTCGATAGAATTTCCGTTGCTATCGCGCAGAGAATGCATTGATTCTCTCTTGGCGCTAACATACTTCCCATACGACCAGAATCTCTTTGGATATTCTTCCAGGTTTGAGACAAAGTTTCGTTGTGGAAACTACTATAAGCATCTCGCATTAAAGTCCGCGCTAAATTTCGAGCTTCTATAAAAGATCGCCAATGTTGGAGATATTGCATCTGTTTAAATTTGGCACGCTTTTTTCGTTGTTTCTGCAACAGTGTCCTGTGTACCAATGGGAATCAGCTCCGTCGTTTGTTTTTTTATTTGGTAATAAACTCTCAGTTGCTATCGATACAGTTTCTTTGAAGTCAAGCCACATCTGGTCTACATTTATAATGTTAATTTGGAAGAAGTGGAGACTGTCTCTCAGGAAGGCATCAAATGAATTTTTATCTGGTTTTTGAATAGGTACATTGTTCGTTTATTTTTGGAGGATATGGGGGTTACAATACTCATACTCGCTACAACACCCCTGTGTTCACTGATCCCTGTATCCGTTCTGATGCTTGTCATTACCTCACGATTATTTGTTGGTAATACGTCAAGTCAACCGTTTACTGTTCGTGTGGGGTCACGAGCTAACAGTTCGAAATAATCTTCAGAGAATGCGTTTAGCACAATTTCGCTTCATGTCTTGATTTAAACTTTCATATTCGCCAACGTATCGAGGGTAAATTAAAGTCACCACCACCTATAGTTGTATGAGCCCGGTACGTATTTGAAATGAAACTCAAGTTTTCTTTGAACCTTTCAGCACTTGTATCATCTAAGTTGGGAGGTCGGAAAAAGGATCCAATTATTATTTTATTCCGGTTGCCAAGAATGGCCTCTGCCCATACTAACTCACAGGAGCTATCTACTTCAATTTTGCGACGAGATAAAGTACTTCTAACAGCAACAAACACGCCACCGCCAACTGTATTTAGCTTCTCCTTTCAGAACACCGTTAGGTTCCTTGCAAAAATTTCGACTGAACTTATCTCCTGCTTTAGCCAGCTTTCAGTGCTTCTAACGATTTGAGCATCAGTGCTTTCTATTAGCGCTTCGAGCTCTGGTACTTTCCCAACACAGCTGCGACATTTTACAACTGTTATACCAATGGTTCCAGAATATACGTTCTTCCTGTTTTCGGCCTGCACCCTTTGAGACTGAAGCACTTTTTGTGTTTTCCCGAGATCCTCTACCCTAAACAACCGCCCAGTCCACGTCACACAGCCTCTGCTACCCGCGTAGCCGCCTCCTGCGTGTAGTGGACTCCTGACCTATTCAGCAGAACCGGGAACCCAACCACGCTATGGCGGAAGTCGAGGAGTCTGCAGCCTACACGGCCACAGAACCATCTGAACTTCTGATTCAGACCCTCAACTCGGCTCTGCACCAGAGTTCCGCAGTCGATCCTATCGACTATGCTGCAAATTGTGAGCACTGCTTTTACCTCACAAGAAATACTGGCAGCCTTTACCACTTCTATTAGCCGCTCGAAACCAGAGAGAATCCCTTCCGATCCGACGCATAACTGGTATCGATGCGAGCCACAACCAACAGCTGGCTCCACCCTGTGCCCTCATGGCATCCGGAAGGAAGGCAGAGGCCATTCTTGGCAACCGGAATAAAATAATAATTGGATCGTTTTTCCGACCTTCCAACTTAGATGATACAAGTGCTGAAAGGTTCAAAGAAAACTTGAGTTTCATGTCAAATACGTACCGGACTCATACAACTATAGGTGGTGGTGACTTTAATTTACCCTCGATACGTTGGCGAATATGAACCCGTACCAGATCGGGTTGACGGAGGAGATAGAGAAGATCCAAAAAAGAGCGGCGCGTTTCGTCACAGGGTTATTTGGTAACCGTGATAGCGTTACGAAGATGTTTAACGAACTCAAGTGTCAGCCTCTGCAAGAGAGGCGCTCTTCATCGCGGTGTAACTTGCTCGCCAGGTTTCGAGAGGGTGCGTTTCTGGATGAGGTATCGAATATATTGCTTCCCCCTACTTACACCTCCCGAGGAGATCACGAATGTAAAATTAGAGAGATTAGAGCGCGCACGGAGGCTTTCAGACAGTCGTTCTTCCCGCGAACCATACGCGACTGGAACAGGGAAGGGAGGTAATGACAGTGGCACGTAAAGTGCCCCTCCGCCACACACCTTTGGGTGGCTTGCGGAGTATAAATGTAGATGTAGATGTAGACCCGTTCCACGTCTGGAAAGAATGCACCTGGTATGCACATGGAGTGCAAAGTGGCTTTTTTCTCCTCTTTGGCAGCCATGTCCCCATGGGGCCCCATAACGTGCCTAACATTGGAGCTCCCAACTACCAATAATCCAATGCTCTGTGATTGCCCAGGTCTTGCAGGCTGAGAGGTTTGGTCTGAAACAGGACAGGCTACTGCATGTGGCTGAGGGACAGGGCAGGCCACAGACAGCACCTGGAACTTTTTTCCAGACTATATGGGGAGGCCTTACGTGTGGCCCCCTGTGAAGTCTTCTGCCGTCTGCCACGCCCCAATGCGACCTCCCACTCGACCGCAGGTGCCCATCCACTACAGCTTTTAGCTGTGTAACCGAAGACATCACAGCCTGGAGCTGAGAGTAAAGTGTCACCGACTAAGTTCCCACCTACCCACAACAATCACAGTCCCTGTCCCTACGAAAGACGATGGAAAACTACATTAATCAGACAAATGGACTATCAACTCATGCTGCTGAACTCTACTCTATACCCATAAGAAAACACAAGAACTGTGTCTAGGAAATTAGATTAGTACGCAGAGATTCAAAAATCGAACTAACGATGCACCTAGATGAGACAAAATAATCTGCTCCTGATAAGGAACTTGTAATATATGACAAAATCAGTTTACTTTCCACTGCAATCGAAAATACAAGAGCCGGCCGCGGTAGTCTAGCGGTTCTAGGCGCTCAGTCCGGAACCGCGCGCCTGCTACGGTCGCAGGTTCGAATCCTGCCTCGGGCATGGATGTGTGTGATGTCCTTAGGTTAGTTAGGTTTAAGTAGTTCTAAGTTCTAGGGGACTGATAACCACAGATGTTAAGTCCCATAGTGCTCAGAGCCATTTGAACCATTTTTGAAAATACAAGAATTGTATTTATTAGATATTAAATTAACACGCAGGAACTCAAGAAACTAAACTGTCGAAGCACACAGATGAAATTATGCAATTTTCTCCTGATTAGGAACTTGTAAAAGTTACAAAAGCGGTTACTTCCCTGTTTCTGCTTCTGTCTCAGCAGGTTGTTGGTGCCTGACTAGCTGATTAACGCCAACAAGCAGGCTCTCATATGACATGCTGCATGCCTGTATACTCTCGTCTCACAAGAAAAAAATTAATCATTACTCCAAACCTTCTGGAACAGAAGACACCCTATGTTTAATTTGTTGCAAACTATAATAAAAACGCTCTTATTATGTACAAAGAGGTTAACTGCAATAGTTTCATGTCTACCTGCTTAATTTGAGATTCCATGTTTCTCTTGTTTACTACCACGATTCCTTTCACCAATTTAATCACTTAACTTTCCTTCAACCTTTGATAATCTCTGATTTAGGTCCTGTACTAACTCCCTTCCCCTCTTATTACTCTCAATCTGACACTCTTTAGATCTTAACAATAATTTTATTTCCTATGACTCATGAACCCCAACAAGTCCTATTGCACCAGAACTCTGCTCAGCATTAACCACTATTTGTACTACAAAAGTCCCCAATTCGTTTACCTTCTTAACGGTTTGTTTAATCTCTTCTCAACTACCAGGAATCTCCTTTCTTGAACTAAGCTTTAATTCTTAAAAATTATTTTCTTAACCTTTTATCAATGTAGTGTGACTTAAAATCTGTCCTTGTGTATGAGTAACGATTTTATGACTACTTTGTAACAGCGTAGTTTTTCACTAACATCCACCAGGAGTTGACTCTGACACTCTCCAACAGTTGCAATTTACTCTTAACATTAGAAATCCTCCCATCAAATTCTGTATGTAACGCTTCTCACAGTTTGGTGTCCCTTACATTAACCTTCTTTGTAACCTCTTGTCTATTCGACACACATTTTCGTTATAAAACACGTATCTGTCTTTCTAAAGTAGCAACAATAGCCTCCAATTTATTAGTGAACTTCCTTTCACTTGTTTCTATTAAGTTTCCTAATCTCTCAACAAGTACTTTAACATTAGTTTCCATTTTGTCATTAAGTCCTCTCATATTAGCCCCAAGTACCTTTGTACTAGATTCCAACTTCTTACTAACCTATCATGTTGGTTGCAAGCCCTTTCATATCAACTCTTAACTTTTTAAGTTGTACTCTGTTGCTAGCCCTTAATGTCTCACTTAAAGATGTCACCAATGTATTAAGAAAACTCTTTTACAGAATTTGGAGGAACTGAGCCACTACTCTTCTGTTCAGCCTGACCAGAACAAGCTATAGAAGCAGTAAATGGATCTGTTGGTACATCAAAAACACAAGCAGACTCATGTGGTTGAACCACACCAGAAACAGCTTTAGTCCAATTCATTGAAATACCGCTGGTTTCCTGAGTACCAATATTAACATCACTGTCTGCGGCACAGTCTGCTTGACTACTAGGCAAGCTAACTGAATGAATATTAAGCATATTATCACTACCTTGAGTAGCAAAAGCTGACAAGACATCTAAATCAGACTGTTTCATGACACAAGATTCTTCTCATCATTCCTTACTTTTCTCAAAACGTCCACTCCTGGTCTCTCTCTAACTAACTGTAGGTTTCTCCACTATGCATTGATTAATATTACCATCAAGAATCAACCAACAATCTCAAAATGATCTCACAACCCACCAGATCAACAAAAAATTTTCAGAAGACCAGAATTTCTTAAAAATGAAAACGCTGTCGTCAAAATTCTTAAATAATCACCTTCAAACTACTTAATTGTCAAGACAATGGAACTACGGATCAAAAACTCCTTTCACTAACGTCAGTAATTAGCAAACATAACAAAAAGTGTCATGGAATATTTTGAAAATGGCTAAAATCTCACTACAGAATTGAAATAGTTAAAAATCCTATTGAAAATCTTCATAAAAAGCACTGCCTAACTACCCACAGGAAACTAAATATTTTCCGAAATTCCTCAATATACTCTACATCACCTCCGACGCTGATTCACACACAACATTCCCAAGACCAGATAAACTTTCCAAAATCAGTAAATAAATATTTGAATGAATTAAATTACAAGTTGATCAACAGAATTGTGAGCATAATTATGCAGAAATATCACCTGTAAGACAAAGTCTTCTTCGCAAGCAACCGCAGTTGGATGTTGGTAGGGTGAAGGGGGGGGGGGGGATCGAAGTTGCCTTATTTCACATGGTTTCAATTACCAAATTTTGATTTTACAAGCAGAACTACATTCCAAACTAGTTCCTAATACTATCAGTCTCTGTATTCAGACCATCAATTGCCAAATGTTTTCTCCTTTACTAGTATTTTCCTGTTTGGACCTACTGAATTACACAACAATTCCTAAACCCTCTCCAGCCATTACGATACATGAATGAATGTACCAATACAAAATCATGACCCAGAACATACAAACGAAAGAACATCAACACCTCAGAATAAACCCTACCTTGTCAGTACAGACTGTTGCACCACAAAATGATGTATCTGGCACGGCTGGGAAAATTAAGATTCTTCATGGCTAACACAATGGGGTACAGAAGCAGGTGAAGCCAACCAAGCAAGTTGCACAAACCGGTATGCTGATGTGGTGAAATTAGCTGCCCAGGCAATGAGGCAGGTACGTCACGTTTTTGTCAAGCTAGCGACCAGAGGCACCAAAGACCTGCCACAGGAGAAGGTCAGAGCAACCGAAATGTGAGTAGTCTGATTGCCCAGAAAACGATACTTTTATAACTTGAGTAGCAAAACAAGCATGGGCCAGGCCCATGTAAATATTCCTCATTTTTAGGTATATCAGTCCCCCAGGATCCAGCTACAAGGAAGGATCTACACCAGTCTGTAGTCTTCATGTCTACTGATCTACAATTTCCATGGGTCTACATGTGGTCTTAGACGCTGTTAGCCACGGCGCTGAGCTATTGTAGAGTCCAATGTTTCGGACTCTGCGACTACTGGGCATCCGGGTGGCTTCTAGTTCACCATTGGTGGTGTGTAGTCACACATCTGTTCCCACCTATGTGGGCAAACTTCCTACCGCTTGTACTGCTCAAGTGGGCCGATTGCCACTTCTTCAAAATGCAGACTGCATCGAAATCATGCACACCTTGGTTGCCTGCTTCCAAGGCTGTGCACAGGGGTATAAGGGTTTGACCGATACGATGTACGTCATGAGCAGGTGGGCATCCAATGTTTAGGAGGGATACAATTAGAAATCCCAAAGCTTACTACTAAGCTGAATCAAGGCATTGTTTATTGCCTGTCCTTAAGGTATACAGATTAAAAACTAAACTCCATCCGAACAGGCTTTGGAAGGCCCGAAGGTTCCCCAGCCCACAGGCGTCACTGGATGCGGAAATGGAGAGGCATCAGGTCAGCACACCGCTCTCCCGGCCGTATATCAGTTTACGACACCGGAGCCGCTACTTCTGAGTCAAGTAGCTCCCCAGTTTGCCTCACAAGAGCTGAGTGCATCCCGCTTGCCAACAGCGCTTGGCAGACCGGATGGTCATCCATCCAAGTGCTAGCCCAGCCCGACAGCTCTTAACTTCGGTGATCTGACGGGAATCGGTGTTACCAGTGCGGCAAGGCCATTGGCAAGGGATACAGATGTGAAGTGTGAAGTCCTTCATACAAGGTGGGGGCCTCATGGTTGGAGAGAATCAGAAGGGAGATCCGAACGTCTGAGAGCTGGCTGAAAAGCAGCCGAATGAACTTCACTCACCCCTGCTCCTCAGCTCCCACTGGGCCCCACGTAGAATATTCCATTAGTGTGATTGATTTCGTCCAGTGCATTTCGTTGTCTGATAGCATCTGTAATGCTTATCAATGCCATTACCTTGTCAGCACAAGTTCACAGACCACGTGAACACAGCGTGAATTTTTCGATGATGGTGAGCTGCAGTCGTACAGTATTTTTTGAAAGAGTACACCACCATTTGCCTGTACATTTCTGTATATGTCTTATGTACAATCCATACTTTGGCTTTCGTGCCATTATCGAGTACAATGTTCTTAGACCATTAACATCACTTTACTGTGTACTGTGCAGGACGACAAATATACGATTCGATACGTTTACTTAACGTGATGCAAATGATGCAAAATTAATGTCTTGTAGCAATGCTTTCTTTGATATCACTTTTATAGTTACATCTTAAAGAAATGTGCTAGTCTTATTTTTATCTGCTTTGGACTGACTTTCCCAGACACGATATGCCTCTACGATACTGTGCTGTATTGCTACAAGACTTTTGTACTATTTCTATCACGGTAATCAATTGTGTTGATGTGTATATTTGTTATCCAGCACAGTACACAGCAAAATTATGTTAATGGTCTAACAACGTTGTACTCGATAATGGCTTGAAAGCTGAAATCTAGATTGTTCACAAGAAATATACAGTCAAATGGCGGTGTGTTCTTTCAAAAAAGAACGTGAAGTGGTTGGCATTCAGCTAACTTCTGGTGTCAGCCAACACAGGCCATCTTGCAGCTTAGGAAAATCTTCACAAGCTACCAGTGAACGAAAAGTTAAAGTAATAGAAGTTTATTGTGTACTGTGCCGGCCCACCTTGTAGTACAGCTGCTACCGGCCACTGAGCAGTGCAGTTGAAATAACATGCCAGCTCTGCAAGGTCAGCAGTCTTGTGGTGTTACAGGTGCTAACGCCACTACTTCCCTCGCTGCTGCCAGCCAGTAGTTCTGAGCCATGTCTTGGTCAGCGCCTGCCTCAGCAAACGTGTACTACCGATTCCCTGCAAGTACTGGCTATATGGAGGGACGTCACAACTACTGATGTACACTGAATAATAAATGTATGGTTTGTCAACGCTGTTTCGCTGACCTGTCATCAAGTGCCTAGCAGTCGCCTACTCACCACACCACAGCCTGTCCTCATCCTGGAGTGTTCGGTCATCAACATTCTGACTTCAACCTGCCCGACACCACCACCCACAATAATGGCCAGCCAACATGAGCATTACAAAATTAATGTTTGCCCAGAACACATGATAAAATTAAAGTCCGCACAAGACATTTCAAAAAAGTGTCAAATTACTTTCACAAAACTTAAATAATAACCTCCTGTTCATCAGACGCTGTATATTTTAATCTTGCAGAAAACAAAATATACCATTTCAATGTATATTGGGCTTGGAAGTATACTGCATCACCATGAATGTAACTCCACATCAAAAATTGAACGTAAGCAGTCTCAGCTGTTGCCCATTTAATTCTCCGTTGCTCACATGGATGACACTCGACATCCACACGACTTTCCCGCTCTATTTTGTCTGAGTGGGCTGAGTTGAGTTCGTGCCACTTTCAGTACCTTTCAGTTAACTCTCCATGAATTAGTTTCAGCCTTGATTGGCTTTCCGATATGCAACTTACATTGTTTATGAAACGTTATTTGAGACTGGACGACACTGGACATCCTTACAAGCACTACTGCTAGAATCTGTAACAAAGTAACTTTTGTTACTGTATTGCTTTCTTAGATTCATCTAACTTTCATGTGCGTAATTTTAGGCGTATGTAAGCAAATTAAAGATAATTTAGTTTTTACCTATAGTACTAACCTACGAAAACTAAATATTCTCTATACTCGTAGTTTGTGGAATAAATGTCAAAGGTAATAAACCTATGGCAGAGTTTATCAGATATTCTGATGTATGGCTGGAATGTTTGTAAGAAATGAGTGAAGATCCTTAGAGTGGTATTGCTGATTCAGGAAATGAGGATTGTGTACATAAAAGTGGTCATGACCAGTAACGGAACAATATGTGTCCGAAAATGATGAATTTTAATCACAGGAAGAAGTAATTTCTTTTATGAAAAGATAGAATAGCTAAATGGAGGAGTAGTGAATAAACTACCACTGTTTGAATAAGAGCCTGTAATGTAATTACGTGATTACTTAGACCGCAAAATGAAAATCGTATAACAAAGACAGAAATAGATATTAGAAACTTACTCTTCAATATTCTTCAACGAAAATTTAGCACCCATTATCGCAACATGTACTAATATTTACATCAGAGAAGTTCGTGATGAATTTTCTAACAAGATGCTAAACTAAGTATGTTATAAAGGTCAGAGCTTTATTGGTTTTCAGTATCTGTGCGGATCTCTGATATGTTCTAGACAGAGTTTTTCAAGGTTTTGGAATAACACAAAGGGCAATATAATTGCAACATGCTGCTTGTGCACAAGTAAAAACCGATTCAGGTTGCACTTGAGATGTCTAAGGTTTGATGGTGTCCTTCATAGATTTCTTCGCGGAGAGAATGACAAGTTGGATGCTATCTGGAAGTACTGGAGGTATTTATGGACAATTTTAAAAAGTATGTATCACCTAGTGTATAAATCACTGTATTTTAGTAGTTAATGTATTATGTTTAGATTTAAATAAAACACTTATAAAATTACGCATATAAATCATTTAAAGTTTGTGGATGACACCTCTCATCTGCGCGAGTAATCACGTAAGGAATTATCGCGCTAGCATCGGGGGGTAAACCCTATCACAACAATGTTATCAAGATATATGAAAATAAGTCTGATTACACACGAAAGAGAAGAATCTGTAATTATAAGCTAAAACTGCAACAGACAACACCGATTTGACAAAACTGAATGAAAGAATTCGTGGCTAACAACTTATGAGAAGTATACAAAATTTTATATGAAGGTTGGGTCGACTAAAATGTATGTTTGGGTGACACTGTACGAAAAATATTAAATAGAATCACATGTAATAGCAGTAGATCAGAAGCGTCCCAAAATGGAAATATCTTGAGAGGGTAAGTCCTAATGTAAAATAAAAGTAACAGGACTGAACATAAAACAGTAAAAGTGTTCGTAAAACCTGATCACAGACAATTTCGGGAAATTACTGACAGAAAAATTCGAAAAAAAAAATGTTACCTGCGTGTCAGATAAAAGTAAACTGAGTGGTCATTTTAAATCCAAATTGGCCCTGTTGGAAATGACCTTTTTTCTATGAACATGGATCCATGAAAATACTATTATAACATAACCTGACCTCATGAATAATCTAACACAAGTAAACTTACTTAGCACAGTGGCTAAATTGAGCATCTGTACTCATAAATAATTTCTAGGAACTATGTTTGATATCAAAGCACTGACAGTGACAAGAGTCTCTATGTCCCGACCTCACAGGCAATACATGTTCGATGAGCCTACTTGGCTCACAAAACTAATACAATGAGGTGACAAAAGTCATGGGATACCTCCTAGTAACGTGTCGGACGTCCTTTTGCTCCACCTGGTGCAGCAATTTAACGTGGCGTGGACTCAATATGGCGTTGGAAATTTCCTGCAGAAATATTGAGCCATGCTGCACCTATAACCGCCCATAATTGAGGAAGCATTGCCGGTGTAGGAAATTGGAAATGTGTGGTAAGTTCCTATGGAACCAAACTGCTGAGGCCATTGGTCCCGAGGCTTACACACTACTTAATCTAACTTAAACTAACTTACGCTAAGAACAACACTCATACCCATGCCCAAGGGAGGAATCGAACCTCCGACGGTGGGAGCCGCGCGAACCGTGCTAGCCTCGCGGCACCGCTGCAGGATTTTGTGCACGAACTGACTTCTCGTTTAGGTCCCAGAAACGTTCGATGTCGGGCGATCTGGGTGGCCAAATCATTCGCTCGAACTATCCAGTATGTTCTTCTAACCAATGGCGAAAAACTGTGCCCTAGTGACATGGCGCATTGTCATCCATGAACATTCCGTAGTTGTTTAGGAACACGAAGTCCATTAATGGCTTAAACTGGTCTCCAAGTAGCTATCCAATAACCATTTCCAGTCAACGATTTGTTCAGGTGGACCAGAGGACCGAGTCCATTCCATGCAAACACGGCCCACACTATAATGGAGCCACCACCAGCTTGCACAGTGCCTTGTTGACAACTTGGGTCCTTGTCTTCGTAGTGTCTGCGCTACACTCGAACGCTAGCATCAGCTCTAACTGAAATCCGGACTCATCTGACCCAGCCACAGTTTTCCCATAGTCTAGGACTCAACCGATATGGTGACAAGCCCAGGAGAGGCGGTGCAGGCGATGTCTTGCTGTTAGCAAAGGCACTCAAGTCGGTCATTTGGTGCCATAGCCCATTAACGACAAAATTCGCCTCATTGCTCAAAAGGATACGTTCGTCCTACGCTCGACATTGATTTCTACTGTTATTTCACTCAGTGTTGCTTGTATGTTAACACTGACAACTCCATGCAAACGGCGCCGCTCTTGGTCGTTAAGTGAAGGCTGTCGGCTACTGCGTTTTCCGTGGTGAGAGGGAAAGCCTTAAATTTGGTATTCTTGACAAGCTCTTGACACTGTGGATCTCGGAATACTGAATTCCCTAACGATTTCCGAAACGAAATGCTCCATGCGTCTACAATCAACTACCATTTCTCGTTCAAAGTCTGTTATTTACTTTCGTGCGGCCATAATCACGTTGGAACCTTTTCACATGAATTACCTGAGTAAAAATGACTGCTTTGCTAATGCACTACCCTTTTAATCCTTGTGTGCGCCATACTACCGCCATCTGTGTTTTTGCATAGCGATATCCAAACATTATTTATGAATAATGTGCAGCTACTCTGCTATGTAAGTTGTTTATATTTTATCTCATTCACAATTAGCCCATTTCGGCAAATTGCCATCGTCAGGTGCTCTGTAAATACATAGATAAGCGATGGCCTTAATATAATGGTTTTGTAAGTGTGATCTGAAAATTTATAATATATTATTACATGTTTTACCTTACACGTAACATCGTTGCTGTCATGTCCTGTCTGTTTTGGAATTATTACGTTCTCCCAAGTGTAGAGTGGAGATGTAAATCAGATGTTACTTGCATTCCAAATATGCTACTTTTTGGATAACAGTGGGTCAGTATAAAAAGTATAAAGAAAACTTTATTCACATTACAAATCGGGCAAACGGGTAAAATAATAATATCAGTGACTCTAAACAACACATATCCATAGCGACAGCGATAACATGAGTAGTGTAAAGCAGAGACAGAATAACAACATAAATCATAGACAACAACAATTACTACGAAAAATTAAAAGAAAACGAACTTTAGGCGAAAACATTAGAAACAAACCTATAAGAAAAAATAATAATGAACAACTGAATTTCACACATCACTTATTTACAATGATAACTATGTAAACATGTAACATTGTTGACCCACTGTCATCTAATTGTCAGAAAAAACAATTAACATATGATATACATCTCCACTCTACGCCTAGGAGAAAGCAATAATTCCAAAACAGACAGGACATGACAGCAACGATGTTACGTGTAAGGTAAAACACCTAATGATATTTTACAAATTTTCAGATCATACTTTCAAAACCGTTACATTAAGGCCATCGCTTATCTGTGTATTTACAGAGCACCCCACGATTGCAATTTGCCGAAATGGGCTCATTGTGAATGAGATAAAATATAAGCAATTTACATAGCATTGTAGCTGGATATTATTCATAAATAATAATGTCATTAAAAGACATATTTTGCACTGCGGGCCCCAAAGAACAAATGCTAACGATTTCTGTCACCTCAGTGTACAGCACACTTTTCTACAAAGAATAAAATTATATTGAATATTCGTAGAACGTTGCATGGAACATGGTATAGAAAGTACTGGTCCGACGATCTGAACCAGAAGTTAATTTCTGAATCCTGGTAGAAATTCTCTAAGAACATGGCAAGAAAACTTACGCTGTCAAGCAGTTAGCACGACATGAAAAGTAATCCTCATTGATGTATTGATCGTGCTGAATACAAAAGTTAATAGTCTCATGGCTCCTCAAATAGAATAATTGTGTATATAGACAGTCCCAATTTAATGATTGGAAGGCATGTAAATAAACATAAGAAATTCCATGTCACTTGATAATTGCTGGAAACCAACGGATACAACTGCTTTACATGAAATGTCCGAATCACTGTTACGCGAAACACGTGGTGCTTATACCATGGCAGGACAAAGACGTTTTTAGCAGTGAATTCTCGGAAAATTTGAAAATTTCCAGAAATACTTTATGAATGAGAACGCCTTTACTCAGTTCCGTTGTGAATCAAATATATCCTACTGAAGGCATGAGAACTTACACACACCAATGGACACTGCTGGTTTCCCTATGTTACTCGTAATGTTTGAATGCAAACAAAAATACCTGATTTCAACATGGATCACCAAGCACACAATTGCAGAAATTATTACCTCGTTCACTGTTCATCGATAGAAAAAGTGCCATTTGCTAATCTCATAACATTATCACAGATAAAAAGCCAGGCTGCTGTTAGACATCACTCTGCTTCCTAATATACAGTCTAAGATAAAGATAAAAGATGCACCACGAAGGAATTATCCGAATGGGAAGTAAATCGGTAGATGTGATTTACATGTACAGGCAAACAATCAATTATAATTTCAAAAAAATTGGATGATTTGTGGTCATCAGTCCCCTAGAACTTAGAACTACTTAAACTTAACTAACCTAAGGACATCACACACATCCATGCCCGAGGCAGGATTCGAACTTGCGACCGTAGCAGTCCCGTGGTTCCGGACTGAGCGCCTGAACCGCTAGACCACCGCGGCCGGCTCATTGGTCCACCTCTGGCCTTTGTGCAAACAGTTTTCGGCTTGACATTGATTTACAGAGTTGTTGCATGTCCTTGTGAGAGATATCGTGGCAAATTCTGGCCAATTGGCTGGTTAGCACATCAAGATTCCGAGCTGGTTGTAGGACCCTGCCCATAATGCTCCAAACGATCTACATTGGGAACATACATGGTGACCTTGCTGGCCGAGGTAGTGGTTGGCAAGCACGAAGACAAGCAGTAGAAACTCTCAACCAGTGCGGGTAGACATTACCTTCGTGAAATACAAGGACAGGATGGCTTGCCATGAAGGGCAACAAAAGAGGCGTAGAATATCGTCGATGTATCGCTGTGCTGTAAGTGCACCGCGGACGACAATCATAGTGGTCCTGTTAACAAAAGAAATGGAGTCCAAGACTCCACTCCTGGTTGTCTGGCCGAATGGTGAGTGACAGTCAAGCTGGTATCCCACTGGTGTCCAGGGCATCTCCAGATACGTCTGCCCTGGTCATCGGGTCTTAATTCGAAGCGTGAATCATCACTGAAGACAATTTTACTCCAATCAATGAGATTCCAGGCCGAAGACGAGTGTGGAAACGTTCCGGACAGCGGTGGAATACCAACCTGACTGTCGCCTGTCATATGGGCCGACAACCAGGAATGATGGTCTGGAGTGCCATTTCTTTTCTGAACAGGACCCCTTTGGTTGTCATCTGCGGCACACTTAACAGCACAGTCGTACGTCGACGATATTCTACTCCCTGTTTTGTTGTCCTTCATGGCAAGCCGTACTGGGCTTACATTTCAGCAACATAGTTCATGCTCTCACAGGGCGAGAGTTTCTACTGCTCGATCGCCAAATCATACTCTGGCGATCAAGGTCTCCGAGTCTCTCCCCAGTTGCTAATCTTTGGAGTAATACGGACAGTGCCCTTCAACCAGCTCTGAATTTTGACGATCTAGCCCGCCAATTTGACAGAATTTGGCACAATGTCCCTCAGGAAGACATCCAAAAACTCTGTCAATCAATACCAAACCGGATAACAGCTTCCATAACGACGAGAGGTGGACCAACGGGTTATTGAATTCGTCAATTTGTGAAACTCTTTCTCTAGAATAAGTCACTCAGTTTGTTCTGAAATTATAATTATTTATTTCTCTGTACATGTAAATCACAACTACAGAGTCCAACCTATTTCAATAATTCCTTGACGGTGTTTTTTTTTTCGTAGATAGTATTTCATTGCATCCACGTTTCATACCACTCCACAGCACACACAGAAGTCAGACACCAACGAGAGCCTTTACATAACAGGATTATTTGTTCGCATTCAAACCTGCAGGCCATGTCATCTCTCTAGCCGTCTCACTTCTCACTGGCAGAGCCACCACTTGTCCTGAAGACCTTAGATAAGGCATAACCTATATGCAGTTTCAGCAGATGAAATATCGAGTAGTGGGCAGAGCTTCAAGCAGAGACTGCTCCTGAGATAACAGACGCATAAAATATTATAACTGTAAGGTTGACATTAGTAACAGCCAACTTTGAAGCTGCAACCGTACCTTCTCTAACATGAAAACTGACCCGGTTGAAATTAGTAACAGGCAACTTTCAAGTTGCAACATTACTTTCCTCCGACATGAAAACTGACACACTCAGACAACTGTATGTTGACCTATGGTTTAACATGCAGCTTGAATTTTTTTTTACATACAGAAAACTTTACCTGGCTAGCTAGTTGAAGCTAGTGCTAATATTACTGCAACGACTACGAACTGTATCCCCAACTAGTCAACAAAGAGTATACACAACAGGAGTAGTAGAAGTAGTAAAAAATACTACAGTACCATAAACAGTGACAGGAGCTAACAAAGAAGAAGGATAGGTATGAGCATAGCACCTCTAAATTGGGAAATAAGGGCTTTACCTAGTTATACAACCACAAAGAGAGTGGCGGCAATATCATTGTCATAGCTGCATAAATACTAGAAACACTAAGCCAAAATATCATCTAAATGTAAAGTTTTCGGTGTGAATGGGAAGGAGGACTTCCCTCATTTGAATGGGGAAGCCAGCCAGAGTTGACAAACGGTTCTAGGCACTACAGTCTGGAACTCAGCGACTGCTACGGTCGCAGGTTCGAATCCTGCCTCGGGCATGGATGTGTGCAGAACTTGCTTTTGCGGAGCACTTGTTGACTTACAGAGTCAATATATCCATCTAAAACATAGTTACGACTTCCGCACCACTTGTTAGCAGCAGACACAGTAGCTGCGCCAAAGACTGAGATGGCGTGGAGTTTCACAATTATTTATTGCACTTTCTTTACAATTTCTCCCTTGTCGTCACTGCGCAGTCCTGCAGATCCCTCCGCCCGGCTGCTACTGTGTAGATTCTCCGACAATGCGCGCAACGCGCGCCGCTGATCGCACTCGGGAGCCTCAGGCCACCAGTGCTCCGCTGAAGCCAGGATGCCCTGTGGTTCAGATGAACTCGTCACCGTGCGGTCAGCTGCCGACACCTGCCGCACTGGCAGCTGGGAAGCTGTCAGCCGCAATGTCCGCGAGGTCCCGTCATGGACGGACCACACGCCGTGGGGGCTGGTTGCCGTGAAGTCCGGGTGTCAGTCCCCGGCGGCGCCTGTGACCAAGACCGCGCTGCGGCCGGTCCTGCTGGAAGTTTGTAACGCCGGAAATGCATATCCTCCTATTTCCATCTATTGTACTATTATTTTTTTTCCTTGTTTTGTTACCTCAAGATATGACATTTCTGTCTCTTTATATATTGTAATTGTTTTACTGTTTGTATATATATATATTTATGCATTTATGTCGATGTATAATTGGTTTGTTTCGTAAATATTGTTTGTATCTTTACGCTGGGTCTTGCCTAGGGAAAACTGCAATTGAACGATTACATCGATAGGTCGTGTGAAGACTCAAAGTGTGTAGGATCTTTGGTAGTGTTAACTCTGCCGCGTGGAGCGCGGGCAGGGCGGTTGGAGTCTGGCTGGAGTAGTGAGTGGAGGAGGTGTGTTGTGTGACGCTCCCGCGAGTTGCCGCGCTTTCGGGGTTTGGCAGCATGTAATTGCGCTCGACTCGCGATGATAGTTTCTGACATGGTGTCGCGGACGGGAAGCATTAGCTGGCGCATATCAAGAGCCCGTTTCGCCTAGTGACCGTGTCGAGAAGAAGGCGCGCCAACATCCAGCTTCTGCAACAGCGACGGCCGACAATGAGTGACTGTCGCCACCTCCTCGATCGACGGCTTCAAACCTTCAATCAACCAACAAGGAAGACTAAAAGCACGTAAAGTTTCAGAACTGTATGGCAGACCTCAGCTTTTCAAATTGTTCCATTTGCCTCGCAAAATTACAGCAACTTAGCATGAACTTTTGTTGCTCATTGTCCCAATTGCATTGCCAAGCAGGGTCCCTTCCTTTTCCGAAATGAGCCCGAGGGTCGTTGAAATTCAAACGCCAGCATCATTCGATTTCACTGCTTTAATTTCAAAGTTCAGCTGGCTACAATATTTAGATTGCACAAGCACAAATTAAGAGTGCGAGTTTTGTTACCGTATTTTAGTTACCTGTGACTGCAGCTCAGCTTGGTACGTACTAAATTTTACTATTGTTAATTGTTCAGAATCATTTAATTCAAGTTCAAAGTTAATTCTCTTATTTCTAAATTGCGTAGATTCAAGTAGCTTTTGAAATGATTGTTGAGGTAGTCCAAGACTAACCTTATTTTACTGAATGTCGATGTGCTTCAGAAAGAAAGCTCACTATTAACTTCAGTCACTAAATTAACTTTCGATTTTCCAGTTTTATTAATTCTTTTGCTAAATTAAGTCAGAGTGTAGCGAAATTTATTACTTCTGACAAACTTTCAGTTTTCACACTACACGTGTCAACCTTCAGTTGCCACGCTTCTAGTGCTAATTATATGTGTAATTACCTTTCTTTTTCAGTAACTATAGTAATTGTCCTTAGGACTGGCGACCGTAATTTCCCCCAAATCTCAAATATCTAATTACCACTAGTTAATTGTTAACGTAACGGCCGCACATTTACTTTCTTCATTAACTTTACCCCTTTTCAAAATTAATTTCCACCAGTTTCATTTGCATTTTTCCTTTCATTTAGATGTAACCCTTTCCTCCCTCTTTACCGACAGATTAACTTCGGTGACGATTGCTTTTCCCAAATTTCCATTAGGTACATGCGGTTTAATTTTTCACTGTCATTAAGGTCGATAAGTGAGGGGGAGGTTACACGTGGCGACCTGGTGACAGGACAATCTTCGGATTTGAGGTTGTTCTGGACACGAATTTTGCATTGTACAAATCTCGTAACAAAGTACTGGTTACGAAATGGTCGATACGTCAGCGAGAATGTTAGTGTGAGGAATCCTAATTAGATTTGAGATTTGGCATTTATATTGAAAATTATTAAAATGAGTGAATGCAACAATTATCAAAATTTGGTAGGCTTGGATAAGGAACACCGCGGTACCCATTGTTCAGGGACAGGCGGCTAGCATGAAAGACGCGACCGCCGAAACGCAACAAAGAGCAGAAATGGAATTCCACACTTCAGAAAATGTTTCGGAGTCGGAAGTGAAAATCAAATGCGAATCCCTTGATGACGAATACGGGGGGACAATTAAAGAGGAAGCCGCTGCGGAAGTAAAACCGGTAGTTTCCGGGAATTTAACTGATTTATTGAATGTTTTGATTAACGAAATCAAGAGTCAATCGGCCAAGCAAGAAGATCAGGCTGCCAAGCAAGAAGCTCAGTCTGTAAAATTTGAACGGATGCTAGACAATCAGAACAAAGCTATTAACGTTGTTATCAACAATGTTGGAGTTGTTAACACAAAAGTTGATAAAATCAAAGAAGATATTGTTGTAATTAATACCGAAATCGGTAATCTTAAACAGGAAATGATAGGCGTTCAGGCGGAAATTGCGTGCATAAATACTCGTTTTTATTCCGAAATTAGCAGAATCGAGAAAAGTGTAGGAGAATCTGTTGCTCCGATCATCGAGAATAAGGTGACGGAACAAATTCAATTAGTGAAAAAAGAGGATCAAAAGAAGGTGGAAACTTTAAAGGCTTTAGTATCCGAAGTAGATACCAAAGTGACGAAGCAGGCTAATACCTGCGAAGAAAAAAAAAAAAGGGGAAGTAGAAACGCTTGCGGCAACCACTTGCCAAGTAATTACGAAAGTGTCCGAATTAGAAAAGAAACTTGACGAAAAACAGAGCTATGTGCCAATCTATGCACATAGTTCGGAATTGTTGACGAAAGAGGAGCGATTCGACCCCTTGAAAAAAGGCGGTATACACGCGACGGATTTCATTAAGAATTGTGAAAGAGTTTTACCCAGATCATGGACTAATGAGAGAAAAATTAATGCGGTTATTGATGTGTTGGCTGGTGATGCCAAGCGTTTAGGCTTAAACCTCTACATTACGAACCTGACTTTTGACGAGTTTAAAAATTTGTTTCTGGCTGAATACTGGTCAGAGCAAAAACAGCAAAGTGTCTGGCGCGAATTTGTCGTATCGAGGCCTTTCGATGCGAATTCGCGCGGCTCGATGAAGGAGTTTTGTGAGGGCTGGATCCGCAAGTTGGAATATTTGCGTGATCGCCGCACGGAATCCGAAATAGTCTGGGAACTCTACATGAAGCTTCCAGATGATACAAAACGCTACATAGGAAGCAATTACAGGACAATCAATGATTTCCTGGAAAGAGTTGAGGACGAGGACAATTGGCGCAATAAACGCGACGGTGGTAGAGGCCGTGGTAACAACAACGGGTACCACAGCAAACACAACAATGATGACTATGGGAATAATGCATACCGCAATCTTGGCAGCAATAACAATAATGGTTCGGGCCGTAATGACAATCAGTACAATGCGAATAATAACAGGAATGACGGAAACCAGTATCTCATTAGCGTGATACGGGCTGCGCAGAATAGTAATAACGCCAGAGGGTGTGACCAGCCGCCTCAGCAGTATCCGGGGAGCGTATCTGCTGGGACGAGACAGGGAAACCATTAGCCGCGCCGGTGAGGGGCAGACCAGGCGTGGAGAAATTTTGGCGGCCCAATAACAGTAGAAAACCGAGGTGTCGTCGTTATGAAAATTCCGTATGGAATAATCAACGGCGGGAGAGTGTGCCAGTGTTAAGAGAAAGGAGTGCGCCCACAAGTAGTAGATCAGCTGTATACACGGCAGTAGAAGGTACATTCACTGTCAGTGAGAACAATTTAAGTAGTGTTCCGGAAATCGATTATAAGGTGCCAGCTGTAATACCCACAGCGGAACTGGAGATTGAGTTTAAGAATGATTCGCAAGTGTTGAGAGAATATCAGATGTCGGATAAAACGTCCGTCATTGAGCGAGGGGATGCAGAGAGGGATGAGGTCTGGTTAAGGCAGTTCGGTCGCTTATACGACGAACTAAGAGGTTATAGGGGTCTGTATGGGAGAAGTGTTTATGGGGAGCGCGTGCAGGATTTGCCGCGTCTCGTCCCGCAGGAAGATAGTGTTTGTGAAATGATAGAAAGTTCTGGCCCTAACCGGCAGACTTTACTAGAAATAGTTGATGTTAATGGGGAGCACGAGCAAGATTCGTCGTGTTTCGTCCCGCAAGAGTTAGATGTTGAAGTAGTAACGGAAAGTTCTGGCCCTAACCGGCAGACTTTACCGAAAGTTGTAGTGGTAGAAGTAGCCGACCCATCCGACGCGAACATCCAGTTTAAACATTGCGAGAGTATTAAGGAGAAAGATTACGAAAATTTTAGTGATAGCCGGACACGATTGGTAGAAAAGCACATAGATTACAGCGTGTATGGGGTTAGAGCTGACATTATACAGTCAGACGATAGCAGTGTGGGTTGCGCAGATCCAGAGGAAGTAATTTCAGATGCTACTGGGCACATTCCTCCAGGTAGATTGGCAGATGAGATCAATCTGACCAAAGTGGAATCAACGAAGGTGACAATTAGTGAATTGATAGCAAAGCAACACTCACTAGTTGACGAGTTACAGGAAAAGGTTTCGGTATTGGAGGCGAAGCTAGAGACTAAGCCTCAGGACAAACGTGTTGAAATTAAAACTGTAAGTGAACAGAGGCTGAAAAAGCCGCCAGATAAACCGGATTTAGGATCAAAGCCGGATGGTTTGTTCTGGAATGACCTGGATATAGAGGAGGATTTACTGTGGGAAAATAAAGAAACAGTCGAGGACAAGTGTAGACAGATAGTAGTGTCTGTTAATATGCACGACCTACAACTAAACGCGTTGATGGACACCGGTGCAGAACTGAGTGCTGTATCTGGGAAAATATTTGAGTTACTGAAAGACAGACCCGGCATCGTAGTTATGCCAGTAACAGGAGTGAAAATTATCGGTGCTACTGGGAAGGCCAGTAAACCGGTCACAAAACAGATTTTTGTCAACATCGAGATATGTGGGGCACGATTTGAGCAAGAGTTTGTCGTCGTGCCAGACTTAACTACGGAAGTAATTATCGGGTTAGATTGGCTATTAAAGTACCGTGCAGTGATTAATTGCGAAAGCAAAACTTTGACATGTGCGTCCCAAGATAAAACAATAGTAGTTAGTTTTGACGAGGCAGGAGACAGTGTGCATAGGCAATACCAGCCTATACACATTGTTAACTGGCCGGATGCTATTCACGTAGGTATAAAATTGAACTACTGTAATGTGAGGAATCTCGGCATTGACAATAATGTAGAAAGTGAATTGGAAAGTATTGTAGAACGTGTGTCAAACGTAACACACGAACAAAGACGAGGCCGACTTTCCCGTACCTATTGCCATCACAACCATAGGGCATGGGGCAAATATGTAGCAGTACTTGAGAGAATTATGAACACCTTGAGACATGAATCGACGGGATTTTCTCCAGAGGAAATCCTGTTGGATGACAGAAGTAAAAGTTTACTGGAAGAGATAATCAAATTCCCTCCACGGATTGACATTAGTATTGGTGTGAAAAAAGATCGTTTGCGAGAAGTAATGAAGCTTAAAGCCGATGCTCGCATACGTCGTCATGACGCTAAAGCGCGTTTTGCTAAGTTTGCGATCGGAGACTTAGTACTTGTAAAAGCTCATGAGAAATCGAGCGAGATAGACAATGAAATCTCTAAATTTAAGTTTGTTTATAATGGACCATATAAAGTCATTGGTATACCTCACACAAATGCTTATTGCTTAGAGTATCCAAGCTCTGGAAAGCTATTAGGTATATGAAACATTGTAGACCTGAAATTATACCAACCAAGGATTGATTAGTACCACAGATAGGGTAATTTGTACAGTATGTAGATATAGAGTGTAAGATTTAAGGATGTGCCATGTGGCGATGCTTTTGCCTGACCTAGAGGTCATTAAAGAAGTTGTAATTAATAAGTAATTTATGTTGATTAAATGATTTAAGAGTTACTGAATATTAATCAATTTAAAAATCCAAGCTGCTAGTTTAAGTTTTCAGCTGAGTCACAGTAGATTAAGCAATGTAAATATGATTTTGTAACTAGCTGTAAGATTCCATGAATATGTGTTTTACTAGTCATTGCCGATGTACTTAGACGTTGTTTTAAGTTTCAGGCTTGTACATGTGTGATGATGGACAGTGTTGAGTTATCCACTGTGATAGTGTTAATGGACTCCTTTAGATTACTCGGGAGTGAGTTTTTCCGAAAGAATTCAGTGAAACGGACGTTCTGGAAATGCCGTTACACAGGCGAGTGAGATCAAGCGTGCCGCACAGGCGGGCGCAACAATACTGGCGAGGCGGTGCCGCTGTCGTCTCTTGTGCCGCTGTCGGCATTCCTTGTACTTGCGAGTACGTAAGGCGGAATTGTTTTTCTTTCCGGACAGATGATGTGAAAGAATTCTGCTGTCAATACTGTTTTTTTCGATCTACTGAATATTATTTTCTTGTTTAGCATTAAGTGGACTCTCATGGCAAGCGTATTAATTACGAAAAGGTTATATAAAATGTGTATTCTATGTAATTAATAATTAATTTGCGTATTTTGATCTACCTGTTTTTATGACCATGTACTCTGATTAATTTTGTAAATAGTATTCCATTTCATGATAGTGTTACGGATTTTGACGATTTTGGAATAGCCAAACCATTTTCTATATCTTCTATGAATTTTAATATGTTGTCAACCTGTTTTATTTTGTGCAAGATGACAGAGTGGAATAAGATTAGGAGTGTCTCCACTCAATTATTATGGTCTAAAAATTGATTTATGATTAATTAGACGAATGCTAAATTTTGTTGATGTTTTGAGCATATGCATTTCCGCTGTTTCTTTTTTGGGACATTTTCTGAGTCTGTTTACGTTACACGAACATCCTCAGACAATGTGGGGCACGTGTAACGCCGGAAATGCATATCCTCCTATTTCCATCTATTGTACTATTATTTTTTTTCCTTGTTTTGTTACCTCAAGATATGATATTTCTGTCTCTTTATATATTGTAATTGTTTTACTGTTTGTATATATATATTTATGCATTTATGTCGATGTATAATTGGTTTGTTTCGTAAATATTGTTTGTATTTTTACGCTGGGTCTTGCCTAGGGAAAACTGCAATTGAACGATTACATCGATAGGTCGTGTGAAGACTCAAAGTGTGTAGGATCTTTGGTAGTGTTAACTCTGCCGCGTGGAGCGCGGGCAGGGCGGTTGGAGTCTGGCTGGAGTAGCGAGTGGAGGAGGTGTGTTGTGTGACGCTCCCGCGAGTTGCCGCGCTTTCGGGGTTTGGCAGCATGTAATTGTGCTCGACTCGCGATGATAGTTTCTGACATGGTGTCGCGGACGGGAAGCATTAGCTGGCGCACATCAAGAGCCCGTTTCGCCTGGTGACTGTGTCGAGAAAAAGGCGCGCCAAAATCCAGCTTCTGCAACAGCGACGGCCGACAATGAGTGACTGTCGCCACCTCCTCGATCGACGGCTTCAAACCTTCAATCAACCAACAAGGAAGAGTAAAGGCACGTAAAGTTTCAGAACTGTATGGCAGACCTCAGCTTTTCAAATTGTTCCATTTGCCTCGCAAAATTACAGCAACTTAGCATGAACCTTTGTTGCTCATTGTCCCAATTGCATTGCCAAGCAGGGTTCCTTCCTTTTCCGAAATGAGCCCGAGGGTCGTTGAAATTCAAACGCCAGCATCATTCGATTTCACAATATTTAGATTGCACAAGCACAAATTAAGAGTGCGAGTTTTGTTACCGTATTTTAGTTACCTGTGACTGCAGCTCAGCTTGGTACGTACTAAATTTTACTATTGTTAATTGTTCAGAATCATTTAATTCAAGTTCAAAGTTAATTCTCTTATTTCTAAATTGCGTAGATTCAAGTAGCTTTTGAAATGATTGTTGAGGTAGTCCAAGACTAGCCTTATTTTACTGAATGTCGATGTGCTTCAGAAAGAAAGCTCACTATTAACTTCAGTCACTAAATTAACTTTCGATTTTCCAGTTTTATTAATTCTTTTGCTAAATTAAGTCAGAGTGTAGCGAAATTTATTACTTCTGACAAACTTTCAGTTTTCACACTACACGTGTCAATCTTCAGTTGCCACGCTTCTAGTGCTAATTATATGTGTAATTACCTTTCTTTTTCAGTAACTATAGTAATTGTCCTTAGGACTGGCGACCGTAATTTCCCCCAAATCTCAAATATCTAATTACCACTAGTTAATTGTTAACGTAACGGCCGCACATTTACTTTCTTCATTAACTTTACCCCTTTTCAAAATTAATTTCCACCAGTTTCATTTGCATTTTTCCTTTCATTTAGATGTAACCCTTTCCTCCCTCTTTACCGACAGATTAACTTCGGTGACGATTGCTTTTCCCAAATTTCCATTAGGTACACGCGGTTTAATTTTTCACTGTCATTAAGGTCGATAAGTGAGGGGGAGGTTACAAGTTCACGCTGCAGTTAGTCATCCATGGTGTCGACCAAACTCGGGCCTACCTCCAGAGCTGAAGTTGACATCTGGCGGCAAACGGATGACTCCTGCGAACTGAAACAGACTTCCGGAATCGTCGCCTACGAAGATTGAACATTCGGACATGGACCACGTCCGTCCTCTTATCCGAATTGCTTCCTAATGGCTTCTGTCTGTTGCTGCCTGCGCTCCACTATTTATATCCGGCAGGAGGACGTTTTTTACCCTCGCTGGTAACTTTTTGTTTTCACTCCCACAGTATATTGCAGCGTAACTTAGCGTGCTGGCCTCACTTCCCCTTACTCAGCACTCTCCAGGCTTCACTCGGAGCTCAGTCTGTGTGCGTCCTTGCGTCAGTCTGTTGGTAGACTGCTGCTGTCAGCAAAGCTATCTGTGCCTGCCTACTTCGCAACGCCTCGGTTGCCGGCATGAATCTGTTTTGCCATTCTCCACTGCGTGAAGCAGCGCTTACTACATGTGGCCGCAACAACATATGTACGTGTACATACTGGCCATTCACATAGTTGCAACTAGGCTAATTAAAACAATGAACATATTTCCAGCTTTTTGAAACAAAAAAGAGAGTTAAGTTATAGGATTCAATGTCCCATCGATGTCTAATTCATTAGTGACGTAGCTCAGTCAGATAGGGCATGAATCAGGACAGAATTAGACCCTATCTTTTTGTAATGGATTTTTAACTGATTCAAGGTAATCATAGAAAACTTAATTCTTGGTTCTCCACTCCTCCTGAATGCAGCTCTAATGTTATAGCCACTGTAGCAACTCGTTTGATTGTTGAATTATCTTTTTCTTTTTTTTTTCATCTGAGCCCTTCATAACTGGGAAAAATTGATGGTCTGCCAAGTATTTTCATCTTTGGCTTCAAGATTTTTTGTTCAATTACATTACTTCATACTTGATCAAAATTAATTATTCGTCAAGCTTCCTAATCACAAGCATTTTTTGCTGAAGCATCTTCATATCTTTCATTTGGTCTTAGTATAAAGCAAGATATCTTCCATTAAACTAGCCGTCTTCGACTGGCATCTCTCCTACAGAGAAGTGTTTAGTCTTCAGTGTCACTCATACTTGCCCAAATACTTAGCTACAATAAATCTCGATTTCCACGTTTTTAGTTGACGCAACATTTAATGAACTAAAGACGACAGACGAATAATGGGCAACGCAACAACCTTCTCTGAAATTAGCTGCTTTAAATGTACTCATCTTTCTGAACCTAATCCCTAGCATTCTTTTAGTTAGTTACATAGTTATTCATTAAGAGCATAAATGTTAAAAAACTCAAGCTTTCTTTTAGGCACTGGATATTCTGATCTGTTCGCGTTAGACTGCGATTTGCTTTCAGTTTAAACTGGTGCACTGACACAATGTAATAGTTTCGAATCTAAGAAGTTATGACTTCCCGTTTTCATACCTTCTTACAAGTACTTTCTCTCCTGCTTCATATTCTACAGGTTTGATATAATGCCTAAATATTACTTCTTCATAATAATCTGACCAAACATTCGTTTTCAACACCTAATCTATTTTACTAAAGGTACTGAACAGAGCTTCACACAGATCTGTTGTTTATGAACAGTTTCAAAATTTTGCACTTAGAATCTTCCACCAGACCTGGTTCTTGTGTTATACTGCATTTTAATATTTTACATAAGGGTAATCTTCTCAATTTTTCCTTTTTATGTATTTTGTGTACCTGCACATCAGTCCCCTCATCTGTCATGGTCTGCCAAGTATTTTCATCTTTGGCTTCAAGATTTTTTGTTCAATTACATTACTTCATACTTGATCAAAATTAATTATTCGTCAAGCTTCCTAATCACAAGCATTTTTTGCTGAAGCATCTTCATATCTTTCATTTGGTCTTAGTATAAAGCAAGATATCTTCCATTAAACTAGCCGTCTTCGACTGGCATCTCTCCTACAGAGAAGTGTTTAGTCTTCAGTGTCACTCATACTTGCCCAAATACTTAGCTACAATAAATCTCGATTTCCACGTTTTTAGTTGACGCAACATTTAATGAACTAAAGACGACAGACGAATAATGGGCAACACAACAACCTTCTCTGAAATTAGCTGCTTTAAATGTACTCATCTTTCTGAACCTAATCCCTAGCATTCTTTTAGTTAGTTACATAGTTATTCATTAAGAGCATAAATGTTAAAAAACTCAAGCTTTCTTTTAGGCACTGGATATTCTGATCTGTTCGCGTTAGACTGCGATTTGCTTTCAGTTTAAACTGGTGCACTGACACAATGTAATAGTTTCGAATCTAAGAAGTTATGACTTCCCGTTTTCACACCTTCTTACAAGTACTTTCTCTCCTGCTTCATATTCTACAGGTTTGATATAATGCCTAAATATTACTTCTTCATAATAATCTGACCAAACATTCGTTTTCAACACCTAATCTATTTTACTAAAGGTACTGAACAGAGCTTCACACAGATCTGTTGTTTATGAACAGTTTCAATATTTTGCACTTAGAATCTTCCACCAGACCTGGTTCTTGTGTTATACTGCATTTTAATATTTTACATAAGGGTAATCTTCTTAATTTTTCCTTTTTATGTATTTTGTGTACCTGCACATCAGTCCCCTCATCTGTCATATGATCATAAACCAACATTACTTTACTTTCATGAAAATTCATGCTGAGCAGCTTATGTTTGTATACAGGAATACCGATCTCAAAATTTTAACAGCATTTTAATTCCGATTTATTTAAAGGACTCTCTTTAAAAGGTACTCATATCCTGAAGCTGTTATTGAACTCATAAAACCTTCCTATAGTCGATGATTGGTTAAATTTTTAGGTAGCATATTAGTTCCAAGTGAGAAATCCACACTAAGGACCGGTGCAGTAATTACAGATGGTTGACAGTTTACATTTTTGGTTAATAAAAGGAAAACTTGTAAAATATCCTACTTGTTTTACATCTTTTATGACCCCTAATTTTTTAATGTTACATAGTGATAAAAGCTAAATTTCTTTGTTATTTGAAATGAAATCAAAAGAATTTCATTGCTCATTAAATATAGGATTTAATGGTAGGTAATTACAACATTGGTGGATTATGTTTCATGGGTATTAGGTCGTGGTAAAAAGTATAATTCTCTGCCTAACATTTCGTCTTGCAGTGGTGGAGACATCATCATAGGCTATAATGACTCAGAAAGGAGTTACTGTAGTTACAACCTCTGATGACTTCCCTGGCATTAGAAGATGAAACATTTGGCAGAGAATTAAGCCGCATACTGTAGTTTATTGCCTATAAAACAAATGTCACGAATTCATCAGCTATTGACCTTATGGCTCTACCGAGTTAGCGGTGAGATCTCTTTTTGCAGCCCATAGATACACTTAAATGATTTTCTGATATACTATTTAGCGAATTTTTCTTCAATTCTACGTTATTTATCTCTTCAGATTGAAGTATATTAACTTCTGCTGGTATACATCGTCATTTTTCATCATAGAATTAATTGGAAGACTCACAACCCTTTTCAACTGACATACAGATATGTTGAGTATATAATATCGTTTAACTGGCATCTTTTTGTATCCGTTGTTCTTCTCTCTTCTTATCTCAGCCTTGAATTTTTTCTTTAATTATTATTTCACTTATTTCTTCCCTACTATGAATTTTTCTTCAATCATTACCTCTACCTGACCCATAAGTTCTCGATATCTCCGGCACACGTTTATTAGGCTCGACAATGTATGCATTTGCAGTCCATCTCTACTCTACAGACGTGTTTGCCCATTACATTGCCCACTCCTATCTTCTCTTCTGTCTTTCTTTATATTAAGTTAAATTTTACGCCTATAGTGATATTGTCTCCAGTACAGCTATGCTGTTTTTCTCCGGCCTGATTCCCAGAACTACCAAACAAGTAACCCAGAAGCTTGGTCGGCCGATGTGGCCGAGCGGTTCTAGGCACTACAGTCTGGAACCGCGCGACCGCTACGGTCGCAGCTTCGAATCCCGCCTCGGGCATGGGTGTGTGTGATGTCCTTAGGTTAGTTAGGTTTAAGTAGCTCTAAGTTCTAGGGGACTGATGACCTCAGATCTAAAGTCCCATAGTGCTCAGAGCCATTTGAACCATTTGAACCAGAAGCATGTTCCATCTCTTTGTCCTTTCAGTTTTTTGTTATGTCACATTCAGTGGTTCAGAATTATTTATTTCTCGGCTGTTTGTGACTGTGGTTTATTTAATCTGTGTGTCTTTAGTTATTCAAATTTGTGGCCAACATTAGTTTTCTTTGTCCTGTTGTCTTGGCGAGGCTTTTCTACACTTATCTCCAAGTAATCATCATGATAATACATACGGTAGTATCCGTTGTAGCTATTCTCCTATTTTGCTGGATGCCAGTATGGTTCACTTCCATTGGCTTCATCTGATAATCTCTTTCAGTTTTTTGTTATTTATTCTTGTGGTGAACTTGTGGTGCCGCTAGTGGATATCAGTCTTCGTTAGTTAACAGGTAACACATGAGGATTCACTACCCTACACAACTGGGCATGACACATGTCATGGTCAATGAAATGCCCATTCAGAGGGCTTCCCACATGAGGAGTAATTACGAATAACGGGGAGCAAAGACTAGGACAGACTGTCAAGAGGTCGAGCTGGAACCCTTAGCCCCCTCCTGGACCTTGATAGAACTTCTTTAAGGATAACACTGGTGACTATAGTGCCCGGCTCACACTCTGTGTCTTGCTGCCTCTACAGTTGGAAACTGGGAGAACAGAACCCATTGTAGGCCTGAGACACTGGATCTCGACAGAGGATAGATTTGACCAACTGCTGATCTCGAAACTGTAGCAATCTTCATGCTAATGGTAGAATCACTTGATACTGATTTACCTTGGCCACATGGATGCTGTAGTATTGTTGAACACGTTGCCTCTCATATACACTCGTCGGTATTGTCTATTGTGAGATGTCTTGTGAGCATTTAGCATACCCTAGAAATGTTATGAGATCCGAACCCAATGTCCTGTACAGTGAACAGATCGCTCCCTACGAGATCATTTGCAATGAAAAAGTAGAGTTGCACAGTGCATAACTAATTTAATATCTGAGTTAAACGAGGCTGCCCCAGTCAGACATGAAATATGAGTACCTCAACTCAGACAGATATGCTGGTTATGGTTTCCATCAAGGTACTAAATGAAGTTAAAGACCACTATCACAATCCGATTTATTGCTACACGCATTAATGTGATTCTAGCCACTGCATAAACAACAAAAATAATTACTCATGGGTACAAGGATGCAAAAAGAGGTACCAAAGATCTTTGCACACGTGGGTAGATTTGAAATGAAAATGATACGATAATTGTGTCAACAAGAATCACCAATTATTGCTGAATAAGTTGTCAGTTAAAAGAAAACAGCCAGGAAAGTATGTACAAATACCAGTTCTCTAGCTAAAGTGTCTACTGAGTGCAGCTATGTGGCTCTCTGGATCAATTCATTAATCTAAAACGTGACTAGAAACGAATAACTTTGCAGTCCCCTTGTCACAACGTTATGCAAATGTGGCCCATGCTTACGATTTTGATGATACTCATGTGCCGGGGGTGGCTGCAGTTGGGGCTGAGAACTCTAAGATCATCACCAGTATCTGTGATCAGCTCGAAAGCGAAGCCATCTCTCTCTGCAGTACTAAACTGTCTGCTGTCTGCGGTCGCATGATGACGTCTTCTCCCTATACAGACCTGGAATAAAATCGCTTTCTTCTCTTCACGACAAAACGTCGCTGATTCTGCCAGGACTGGAATCTAGTTAGCCAACAGAAGTATACTTCGAAATTTCTGACCAATGTAAATATTATAATAACTGCAACAATGTCCCCTCTCTTATCGAAACTTCAATGGTTTTGGAATTTCTCTCAGTTCTTAGAGTGAGGCAAAAGACAGAAATTAACTACCACTACATATGAGATTTTGCGTTTTGTCCAACAGAAAAAAAGTATCTGCCATCACTATGAAATTAATAGCAATAAGCCAACCTTAAGCCTCTTTACAAAATTTAAACATCTACACCTGCGACCACCTCTGGCACCCCAATGGCTATGTCCCACGCCATCCAGAGATCTTATCTTTTATAAAGAGCATTCTGTAAGCTGAAAGTTCACCATGTGCTGGGCACTCTTGGTGGGCCACCACCATGGTGACTACCCAGAAAAAATCAGTGATTGATTAGCAGTGTTTACATGAATGAGTCCTGGCTTTCAGTAGAAACAATTTTATTGTCTGCACGCTGCCTCCCCTCAGAGTTCTTGTTCGTTCTCATAACCAGCTACCAATTTCAACTTGTTGTATACAATACAGGGATCTGTCACTGTACGAAAGTAAGGAAAGTAGCACTACTTCGATTTATAGTCATTCATGTTAGAATTAAATATGAGCAAGTTTATAATTTAAAAGGACTGGGTATCCTCATCTAAATAGCGGTTTTCTAGTAAGGTTACGGACCAGTTTTGGTAAAACTGTCCCTTTAGAGTATACAGGGGTAAGTTTTATCAACCAGTACCATTTTTGGCAATGTGTGTAGCTGAAATTTGAAGTCACAAATATTTAAACGTACAGGACAAATAATATAATTGAGAAACATCATAGTTCACCACCAAGAACCGAACTTACATGGTAATATAAAACGTTTAACATCAACATAAAATCCATCATAAGTTGTAAAGTGTTCGGATTTTACGGATCTTCCATGAGCTTGATCCATAATGACAGGGCGATACAGTATGAGGTCCTCAGAAAATAATACTTATATTAGCAAAAGGCAGTTGCAGTTAATCTCATATACCGAAACCTAACAAAACAATATGTACCAGTACATAGACTGGCATGAACAAACAAGTTAAAGAGAAACGTATTTTGAAGACGAACCGAGTAGGTGGTTAATGATATCGTAAAACTCCCATTTAGCAAGATAACTGGGAGCTTCAGCACAGAAAGGGATCACCATAAAAATACATTAATTCTTTAACGTAAATAAGACCGGAACCGAGGGTAAATGGCTACACGTAATTAACAGGGCTAGGCTGCAACACAGCAAGGAAAATAATATTTATTCACCTCTAGCGAGACGATGATTGGTTGACGCAGACACGCCACGGTAGGGAGATCCCCATTATGTAAAACCGTTTTGAGGCCTAAAATATCTATCTCTCTCTTCCGCCTCGCAGCGGACCGCGCAAGTGTGTGGAAATAAGCGAGGGTGTACAGAGCTTTCTGTAAAATGAGGACGATACACTTCACGTATCGTGGCGAGAGACAGCAAAGCGAGGGAATTTTTGCAGGCAACGAAATTGTGCACGTCACTCAAACCCATAGGGAATGTACAATAGCCATTATTTTGACTAGTGAAAGATTAACATTCTACGGAATGCAGGAAAGTAGCGACTGTGTGAATTCAGTCAAGGCCAGAGTAGGGAATTAGCGTTTCAGATCCAGCATGGAGACAACGCCATTACAGATGCTTCTTGGTAAAGTACCATCACGCATTACACTGCAGTAAATGTTGAGTCTAGATTTGCTCACTCCAGCTTCCATATGCTTTGACCATTGAATATAAAAAGCTAGAATACTAACCTACCCTCACATTGCGTACATGAGAGTGTTTTTCATTGGTTCAAAAAGTAAATTTATTCTCCACCAACACAGTGCATTGACCAGCTAAGACAACGTGGATTTAAATGAGCTGATGAGGATTTTTAATAATCATTCTTTCCTGTGATAAAAAATTTTCATGTGTAGAGACAACGATTTTAATAATCTTCATTTCAATATGTCCAAGACTTAAATATTTTGTTATTGAGTGTCAAAAGCAATTAAACATAAGCACAAGCACTCCGTTTTCAAGCCATAAGTGGGCCATCGAGCCATCCGACCGCCGTGTCATCCTCACTGAGGATCTGGGTAGGAGGGGCGTGTGGTCAGCACACAATCTCCCGGTCGTTATGATGGTTTTCTTTGCCCAGAGCCGCTACTATTCGGTCGAGTAGCTGCTCAGTTGGCATCATGAGGCTGACTGCACTCCGAAAAATGGCAACAGCGCATGGCGACCTTGATGGCAACCCATCCAAGTGCCGACCACGCCCGACAGCACTTAACTTTGGTGATCTGATGGGAACCGGTGTATCCACTGTGGCAATGCCATTGGCCAAAAGTAATTGAACATGATTGTTGTTTATCACTTGACCTCTGATAGCAACAGCTGACGAATTATATGTAAAATAACAAAGGGAATAGCTGTGTTGTCTTTCTAGAATAGAGCCCACACTTTCACTTTTATTAATTCATACATTCCAGTTACATGACAGCAGCATTTCTAAAGATTTTTGTTATGATCCGCACCTGATATTAGGTGCCTTACAGGGCCAGGGTCATATTTAATTAGAATGTCTGTTTGACACCCTGGGCTTCAGAATACAGTTCAGATGTTTTGTCCATTAGTGCACTAAGTGGTAAGCTAAGTTTGCACACATTAGTACACTCACTGGACGGATAAAAATGTAGGACATATGACAAAATGGCGACTCTGCCGGGACGCGAAATTACAGCATTCTGATAGACTGAGGGTTTGCTTTTGATAGTACAAAACATATAAATCTCCCAAACAATAAGCTGACGCAAATTGGAGCAAAAAAATGTAAAGGTGAATGTGACTCAACTGTGTAGTAAGAGTAAATAGAATTGTATTCATGTATTTCTTATTTGCTATCGCACCATATCGTTGAATCGGGTTATCCTGAGTTCTGATACACTCCAGTAACCAAAAGGCTAAATAAAAGACGAGGAAATGGGTTCAAATATTGAATATAGGACTGTAGGGGATATTTGGGGGTATAATCAAGTCTTACAATCAGATGTTAACGTGAAGTCGGGTTAGGAAAATTTGCGAACAGCAACACTTAGTGGAACGCTCAAAAATGACAGAAAATAATATATTAAGACAAAGAGAAGTCATGAAAGATCTTTATAGGATCGAGTTGGATACGCAACAGGAAGGTCAGTGTGAACAACACGAGACGTATCACTTAGAAATACTGAATGAGACCAAAAATCCAACACATTATGTTCAACATGGTCCAAAGAATGGACATGAGAACTGCATTGCTAATGAATCAGAAGCTGAGTCTGTAGATAGTGAGTTACAGTATATTGAACCAAACGTAATCATATTGAATCAGTCAGGCTGGCGATTTCATGAAAGAACGAGTGTTAGTGCTCCCACACTATGTTGGGAAGTGAACGAAACGGTTCATGTAAAACGAGATAGCAACTGACGAAAATGGTGTAGATGAAAAAGCCAACATATTTGGAATGTTGCAGCGTTTATTACAACAATCTCAAGAATCAGAAAAGCGTATGAAGGGGTGCATAACACATCAAACAACACAGTTTCAAGAATCAGAAAAGCGTATAGAAGGGCGCATAACACAAGGGCAAAAAGAATTAGACGGGGGCGTAACACTGGGGCTAAAAGAAACTAACAAGGAAATACAAAAAAACCGTGATAATATTAGATCTAATGCGAACTGAAGCTAAGGAAGCGCAAATCACGCTTCAAACGCACGTTACAGGGCACAAAAATTGAGAACAGACATTGACACAGTCCAAACAGACATGATTACGTTGCGTGAAGATGCACAACGAAGTGTCAAAAAGGTTAAACAACAGGTCGAAACTTTTGCCATCAAAGCGACGACGAAGGCGAAACATGTTATTGCTGAGACAACGTCTCATAAAGGAACGACAAAAGCAGCATTAAAGAAATTCGACGCTTGTATTTTAAGAACATAAGAGATAAGGGAACACCAATTTTAACGGCTGAGATCGGAAGTTGTACGTTCGATCGAAAGTCGTGGTGACGTACAAAGCTTTAGTAACGAGTCGCAGACGAGGACAGAATCAACTTTAGTGCTGGTAGATATTACAGTAAATACTGCAAAATCAACACTTACTGACAATACTGCAGAAAGGGTACACAAAATTACGTGAGACGTAAGACGGAAAGGGATATGAAGATGCCAGTCCGAAATTGCAAACCGCGAACGGGAAATTAGTCCAAACCAGCGTATGCCAGAACATCACGGTAACCTTAAGGGAACAGTTTGGATTGCGACCACTTGTTCAAGAAAGAATAATAGATCAATCTGAAATACAAGAGCGTGGTTTGCAGCAAGGTTCAGTATATCAAGCACAAAGCGTGACATACGCAGATGAAACTATAGGGACGCTTTACGCAGCGCCAAAACCTGTAGGACGAATACCGACGGGTTACAGTACAGCGTGTAAGGAGCTACAATTGCTTACACGTCAAGATACAGAGCCGGTAACGGGCGTTATACACGCATATTGTGCAGTGAGGCCTGCAAGTGATTCTACGCCACAAATTGCACAGAATGAACCAAGGTACACACGTTTGCGTAGATTTGACACAAATCAAGGACAGAATCCCAGTCTTCAAAACCCAGTAGGTACATCACAGAGAGAAGCGAGAGGTTTTGATAACCACTTTCTTACAGTGCGGAAATACCAGCACTATAAGGAACATGCAAATATTTTCCACCCCTCACATTTATTAACCAATTTAAAGTAGGAATGCTGACACATTGGCCATTGAAGCATAAGTTAGATTTTATTTGCGTGCATATGGATGGAAGTGTTGCTGAAACTATGCAAAAGGCAGCAGAAACTTGCGATTCGTATGATTCGTTTAGAGCTGCCTTTGTCTCCCGAGGCTCACATGAGAGCAGAATATGGATTATTACAAAATGTCAGATTCGAAAATTCGCGTGAGAAAACAGCAGTCAGATTCTTTGACAATATGGCTTAAAGGAACCAATACCTAGATAACCCATATACCGACGGAGAATTGATTCATATGTGCAAAACGAAATTACCATTGAAGTATCAGCAAGCCTTGATAGGACGTGGGGGCGCTAATGTAGAAACTTTCAAAGGTATTTTGAGAGAAGTAGAATTCATGTATGAAAACAACACTCAAAGACGTCGCGGTTCAGGACAGAGTAATTCTGAAAGAACACGTAATATTAAGGAGAATAACGATAATGGTAGCGATGGTAGGCCAGTATTGGGATTGAATTTTGGACGAAATAGGAATAATTACGGAAATGGAAGTAGTGGAAACACTAGACCACAGCGTAATGGATATAGTTTTAATAGTGGTTGGAACAGGTGGAATGTAGACGAAACAAGGAATGAAATCTGGAGAACTCGGGATAACCGACAGACTGACTTTAATCACCGATCTCCATGTCAATGGAGAGAAAGCAGATGGGGAGGTGGTGCGAGAACGGAGCCACAGGCAAATACTTTTGGTAATTACCGGAGAAACGAACCACAGATGGAGGTTGAATTACGACCACCAAATCCTGGGAAACGTGGGGATTAACTGACGTTAGGTACTGAAGGAGTTCAAGCAGATAACACACTTTCGACAGAAACGGATGGCAAGGTGTCCACAGCAACAGGTAGGTTAAGGTGCGACATGCAAGAGTCGGAATTTTGAATAGGAACGACAGAAATATCATCAAATGTATCCGCACAGATACTGCAAATAGGGAGGAAGTCACAACTGAAGTCCTGGGTCGAGATATGTTGGACTGGCACTGACGATGATGATTAACTCCCAGCATTGTCTAGTAATGAACCATTTGATTATGACGAATCATTAATGTATATGGTGCAGATGTTTCATTCTGCACAGATGAAAAATGATTTTCAGCAGGGTAATACATATTCTACTGTAACCAGTGACGCTACGATCGATCAAGACGATAGTATTAACCGACAAAATACGGCTAATACAGGTCATACAAAAAAGAAGGAAGTACGGATAAGTACACTTGATCAAAAGTTCAACACGCTACAGGGTCTACTAAAATCCTACCACAAAATTTTTGAAGCAAAGCAGGAAGAGCCTGAGGCATTGTGGATTGTGAGACTCTCAGTGGCAGATACAAATATGATAACAAGTTGAATCAGGGTGCGAGTACAGACACACTTAACGTAGAATCTGACAACTCCCCAGAATTTAAGTGTGAAGTACTGTCACACATAAAGAATACTTGCCAGGCTCTAAAATTCAAACTAAACACGATTATACAGGGTGTTACAAAAAGGTAGGGCCAAACTTTCAGGAAACATTCCTCACACACAAAGAAAGAAAATATGTCATGTGGACATGTGTCCGGAAACGCTTACTTTCCATGTTAGAGCTCATTTTATTACTTCTCTTCAAATCACATTAATCATGGAAAGGAAACGCACAGCAACAGAACGTACCAGCATGACTTCAAACGCTTTGTTACAGGAAATGTTCAAAATGTCCTACGTTAGCGAGGATACATGCATCCACCCTCCATCGCATGGAATCCCTGATGCGCTGATACAGCCCTGGAGAATGGCGTATTGTATCACAGACGTCCACAATACGAGCTCGAAGAGTCTCTACATTTGGTACCGGGGTTGTGTAGACAAGAGCTTTCAAATGCCCCCATAAATGAAAGTCAAGAGGGTTGAGGTCAGGAGAGCGTGGAGGCCATGGAATTGGCCCGCCTCTACCAATCCATCGGTCACCGAATCTGTTGTTGAGAAGCGTACAAACACTTCGACTGAAATGTGCAGGAGCTCCATCTTGAATGAACCACATGTTGTGTCGTACTCGTAAAGGCACATGTTCTAGCAGCACAGGTAGAGTATCCCGTATGAAATCATGATAACGTGCTCCATTGAGCGTAGGTGGAAGAACATGGGGCCCAATCAAGACATACCAACAATGCCTGCCCAAACGTTCACAGAAAATCTGTGTTGATGACGTGATTGCACAATTGCGTGAGGATTCTCGTCAGCCCACACATGTTGATAGTGAAAATTTACAATTTGATCACGTTGAAATGAAGCCTCATCCGTAAAGAGAACATTTGCACTGAAATGAGGATTGACACATTGTTGGAGGAACCATTCGCAGAAGTGTACCCGTAGAGGCCAATCAGCTGCTGATAGTGCCTGCACACGCTGTACATGGTACGGAAAGAACTGGTTCTCCCGTAGCACTCTCCGTACAGTGACGTGGTCAACGTTACCTTGTACAGCAGCAACTTCTCTGACGCTGACATTAGGGTTATCGTCAACTGCACGAAGAATTGTCTCGTCCATTGCAGGTGCCCTCGTCGTTCTAGGTCTTCCCCAGTCGCGAGTCATAGGCTGGAATGTTCCGTGCTCCCTAAGACGCCGATCAATTGCTTCGAGCGTCTTCGTGTCGGGACATCTTCGTTCTGGAAATCTGTCTGGACACCTTCGTTCTGGAAATCTGTCTCGATACAAACGTACCGCGCCACGGCTGTTGCCCCGTGCTAATCCATATATCAAATGGGCATCTGCCAACTCCGTATTTGTAAGCATTGCACTGACTGCAAAACCACGTTCGTGATGAACACTAACCTGTTGATGCTACGTACTGATGTCCTTGATGCTAGTAGTGTAGAGCAATGAGTCGCATGTCAACACAAGCACCGAAGTCAACATTACCTTCCTTCAATTGAGCCAACTGGCGGTGAATCGAGGAAGTACAGTACATACCGACGAAACTAAAATGAGCTCTAACATGGAAATTAAGCGTTTCCGGACACATGTCCACATAACATCTTTTCTTTATTTGTGTGTGAGGAGTGTTTCCTGAAAGTTTGGCCGTACCTTTTTGTAACACCCTGTATAGATGTGTGACGAGGAGACAAACTTGAAGGAAGCAGCAAGGTGTGAAAATGAGGATTTAAAATCTAGACTGATAACTTTAGAAGCTGATCTAGAAGCAGTGAGACTAAAGTAGGACAATTTAAAAAAGGGAAGTACTTCTTCCCAGACGCTCGTTGAAGACCATCAAATGTTAATGTAATATGACACAATCATGGATGTGCATAAACATCCAGTTGTGACAGAGCAAACCCATATACATCAGTTAAATTACAAAGTAATTGAGGACATATTAATGGAGGAAGTCGAAGACGCGAGTACTTCAGAGGTAAGTCTGATCCTTTGTGTAACAGTCAAGTATATTGTCGTTAACGCAATAGTAGATAGTGTGAGTGAGTTAACAGCGATATCAGAGCCGTTATTCAATCGTTGCAATGGTGACAATGACTTATTAGTGTTAAAAACACGAAAGATCAAAGTACACGGATCAGTTGTGGGATGTTCGTCGAACATCACAAGGCAGGCAAGACTTGCATTCGAGTGCCAGTGTCATGTAATAGAAACGAATTTTGTCATAGTACCAAAGATGTCAGTCGATATGATTACTGGAGCTGACTTCCTCAATCAACATAAAGCTGTGTTGGATATGGGCAGAGGAAGTGTAACTTTAGAAGAAATCCCCTTAAAATTCGAGGGAAACCTGAGACATGAAGAAATGTGTGGAGATTATACACGATTACAAATGCAAATAGATGGAGGTATTGCTTGTCAGAATAATCCGCGATATCTAAGGACGAAGGAACCAGTGCCTATGGATTTCCGAATACCTGAAGACATTTACACAGAGATTGAAAAAAAATGCGGAGTCTAGAGGAGTTAACAGATCAGCAAAGGTTGAAATTAGATGGAATACTACGCAAGAATGCGATTGTATTTGACCCGAAACCTGGGGCAACTAAAGGTCTACAACACAGATTTGAGGTTAAGGACCATATGCGTTTTAGAGTAGCTCCATATAACATACCATTGAGTTACCGACATGCTGCATTCTTGGACTTAAATAAGATGTTGCAAGATGGTGTTATTGAACAGGTGCCGTCAACTTACAATAGCCCGTTACAGGTTGAGAAAAAAAAAGGAACGATATGTTTGGTGTCAGATTCCAGACAAATTAACACAATCATAGTTCCAGAAGCACATCATCCCGAGAGACTAGAAGACTTGCTCCAAAAATTTCATAATGTAAAAGTATTCTCATCACCAGATTTATGATATAGCTTTTGTCAAATTCAATTAGCTCCTGAATGCAGGAAATTTACAGCATTTACTGCTTGTAGAAGGTGTTATAAGTTTAAAAGACTCCCCTTCGGATTGAACATTTCATCAGCAGCTTTTATTCTACGTCTAGGAAGTATTCTACCTAAGGAGTCAAAGGAGTGATTGGCATGTTAAGTTGATGACCTCCTCATAGCAGAGTGATCATGGAAGGAACATAATGAAATTCTGGATACCTTACTGAAAAGACTTAAAGAACATGTGGTAATGGCAAACTTGGAAAAACCCAAATTTGGAACACAACACATAGGCTTCCTAGGACATGTCATATCTGCACAGGGAATAAAACTGAACCCAGAAAAGCTAGAGGCAATAAGAAATTTTGTAGTACCATATTATAGGAAGACAGTCAGAGGCATTATGGGACTCATAACGTTTTTTAGAAGGTTCAGCTGTATAGACACTCTAGCTGCGCCCCGATTATGCAGTCTAACTGGTAAAAACGCTCCAGGGATATGGGATGATACTGCAGAACAAGAATTTCAGAAGTTGAAAAAGACATTAGCAGAAGCACCAATACAGTAACACTCAAATCTTACACAAGATTTTTGCATGGCAACAGACAGCGCCAAGACTGGGTTAGGCTTAGTATTATTTCAATGCTACGAACAAGATGGACAAATAACACATAAGACCATTGCATTTGCTAGTAGTGTGTTATCAAAAAGTGAGAAGAATTATTGCACTACAGAGCTGGAAGCCTTAGTGGTAGTCTGGAGTTTCCGAAAGTTTACATATTTGCTGTTTGGAAGGAAAATTATTGTATACACAGATCATAAAGCTCTTGAGTTTTTACTCACAGCGAAATTGACTCATGGTAGGCTAGCAAGGTGGATTTTAATCTTACAAGAGTACGATTTCTGTGTAAAACATATATCGGGAACGGCAAATACCTTAGCAGATTTTCTTTCCCGGTGTCCACATGATGCAACCCCAAGTAACACGAAGTTCCGTGCAGATAAATACCATATTGGTATATATTACATAAGAGGAGTTCCTTTTGAAAACTATATAACAACAGCTTTTTCAAACATTTGACACGCACACAACAAACACCCAGATGTGTTAAGGTTGGAAAGACAAGAACTCGGTTGACATTCATCAGTATTATTTGCTGAAGAAGGACATGTTGTGCTACAGACGAGACCCAAGTACAAATTTATGGACAGTATGTGTTCCTGATCAACTCGTGAATATTTGCACTTTGGGGTGAAGAATGTTTTATGAAACCTAAAGAGACTGTACATATCCCCAACATGGGAGGACATATTTGGCAAGTACTCAAAAATTTAATGGTTGCCAATGTGCCAAACACGTTACTCTTCAGACTAGACCACTATTTTCACCCATAATACCAATAAAGCTAAAACATCTAGCAGCAACAGATCTGATGTGACCATTACCAAGGATAAGGAATGGGAACACGTTTATCTTTGTAGTTTTAGACTTAACATGAAAGTATGTTACTTTGACCCCTTTGAAACGTGCAACTGGTGTTACGATCACTAAGGCACTACAATGTGATTTCCTCAAGCAGGCGACTTGGTTGGCGACTTTAAAAAGACATGAAATTAAACCCATCTTCATATCCAGGTACAAACCAAGGGCCAATTGTGCAAAACGCACGATGAAGGATATTGGAACATGGTGTCGTCTGTACTGTAGTTCAAGACATTTCACATGGGATGCCAATCTACATCGTTTACAGGCTGTTATTAACGAAATGCCGCACAGTACTACACAATTACCACCAGTCACAGTGTTCAAAAACAAAAGACCAGTGGATAGGGTAAGAGAAGTTGTACAGTTCCCCCCAACCAGAAGATCATTACACCAGCAGATACTAAACTTAGCACTCGAAAACATGGAATGAGCAGCTGTAATAAGAAAGCTCAGAACAGATAAAGGTGCGTCCACTGAAAGGTATTCAATGTGGAACAGTTGGTTCTTGTTAGATCTCACTTATTATCTAACAAAGGAAAACAGGTTTGCCATCGATTTTATCCAGTTTATAAGGGAGCCATGTTAATTAGTAAAGTGGTTCATGCAAATGTGGTAGAATTGGTGAACCCAAGAATGGGAAAAACTATAGTTCTACATCACGTAAGCCACCTTAAGGCTTAGAATGAAGGATAATTCTAGCAGTGGTCATATGGCAATTAGTCATGAAAACTGAAACATAAATGGATCACAGATGATACAGAAAAAGAATGTAGATATGTTTCAAGTAGCAGCAGATCTCAAGAGGCAGATAGGTTGAGCTACAAACATGTAAATATTCAAATATAGGTACAATAATACTATTCATTTAAACCATCAAAGAAGGTTAGAAAAAAATAAAAGAACTAAGTGTATGATGTACTAATTAACTAACCTACACATCGTCAATCCATGCTCATTCAAGAAGTAAAGGAACCGCTATAAAATGAAGTAACTTAATGTGTCAGAGATATATTTTAATCTCTTATGTAAAGTACTAAAAAAAAATATTTAAACGTTCATTTTGTATTATTCATGTAAATGTTCCAATGTAAAGCTCATAATAAATTTAGATAAAAAACTTGTAAGCAGTAATATTAAGCAAAAGTCATCGCAAAACAAATGAAACAAAGAAGGCACACAACGCAACGTCACTACAACTGTCTGGGGAAGGGAGCCAAGCTGACAACAGAAGCAGAAAGTCGACAGGTAGCTACTGTCTGCAAGTGAGAATTTACAGGATTACACAGTATGACACTGGCGACAAACCGAGGACAGAAGTAAGGAATTTACTGTTCATGCTTCACCATAGTGTGGAGACCAAGCCAGGTGTATTTTGAAGAATATTGTCCCATGCCTCACTCCGGTAGCGAGAGAACGAGAAAACTAAGTAGCAGCGAGGGACACAAAGGCCGCACACCTGTGAGAAAGGCCAAGCGAACCCATTAGCAGTGATGCACAATAGCAAACCGTCTGCAACAGCTCATTAGTACAACCATCTGGAAAAATAAACTCAGAATATTGCTCTCAATATTCCAGAATTCCAGAAACAGCATAGTGAACGCATTATTGTGGCCAAGATAGATACGAAGCCCACGCCTACTACAGTAGTACAAGTTTATATGCCAACTAGCTCTGCAGATGGCGAAGAAATTGAAGAAATGTATGATGAAATAAAAGAAATTATTCAGATTGTGAAGGGAGACGAAAATTTAATAGTCATGGGTGACTGGAATTCGAGTGTAGGAAAAGGGAGAGAAGGAAACATAGTAGGTGAATAAGGATTGGGGGACAGAAATGAAAGAGGAAGCCGCCTGGTCGAATTTTGCACAGAGCACAACATAATCATAACTAACACTTGGTTTAAGAATCATGAAAGAAGGTTGTATACATGGAAGAACCCTGGAGATACTAAAAGGTATCAGATAGATTATATAATGGTAAGACAGAGATTTAGGAACCAGGTTTTGAATTGTAAGACATTTCCAGGGGCAGATGTGGACTCTGACCACAATCTATTGGTTATGACCTGTAGATTAAAACTGAAGAAACTGCAAAAAGGTGGGAATTTAAGGAGATGGGACCTGGATAAACTAAAAGAACCAGAGGTTGTACAGAGATTCAGGGAGAGCATAAGGGAGCAATTGACAGGAATGGGGGAAATAAATACAGTAGAAGAGGAATGGGTAGCTTTGAGGGATGAAGTAGTGAAGGCAGCAGAGGATCAAGTAGGTAAAAAGACGAGAGCTAGTTGAAATCCTTGGGTAACAGAAGAAATATTGAATTTAATTGATGAAAGGAGAAAATATAAAAATGCAGTAAGTGAAACAGGCAAAAAGGAATACAAACGTCTCAAAAATGAGATCGACAGGAAGTGCAAAATGGCTAAGCAGGGATGGCTAGAGGGCAAATGTAAGGATGTAGAGGCCTATCTCACTAGGGGTAAGATAGATACCGCCTACAGGAAAATTAAAGAGACCTTTGGAGATAAGAGAACGACTTGTATGAATATCAAGAGCTCAGATGGAAACCCAGTTCTAAGCAAAGAAGGGAAAGCAGAAAGGTGGAAGGAGTATATAGAGGGTCTATACAAGGGCGATGTACTTGAGGACAATATTATGGAAATGGAAGAGGATGTAGATGAAGATGAAATGGGAGATATGATACTGCGTGAAGAGTTTGACAGAGCACTGAAAGACCTGAGTCGAAACAAGGCCCCCGGAGTAGACAATATTCCATTGGAACTACTGACGGCCGTGGGAGAGCCAGTCCTGACAAAACTCTACCATCTGGTGAGCAAGATGTATGAAACAGGCGAAATACCCTCAGACTTCAAGAAGAATATAATAATTCCAATCCCAAAGAAAGCAGGTGTTGACAGATGTGAAAATTACCGAACTATCAGCTTAATAAGTCACAGCTGCAAAATACTAACACGAATTCTTTACAGACGAATGGAAAAACTAGTAGAAGCCAACCTCGGGGAAGATCAGTTTGGATTCCGTAGAAACACTGGAACACGTGAGGCAATACTGACCTTACGACTTATCTTACAAGAAAGATTAAGGAAAGGCAAACCTACGTTTCTAGCATTTGTAGACTTAGAGAAAGCTTTTGACAATGTTGACTGGAATACTCTCTTTCAAATTCTAAAGGTGGCAGGGGTAAAATACAGGGAGCGAAAGGCTATTTACAATTTGTACAGAAACCAGATGGCAGTTATAAGAGTCGAGGGACATGAAAGGGAAGCAGTGGTTGGGAAGGGAGTAAGACAGGGTTGTAGCCTCTCCCCGATGTTGTTCAATCTGTATATTGAGCAAGCAGTAAAGGAAACAAAAGAAAAATTCGGAGTAGGTATTAAAATTCATGGAGAAGAAATAAAAACTTTGAGGTTCGCCGATGACATTGTAATTCTGTCAGAGACAGCAAAGGACTTGGAAGAGCAGTTGAATGGAATGGACAGTGTCTTGAAAGGAGGATATAAGATGAACATCAACAAAAGCAAAACAAGGATAATGGAATGTAGTCTAATTAAGTCGGGTGATGCTGAGGGAATTAGATTAGGAAATGAGGCACTTAAAGTAGTAAAGGAGTTTTGCTATTTGGGGAGCAAAATAACTGATGATGGTCGAAGTAGAGAGGATATAAAATGTAGGCTGGCAATGGCAAGGAAAGCGTTTCTGAAGAAGAGAAATTTGTTAACATCGAGTATAGATTTAAGTGTCAGGAAGTCATTTCTGAAAGTATTCGTATGGAGTGTAGCCATGTATGGAAGTGAAACATGGACGATAAATAGTTTGGACAAGAAGAGCATAGAAGCTTTCGAAATGTGGTGCTACAGAAGAATGCTGAAGATTAGATGGATAGATCACATAACTAATGAGGAAGTATTGAATAGGATTGGGGAGAAGAGAAGTTTGTGGCACAACTTGACCAGAAGAAGGGATCGGTTGGTAGGACATGTTCTGAGGCATCAAGGGAACACCAATTTAGTATTGGAGGGCAGCGTGGAGGGTAAAAATCGTAGAGGGAGACCAAGAGATGAATACACTAAGCAGATTCAGAAGGATGTAGGTTGCAGTAGGTACTGGGAGATGAAAAAGCTTGCACAGGATAGAGTAGCATGGAGAGCTGCATCAAACCAGTCTCGGGACTGAAGACCACAACAACAACATTCCAGAATGAGAAGCTGATAACTGAAAACAGGTATATCCATTCAGAAACTATCTATTCAGACTTGACCATATCTCATAACAACATAACTGGTAGTCCTTCCGAATAACTTTCGCTGAATAACATATCCTATCCCTATGCCCGAGAAGTTCCAAGATCCAAGAAAGAAAGACACAGCAAGTAACAAAGACAAGAAAGGGTCCCAAGGTGCGGGCAGAAGACAGCAAAAATCGTTTCTAAATCCTATACCTTAAACCAGTATGAGATTTGGCAGAATCAATAGAGTGCAGTATTCAACAAAAATATGGCACTTATTTAATTTCAACTATCAAACCAACCAAAGGCGGTCAAACACTCGAACAGAGTACGCATAATGGGGACACCAAAATGCAATAACCATTGAGGGGTTACTCGCATCAACCTTCATGGCAACTACACCAATAATGGGCTATGCCACCAATGTTGTCACATCATTATATTGCCTTGGACGAGCAGTTTGTCATCAAAACAATGCAACATTGAATCGACCATGTAATGGCATTCGTGCTCGGACACTCAGAACTGTAAATGTCGATAATCTTCATCAACATCACGCAGAGTCTACAACGACTAGCAGCATCAAGCACCACTGACCGACAGCAGCATCAGGAAGCAAACCCAGCCCAAATTTTAAAGTATAAAGTAAGTTAAGAAATAAAGTGATGCGTATGACAAACTCATAGTAATATTTTAAGGAGTCCACAGTGTAATCACTTCAGCAAGGAGTTGAGATGCCTGTAAATATTCAGCCGCACCTATACCACTGAGATTTTGTACTTTATGTGTTTCATTTGTATTCTATAATTCGTTTTGTTAATTGTTAAAGCATGTTCATCAATGTACCAAGCTTTATATTTTGTGTTTCATGTGTAATTTGTAAACCTCCATTCAATCTAAATATATGTTAATAAGAATTTGTGTATTGTAGATATTTTGGAAACAGATTTTAATGATAAATAATCTCAATGAACGTAAAGTTTGAATTGATGTGTATGGAAATATGCAAAATATTAACTTTTTTAATGTATAATGTCCACTTAAGTACACAAAGGTCTGTTTATGATGACAGTTTTCAATAGTGATGTAGTATTTAAGTGTTGAGAGTAGATATAAGAGAAACGAACGCTTCCTTAACTTCGCTCATCTTTCTCAATCATCAACATCATGAATGTTTGAGATTTGTGGAATGCCTCAAGTTATTGTAAAGAGAGAATATAAAGGGCGAATGAACCATTTCAGTAGAATTTACCCACAGGTACTAGAGAAAAAGGTTGTAAGATTAGTCAAATAACTATCTATAAAGGACTGTAAAGCCACATAATAATCATATAAATGGAAAATGACGTGTAAAGCAATACATTTCGTATCAGTTAAAACGACATCATCTACAATAAGATAGACAAGTAGATGGACAATGATTAAATTATTTGAATTTATAATTTTGCACTTCAGTGAACAATGCCTCAACCATTGATCACCACAGCACAAAATTAATGTGGAAGGGATGGCATGTGTAAGGCATCCGGATTTTACGGACCTTACATGATCTTGATCCATAATAACAAGATGATACAGTATGAGATTCTCAGAAGATAATAATTACATTATAACAACAAAAGGCAATTGCAGTTAATCTCATGTATCAAAAACTGACAAAACAATGTGTACCAATATTTGGACTGGCATGAACAAACAAGTTAAAGTGAAATGCATTTTAAAGACGAACTGATCAGGTGGTTAATAATATCGTAGAACTCCCATTTAGCAACAGACCGGCGAACCTCAGCGCAGAAAGGGATAAGGACAGAACAATAAATTATTCCTTTTAACTTAAATAAGGCCGGGAGCGAGGGTAAGTGGCTGCACGTCATTAACAGTGTTAGGCTGCGACACAGCACGGAAAACAAAAATCTTTATCCACCTCTAGCGAGACGATGATTGGCTGAAGCTATGCTTGGCCACGCAGACGTGACACAGTGGGGAGATCCCCATTATACAAAAGCATTTTGAGACCTATAAAATCTCTCTCTCCCTTTCGTCTCACGGCGGACCGCACAAGTGTGTGGGAATAAGTGAGGGCGTTGAGAGCATTGCTTTCTGTGAAGTGATGCATCATGTATCGTGGCAACAGAGAGCAAAGCGGTAGTTAATTATTCCTGCAGGAATTTTTGCGGGAAAAGAAATTATGCATATGGCTCAAACCCATAGGGAGTGTGTAATAGCCAATATTTTGACTAGGAAGCGATTAACATTCTATGGAATGCAGGAAAGTTGCGACTGAGTGAATTCAGTCAAGGCCAAAGTAAGGAATTGGCGTTTCAGATCCAGCACAGAGACAACGCCATTGCATATGCCGCTTCGAAAAGTACAATCGCGCATTAGGCCACAGTAAATGTTGAGTCCCGATTTCCTCACTCCAACTTGCATACGTTTTGCCAATCGAATATAAAAAGCTAGGCTACTAACCTACCATCACATTGCATACATGAGAGTTTTTTTCATTGGTTCAAAAAGTAAATTTATTCTCCACCAACTCATTGCCCTGGTCAGCTACGACAACGTAGATTTAAATGAGCTGAAGAGGATTTTTAATAATCATTATTTCCCATGATATAAAATTTTATAGAGTTAACGATTTTAATAATCGTCATTTCAATATGTCCAAGACTTAAATATTTTGTTACTGACTGTCAAAAATAATTGAACATGATATGTTGTTTATCACTTGACCCCTGAAAGCAACAGTTGATAAATTATATCTACAATAAAAAAGGGAATAGCTGTGTTGTCTTTCTAGAATGGAGCATATCGTTTCACTTTTATTAATTCATGCACTCTAGTTACGTGACAGCAGCATTTCTAATTATTGTTGTTAGAATCCGCATCTGATATTAGCTGACTTACAGGGCCAGGGTCATATTTATTTGGAATGTCTATTTGACACCCTGGGCTTCAGAAGACAGTTCAGATGTTTTGTCCATTTGCGCGCTAGTGGTAAGCTAAGTTTGCACTCAATAGTACACTCACCGTGCAGATACAAAGGGCGGACATACGGCAAAGTCACTTTTGTCAATTGTAAAACATTGACAACAATGACTTTTGGTGAATTTTACGCTACTTGACTCGTTGGGATTAATATTGTCATGAAATCGGTTTCAAAAATTTTAAGGTACCTGATGATGGTCTGTGGACTGAAACTGATTGTAACAAAGAATTATTTTTAGCCGCTTTCACATAATGTAAATAAAATAACCATTGTTTACATTATTTTCCAAACTGTGCAGCATGTAGTTAGTAAGCAAATGATACAGCTCTAACAAAGAAATAAAGTTATGCACGGTCTTCTCCCTGCATTCTTGGGTGATTAATCCATATGAATAGTTCATCCATAATGGACGGTATTATGAAAGCTGCGACTGTTGATAATTATAGATAAAACAGTTTCTGCGTCGGTGACTTTTCTGTTTTGCCACTACGCGTTTCGATGATTCATAGCATCTTCAGGTGGAGAATTGTTTAGTTACATAGCTAGCAAAGTCCTTGTTAAACAAACGGCCTGTTCAGATTCCAATAGGCGTGTTACATTGCAGTGGGGTGCTAAAATCCAAGATATTATCTACGTTACAACGCTTTCAAGTGACAGTGTAAATGTCATGTATAGCGGAGAGGACATACATCAGGTAGCATTATGCATACTTTTTACGACTCTACCGTCCTTCAAAAGGCGCAACACGACCGAAACTGCCCTTTAGATGCTACTGTGAAATGATATCTGTATTCTTCACCAACATCAGCCATGTAAATAAAGAGTTCTCCCCGTGAAGATGAAGATGTGAACTACCGAAACTAGTAGTGGCAACATAAACAAGTGACTGACGCAGAAACTGTTTTGGTTGGTTGGTTCAATCGAGGAAGGGTCCAAACATTGAGGCCATCGGTCCCATCGCATTAGGGAAGGATGGGGAAGGAAGTCGGCTGCGCCCTTTGATTGGAACGATCCCAGCATTTCCCTGAAGCGGTTTGGGGAAATCACGGAAAACCTAAAGCATGATGGTCAAACGCGGGATTGAACCGTCGTCCTCCCGAATACGAGTCCATTGTGCTAACAACTGCGCCACCTCTCGCGGTCTGGAAAATGTTTTATTTGTGTGCTTCAACATATTTTAACATCGACTGAAAAGTCGGACACCACTATTAGATGTCGCTATATGTTGTTGTTGTTTTTGTCTTCAGTCCTGAGACTGGTTTGATGCAGCTCTCCATGCTACTCTATCCTGTGCAAGCTTCTTCATCTCCCAGAACTTACTGCAACCTACATCCTTCTGAATCTGCTTAGTGTATTCATCTCTTGCTCTCCCTCTACAATTTTTGCCCTCCACGCTGCCCTCCAATGATAAATTTGTGATCCCTTGATGCCTAAGAACATGTCCTACCAACCGGTCCCTTATTCTTGTCAAGTTGTGCCACAAACTCCTCTTCTCCACAATTCTATTCAATACCTCCTCATTAGTTATGTGATCTACCCATCGAATCTTCAGCATTCTTCTGTAGCACCACATTTCGAAAGCTTCTATTCTCATCTTGTCCAAACTATTTATTGTCCACGTTTTACTTCCATACATGGCTACACTCCACACAAATACTTTCAGAAACGACTTCCTGACACGTAAATCTATACTCGATGTTAACAAATTTCTCTTCTTCGGAAACGCTTTCCTTGCCATTGCCAGTCTACATTTTATATCCTCTCCACTTCGACCATCTTCAGTGACTTTGCTCGCCAAATAGCAAAACCCATTTACTACTTTAAGTGTCTCATTTCCTAATCTAATTCTCTCAGCATCACCCAACTTAATTCGACTACATTCCATTATACTCGTTTTGCTTTTGTTGATGTTCATCTTATACCCTCCTATCAAGACACTGTCCATTCCGTTCAGTCGCTCTTCCAAATCCTTTGCTGTCTCTGACAGAATTACAATGTCATCGGCGAACCTCAACGTTTTTATTTCTTCTCCATGGACTTTAATACCTACTCCGAATTTTTCTTATGTTTCCTTTACTACTTGCTCAATATACAGATTGAATAACATCGGGGACAGGTTACAACCCTGTCTCACTCCCTTCCAAACCGCTGCTTCCCTTTCATACCCCTCGACTCTTACAACTGTCATCAGGTTTCTGTACAAATTGTAAATAGCCTTTCGCTCCCTGTATTTTACCACTGCCACCTTTAGAATATGAAAGAGAGTATTGCAGTCAACATTGTCAAAAGCTTTCTTTAAGTCTAGAAATGCTAGAAACGTAGGTTTGCCTTTCCTTAATCTTTCTTCTAAGATAAGTCGTAAGGTCAGTATTGCCTCACGTGTTCCAACTTTTCTACGGAATCCAAACTGATCTTCGCCGAGGTCAGCTTCTACCACTCTTTCAATTCGTCTGTAAAGAAATCGCGTTAGTATTTTGCAGCTGTGACTTATTAAACTGATAGTTCGGTAATTTTCACATCTGTCAACACCTGCTTTCTTTGGGATTGGAATTGTTATATTCTTCTTGAAGTCTGAGGGTATTTCGCCTGTCTCATACATCTTGCTCACCAGATGGTAGAGTTTTGTCAGGACTGGTTCTCCCAAGGCCGTCAGTAGTTCCAATGGAATGTTGTCTACTCCCAGGGCCTTGTTTCGACTCGGGTCTTTCAGTGCTCTGTCAAACTCTTCACGCAGTATCGTATCTCCCATTTCATCTTCATCTACATCCTCACCCATTTCCATAATATTGTCCTCAAGTATAGACCCTCTATATACTCCTTCCACCTTTCTGCTTTCCCTTCTTAGCTTAGAACTGGGTTTCCATCTGAGCTCTTGATATTCATACAAGTGGCTCTCTTTTCTCCAAAGGTCTCTTTAATTTTCCTGTAGGCAGTATGTATCTTACCTCTAGTGAGATAAGCCTCTACATCCTTACATCTGTCCTCTAGCCACTACTGCTTAGCCATTTTGCACTTCCTGTCGATCTCATTTTTGAGACGTTTCTATTCCCTTTTGCCTGCTTCATTTACTGCGTTTTTATATTTCCTCCCTTCATCAATTGAATTCAATATTTCTTCTGTTACCCAAGGATTTCTACTAGCCCTCGTCTTTTTACCTACTTGATCCTCTGCTACCTTCACTACTTCATCCCTCAGAGCTACCCATTCTTCTTCTACTGTATTTCTTTCCCCCATTCCTGTCAATTGTTCCCTTATGCTCTCCCTGAAACCTTGTACAACCTCTGGTTTAGTCAGTTTATCCAGGTCCCATCTCCTTAAATTCCCACCTTTTTGCAGTTTCTTCAGCTTTAATCTACAGCTCATAACCAATAGATTGTGGTCAGAGTCCACATCTGCCCCTGGAAATGTCTTTCAATTTGAAACCTGGTTCCTAAATCTCTGTCTTAACCATTATATAATCTACCTGATACCTTCTAATATCTCCAGGAGTCTTCCATGTATACAACCTTGTTTTATGATGTCGCTATATAACATAAATAATTACATTATTGAAGTATGCTTTATGCCTCTTACCAGCTTTGTTTCACATCCGTGTTGTGGACCACGTCGTTTATGATACGTTACCCAGACAGTAACTCATGTTCGACTGTTTTGCTTTGCTTCTTACCAAAATTGAAGTAGAACTGGAGCTTCACATTTCTTGGGCGTCTTACATGCAGTATTACTTGGTCAGCTGAGCTTTTTGCTTTTCTATGAAAGTTTCTTATTACAAAATTAGTTTTACGATTTTCAGCTCACTTCCAAAATAATGCGTCTTCAGTTTCTTTCAGAACCAATACTTGATCAAGTTGCACACAAGCTACGACTGTTGATTGTTAGAAAGTAGTGTCACCTTCGGTCATCATTGTCACAAAATAAGTGTCTGAAATAACTCTCCTGGCATCTTCCATCAGCTGAATTGTATCGGATTGCAAGCCTCTTAACTCATTGAAAATTTTTTCTATATTTTAGTGTTCACATTCCTTTCTGCCGTCAATTCCCACGTGAGTTCATTTCCTTTTGTCTTACACTCAATCAAAAACCATGTTAAATAAACAGTCTGCTCCGTTGTCTCAGATTCAAATATTCGTATTACATTGTAAATGGATTATAAAATCCACAGGATAATTTACGTTTCTTAAGAACGTCGTGATCACCTTTCTCGGATTCATAGACCGTTGTATTCAGTGTTGACTACATACCGCAGTCCACCTTTAATGTACGCATTGGGATATATTTAAGTTTCAAAGATACGAATTATAATTGACGATGTAAATTAAACAGGTTTCTCGTGGACACTGAGAGTGGTTGTAACTGCTATCCGTTGCGTATTTTGTTACAACAGTTCTTTTCAGCTCACTTTTAACCGAATTCGTCTACACATTCTTTCAGAAATTGAACTTGATCTGGGTACTCTACAGGTAAGGCTGAGACGAAGTTTCCTGTGAGAAAGTAAGTGTCATACTGTCTCATCTTTGTCGGAACTGAATTCTATGAAAGAACTCTCATTTCATCTTCCACCAGCTGAATTAAATCTGTCGGCATGCCTTTTACCTCATTGCAAACATTTCTATATTTTCGTGTACACACTCCCTTTCGCTGTCAATTCCTTCGTGAGTTCACATCCTTTTATCTCACGCCCATCCAACATACTTGTTAAACAAAACTCTCTGCTCCTGCATCTCGGATTCCGATAGTCGTATTACATTAGAATTAGATGTTAACATCTGCAATGTAATCTACATTTTTAACGACATGGGAGTCACCTCTCACAGATTCATAGACTGTTATATACAGTGTTGGATTCATGCCGCAGTCCATTGTTAATGCACGCGCTGATATATTTTCACGTTCAGAGTTGCAAATCGTAAGTTCCCATCTTGAACATATCTGTTAGCAGCAACTATGAGTAAGTTTACAATTTATAAAGTGCACAGGCAGTCAGTTGCCGGAACTTATTTAGTTTTGGACTTCACTCAGGATACCGCTAAGGGTATCTTCACAAGAACAAGGACAAGTAACTCCTTGTTCTTCTCATCCTTGGCCTTCTGAAGAGATACCCTTAGCGGTACAGAAGTCTGTGTCAATTCTTAAAATGAGTAAATTCCGGCAACTGAAGGGCTGTGTACCTTATTAACTGAAGATTATTGTCGATGTAAATTAAACAGGTTTCTCGAGGCCACCACGAACTGAGAAGTGAGTACATCTGCAAATCGTCGTGTATTTCTCTGTCACAGGTCTCCATGAAACAAGCATTTGTCGTTTCGTATTTCATATTATTTCCTCAATAATGCTGATAATTTAATGCCTGTGTTTAATGTAATGACCACATAATTCATTAATACAAGATCAATATGTTACACTTGTCTGCTCACGCTCAGTGGTCATTAAATCACTCCACTTGAAATGCCTTAGGGGTACATCATGTTTTGGTACATCATATACGCATATGATATTCACATTATTCATCACCAAATACCGATTGTTCAAATGGCTCTGAGCACTACGGGACTTAACATCTGATGTCATCAGTCTCCTAGAACTTAGAACTACTTAAACCTAACTAACTAAGGACATCACACACATCCATGCCCGAGGCAGCATTTGAACCTGCGACTGTAGCGGGCGCGCGGTTCCAGACTAAAGCGCCTAGAACTGCTCAGCCACTTCGGCCGACATACCGATTGTTATTGTCTTATTGTTCACACCATTATTTTTATACATCGGTCGACACTTTTTATCGGTTTTTCGAATTGACTTCTTTTAGTAGGACGGAACCTCAAAGTGTATCACCGACACCTCATAATGTGAATTCGGAAATTAGCCGGTTCAGTAACGTACGTTTTGCAAGTTTAAGTATTCCTAGATATCTTTAGAAATTTTGACCGACATATGAACCTGTAGTTTATTTCTTCACTGAAATCCAGTGCTGTAAGACTTGGTGGCTTTTCCCCATGAGGAAAGAACCTCCCCCGACTTCACCTACCTCCTTGCGTGTGAGAAAATCATTTAAGCCGATGATGATATGGGCATGAAATGAAGAAAGTTAATTTAAAGTGATTTGGCCCAATTTTGTTTCAGATGTGTTTATTCTTGAATGGAATGTCAAGAAATCCACAGTGAATTACATAAATTCTTTAACCAGATGTCTGTCGAACTACACTCCTGGAAATGGAAAAAAGAACACATTGACACCGGTGTGTCAGACCCACCATACTTGCTCCGGACACTGCGAGAGGGCTGTACAAGCAATGATCACACGCACGGCACAGCGGACACACCAGGAACCGCGGTGTTGGCCGTCGAATGGCGCTAGCTGCGCAGCATTTGTGCACCGCCGCCGTCAGTGTCAGCCAGTTTGCCGTGGCATACGGAGCTCCATCGCAGTCTTTAACACTGGTAGCATGCCGCGACAGCGTGGACGTGAACCGTATGTGCAGTTGACGGACTTTGAGCGAGGGCGTATAGTGGGCATGCGGGAGGCCGGGTGGACGTACCGCCGAATTGCTCAACACGTGGGGCGTGAGGTCTCCACAGTACATCGATGTTGTCGCCAGTGGTCGGCGGAAGGTGCACGTGCCCGTCGACCTGGGACCGGACCGCAGCGACGCACGGATGCACGCCAAGACCGTAGGATCCTACGCAGTGCCGTAGGGGACCGCACCGCCACTTCCCAGCAAATTATGGACACTGTTGCTCCTGGGGTATCGGCGAGGACCATTCGCAACTGTGTCCATGAAGCTGGGCTACGGTCCCGCACACCGTTAGGCCGTCTTCCGCTCACGCCCCAACATCGTGCAGCCCGCCTCCAGTGGTGTCGCGACAGGCGTGAATGGAGGGACGAATGGAGACGTGTCGTCTTCAGCGATGAGAGTCGCTTCTGCCTTGGTGCCAATGATGGTCGTATGCGTGTTTGGCGCCGTGCAGGTGAGCGCCACAATCAGGACTGCATACGACCGAGGCACACAGGGCCAACACCCGGCATCATGGTGTGGGGAGCGATCTCCTACACTGGCCGTACACCACTGGTGATCGTCGAGGGGACACTGAATAGTGCACGGTACATCCAAACCGTCATCGAACCCATCGTTCTACCATTCCTAGACCGGCAAGGGAACTTGCTGTTCCAACAGGACAATGCACGTCCGCATGTATCCCGTGCCACCCAACGTGCTCTAGAAGGTGTAAGTCAACTACCCTGGCCAGCAAGATCTCCGGATCTGTCCCCCATCGAGCATGTTTGGGACTGGATGAAGCGTCGTCTCACGCGGCCTGCACGTCCAGCACGAACGCTGGTCCAACTGAGGCGCCAGGTGGAAATGGCATGGCAAGCCGTTCCACAGGACTACATCCAGCATCTCTACGATCGTCTCCATGGGAGAATAGCAGCCTGCGTTGCTGCGAAAGGTGGATATACACTGTACTAGTGCCGACATTGTGCATGCTCTGTTGCCTGTGTCTATGTGCCTGTGGTTCTGTCAGTGTGATCATGTGATGTATCTGACCCCAGGAATGTGTCAATAAAGTATCCCCTTCCTGGGACAATGAATTCACGGTGTTCTTATTTCAATTTCCAGGAGTGTATGTCCAGATATTCCACGAGGTTTCGGAATTGCAACCGGATGCCGTCGGTATCTTGCCACCATATTTCGACTGGCAATCGTTCAGCCAGCTTCAGGTGACTGTTTCAGTGTGAAACACTCACGTGAAGATAGCTGAATGGTTGCCAGAACAAATAGTGTGGCAAGGTGTCGGAGTCATCAAACTGCAATCCCGAAACTTAGTGGAATACTCCATGAAAACCTCATGAACCACAATGTAGAGATATATGAACTTCATTTAACTTTTACCAAGGACTGTCCTGCTGCATTTCCATATAAATGTGTCATTATGCCTATACCAGTTGTTAGTCTACGTCGTTTATTGGCAAGAGCTCCACATATAATTTAGTTTTCTAAGATACACGAAATTACTCACTGTCTTTCTACGTGAGGGCAAGGAATAAACTTAGGCTGTCAGTTTTGATCTGTACATTGCGGCAAGCTGCACTCTGAACTGCACGTACTTGCTACTCTCTGTCACTCAGCCGTTCAATCATAAATATGCCAGTCTTCCGTAAATTTAGAAACTGTTCGCAGTTAGTAATACATGTGAGGGAAATTAATAAAACTGAAATAAAACAAAGCATCGTCCACAGTCTTGTTACTTCATTGGGTGCACACACATTTCTGACGAGAGCTGAAGAAAAATTTTGTGGAGTGATAGTCTCTCCAGTTGCGTAGTTCGAGTTGACGATGAGTGAGGTGGTGCACTGGTAACACACTAGACTCTTATTTCGAAGGACGGCGATTGACATTCTCGTCCAGACTGCCAGATTTATGTTCTCATCGATTTTCTTGAATTGCTTATGGTGAATACCAGCGTGGTTCCCCATCCTTACCAATACGAGATTTCGATTCGGCTGTAACGACCTCTTTGTCGGTAAGATATCACACTCCAATCTTTCATCTTTAAAGAATAAGACAATTGTTTGGTAACCATAATCTTTCAACACTGCTCTCTAATGTCACCTATCGTTGACGATAAGCAGCGACTGGTCGATTGATTAATATTCCTCAAAGACTAGAGAAAAATTGCGTACAGTTTCATATCTATCAGATTATGGAGTAATCATCGTACAAAATATGGACAGATGCCACATTAGAGGCAGCCCTTCAGGCACAGAGTGTGTGTGCAACGCGTGGAAGCGTGGGCCTAAAGTATCTGGAAGCAGCAATTACAGGATGATAACTATTGAACTATATGAGAAGAAACGTAAATTAGTTACAAAATACAGCGTGCACACCCTTCATTCAACATTTAAACGTCATTACAGATATTCGGATTTAGGTTATGACACGTTCGATATGCCTACCATCATTGGCGTGATGTGGCGCAGACGAATAGCGAAACTCTGCACGATCCGCTGAAGTGTCGGAACATAGATGCTGTCTATGACCTCCTGAATGGCTGTTTACCGCTCAGCAATGGTTTTGGGGTTGTTACGGTACACCTTGTCTTTAATATAGACCCACAAAAAGCAGTCGCATGTGTTCAGCTCCGGAGAATATGGCGGCCAATCGAGACCCATGCCAGTGGCCTCTGGGTACTCCAGAGCCAGAATGCGGTCCCTAAAGTGCTCCTCCAGGACATTAAACACTAGCCTGCTTCGATGGGTTCGAGCTCCGTCTTAAATGAACCACAATTTGTCGAAATCTGGGTCACTTTGGATAATGGGTATGAAATCATCTCCAATACTTTCGATAGTCACTGTGCCATCAAGGAATACCGCACCGATTATTCCGCGACTGGGTATTGCACGCCACACGGTCACCCGTTGATGGTGAAGAGACTTCTTAATCGGGAAATGTGGATTCTCAGTTTTGCTTATTGACGATCTCATTCAAATTAAAGTGGGCTTCGTCGCTAAACCAAACCATACAGTGCATACTAATTTCTATCATGTCCTACAGCCAACGTGCAGTTTGGACGTGCTAACGCAAACCGTTCAGAAGTTAAGACGATTTTATTTCACGTAGTTCAGTAATTGTCACCCTGTATCAGATTTTGGCAAACAGAAGAAGCGAATGAGAGTGAAATCTTTCGTCAAAGTATTATTTCAGGCTAAGATTTTGATTTTCTGTGAGCGACTGGATGTCGACTGACATGATCGTGATAATTCTTTGATGTTTCCCGAGACCAGTATGCTCTCTGGCATCGCCGCTTTACACTACCACGCTTTCTTTCATTCCACACTCATATATAAGAAAAGAAACACGGCATTTTACTGCACATGGACTCATGAAAGTCATCCACATTATACAATTAAACATCTAACGCACTACCCACAGGACGGAGAAAGACAATAATTAAACGTCATTTTGAGTACGATTGTAATCCTCACACTGTACCCAGCACCCACTTACTGTGGTACCGAATGGAGTAGTAGAACTCATCAGTATCACGTTTGTATTGTAGATCTTCAACATAATATTTTGTTTGGAGATCAGTGCAAAGTTATTATAACTTAACTCAGCGTGTTGCTACCTACACAAACTGGGGGGCAAATGCATGACCATATTAACTGTACTAACTTTTTGATCATTTGAAAGTCTGTGGGATATTGTGAAAGCACAACTGAATGATTATATACAGGGTGGTCCATTGATAGTCACCGGGCTAAATATCTCACGAAATAAGCATGAAACGAAAAAACTACTAAGAACTAAGCTCGTCTACCTTGAAGGGGTAAACCAGATGGCGCTATGGTTGGCCCGCTAGAAGGCGCTGCCGTAGGTCAAACGGATATCAATTGCGTTTTTTTAAATAGGAACCCCCAGTTTTATTATATATTCGTGCAGTACGTAAAGAAATACGAGTGTTTTAGTTGGCCACTTTTTCCGCTTTGTGACAGATGGCGCTGTAATAGTCACAAACGTATAAGTACGTGGTATCACGTAACATTCCGCCATTGTGGACGATATTTGCTTCGTGATACACTACCCGTGTTAAAATGGACCGTTTACCAATTGCGGAAAAGGTCGATATCGTGTTGATGTATGGCTATTGTGATCAAAATGCCCGACGGGCATGTGCTATGTATGCTATTTAGTATCCTGGACGACATCATCCAAGTGTCCGGACCGTTCGCCGGATAGTTATGTTTTAGCTGCTGTCGCGGCTAATACTCACATCAGTAGCAGACAAATTGCGCGAGAATCGGGAATCTCAAAAACATTGGTGTTGAGAATGCTACATCAACATCGACTGCACCCGTACCATATTTCTATGCACCAGGATATGCATGGCGACGACTCTGGACGTCGTGTACAGTTCTGCCACTGGGCACAAGAGAAATTACGGGACGATGACAGATTTTTTGCGTGCGTTCTATTTAGCGACGAAGCGTCATTCACCAACAGCGGTAACGTAAACCGGCATAATGTGCACTATTAGGCAACGGAAAATCCACGATGGCTGCGACAAGTGGAACATCAGCGACTTTGGCGGGTTAATGTATGGTGTGGCATTATGGGAGGAAGGATAATTGGCCCCCACTTTATCGATGGCAATCTAAATGGTGCAATGCGCTGATTTCCTACGTAATGTTCTACCGATGTTACTACAAGATGTTTCACTGCATGACAGAATGGCGATGTACTTCAAATATAATGGATGTCCGGCACATAGCTCGCGTGCTGTTGAAGCGGTACCGAATAGCATATTTCATGACAGGTGGATTAGCTGTCGAAGCACCATACCATGGCCCGCACGTTCACCGGATCTGACGTCCCCGGATTTCTTTCTGTGGGGAAAGTTGAAGGATCCACCGACAACGCCTAACAACATGCATCAGCGCATTGTCAATGCATGTGCGAACATTACGGAAGGCGAACTACTCGCTGTTGACAGGAATGTCGTTACACGTGTTGCCAAAAGCACTGAGGTTGACGGACATCATTTTCAGCATTTATTGCATTAATGTAGTATTTACAGGTAATTACGCTTAACAGCATGCGTTCTCAGAAATGAAAAGTTCACAAAGGTACACGTATCACATTGGAACAACCGAAATAAAATGTTCAAACGTACTACGTTCTGTATTTTAATTATAAACCTACCTGTTACCAACTGTTCGTCTAAAATTGTGAGCCATATATTTGTGACTATTACAGCGCCATCTGTCACAAAGCGAAAAAATTGGTCCAACTAAAACATTCATATTTCTTTACGTACTACATTAATATGTAATAAAAATGAGGGTTCCTATTTAAAAAAGACGCAGTTGATATCCGTTCGACCTATAGCAGCGCCATCTAGCGGGCCAACCATAGCGCCATCTGGTTTTCCCCTTCAATCTACCCAAGTTCCGTTCAAATGTTCAAATGTGTATGAAATCTTATGGGACTTAACTACGAAGGTCATCAGTCCCTAAGCTTACACACTACTTAACCGAAATTATCGTAAGGACAAACACACACACCCATGCCCGAGGGAGGACTCGTACCTCCGCCGGGAAAGTTTCGTACTTTGTATTTTTTTCGTTTGACGCTTATTTCGTGAGATATTTGTCCTGGTCACGATCAATGGATCATTCCATATACGACTGAAGCTTATCGTGCTGTTGGCTACGCCAACTGGGAGCAAACGCATGACCATATAAACTGTACTGGTTTTCGATCATTTAAAAGAGTATGCGAGATAATGTGAAAGCAGAATTAAGAGATTTAATTTTCATACTTGTTTTTCTTTTATTTTTATATAGGGTGATTGTAATCAAACTATAGCTGCTTGATCCAGTGTAGGTGATAAACTATTTATAGTACGGGTACCAAAATTTACAGGACTGATATTCAGACTGTGCGCTATAGGATTTTCATTGTTATTAATATTAGTGTCATGACTTGCCGTCAAGTGACGGTAGTGGTACAGCGATGTAGGCTTGAAACACAATCATCAGTGCGAACGATAACTGCAGACAGTCAGCACGGGTCTGGACAATGTGAGCAGGGCTTTACTCGTAAAGCAGTTTTATCAAAACGACAGAAATGGTGCTGCTGTTATTCGCGAGGATCGACACATTATAGAAATACGGAGACCGTAGATGTCCTCTTTCCGCACCGCTGTTGAAGAGCATGATCGGGATGTTCGAATTAACTAGCGATTTGGGAATTACTCCTGGAAGACCCCGACGGCCAATTGAGCCACAAATTGTTGAAGAAGTTACTGTTTCCATGTCTGAGAATACTGGACTCAATGTGCGAGCTTCATGCAGTGCACGAGCTGTGTCACTACAGCTGAACATATCATGGTCCTGCGTTCGAAATGTGTTGCTATCGACTGTGAAATGGTGCCTCTAATGTGGTTCCAGGCTATCGTCGATGAGAATGGTTGTCGCACTGAGCAACGTTCGTAACCTAAAATGTAAACATGGAACGCAATTAAAAAATGTTATCGTCTCGTGTGGAAATGAGCATGTTTTCTTCCAGTAATTTATGGTTATTTCTCTTCCTCCTGTCCTTAGAAATATTTTCACAACGTTTTATTGCCCTACGATTACGTGTTTTTCATTGGGGTTCTCTCAAGTAGCGAAAGTTTAATTATAATTACCCTGTATAACGACGTAATGGCTGTAACTGGGCAAACGCATGACCATATTAGCTGTACCGATTTTCGATCTTTTGGAAGTTTTCAGGTTATTGTGAAAGCAGAATTTAATGATTTCTTTTTTATATCTGTTTTTTACGTATGTATAGTGATACAACGTGCCTGTTTTGGCAGTAGAGCGATTTACAGGCTGTGCGATTTCTGAGGCCACTTCTGGCTTGCGTGAGCTGCGGTGTGTTTTACTGTCAGAATAATTGAATGACATCGAGAAAGGCCGTAACGCAATAGAGCGGCGCGCCCTGAGCGTGGCGACAGGATTTACTGCTTTCGCACGGGCCGTGCGTGAGAGCGTGGGACGATGTACTCCGGATGAGCAGCAGCGCTACATTCACGAGGCGTGTGTTTATTAGTTGTATCATCCGGGCGGCCGCTTTCAGGCGACACCGCGTGTCCCCCGCGGCTAATGTCTTTCATCTTTTACGACCCAGGTACTGACCATAATTCTGTTACGTTACATCTGTTAAGAACCTAGTGCAGTTGTTTCCTATTGTAAGAGCGGCAAATTGTGGCCCATTTGCCGAGGTTTAGGACCAAAAAAACTGTGGAAGAGCCGTCGCTCTTTGTCCGACCTTCTCGAGCGCTACCAGTGCTGAGCTCTGGGTACGGCCTCCTCACAGACGCGAATGCCTACTCGTACCGCTGAGGTTCCTCCCTTTGTCTTTCTGTCTCGTCCACGATTACAGATACATGCACTGATACCGATAAAATGAGCATTCACTCATCTCCCATTACAATTCGTACAGACTTATTCTCCCAGGAGACATTAAAGTACAATTGATTGGCGACTCCATGTTGTCTTGTGCACTACGACCAGATAACAGGTATACTTGAAAAAAGAGACAGCATTGGTCGTATATTTTTTACTATTGCAAAATCGATTTTCTGTCACTGAGTGAACATCTTCAGTGCTATATTGTATAACTTAAATTGGGATGCACTGTTGTCACTAAGCTTACGGCAATCACATAATGTGAAATCATGGCAGCTGAGACATCATGTCATCCATATCTTACTGCCACTGCGAATTCCGAAACATCCTTCTGCCGTAAACTTAGTGACAACAGTGCATACCGATTTAAGTTATGCAATATAGCACTGAAGATGTCACTCAGTGACAGAAAATCGATTTGGCAATAGTAAAAAATGTACGACCAATGCTGTCTCTTTTTTCAAATTAAAGTACAATCTTTTCGATTCACAGTATACACGTCCAGCGGGTTGATACCCATCCGGTAGGGGAAGGGTGTCGGCCCCCGATCCAGCCACCCGGCGGATTAACGACAAGGGCATGTGTTCCGGCCAGCATGGATGTGGTTTTTAGATAGTTTCCCAGATATGATTAGGTGGATACCAGGCCGTTACCCACTTCACGCCTCAGTTACACGATTCACAAACAACTTAGAAAACGTTCGCACACTTTAGCGTGAGGTAACACTAGACGAAGACTGTGGTGTTACACAAATTCCGTTCCAGGAGAGAAACGGGCAACGACAAGAGGGAATCTGGCCACCTACTACCATGAACATTGCCAAATCCAAAAATTAACAAGCCAACGCCGTGAAGATACAGGATACAGGTCAGGAAAACGAAGAAGAGGAAGACATTCGGAAAGTTCGCGTGGAGTGGCTTAGAGTTGGCAGTTCAAAATAAATGCAGCGATTACAAACGGCTGTAAGAGTTGAACTTATCGACAAAAATTACAAATAATCTAGAAGAAAGTCCAACATTTCGAGCGTTGCCAAAGCGTTGTGACACGGAAGAGGGCGCATTTTTAAAGTGTTTGATGTGTGTGCCTTGCTCGTTGCCACTTGGATCTCAGAGCCTGACAGTCTTCGATTCTCAATGGAACGAAAAACCAGTCCTAGTTGCAAATATTTTATTTTTCATTCGATGACTAATTTAGGGCCGAGACCTATTTTCAAGTCAACATAACAAGGTCGGAAATGGCATTTCTGGAGATGTCGAAAAATGTGTAATGTACATTACAACGCATATAGATTCTTGTTTTGGACTCATACGAAGATGTTGTGTATGCGATGCGTTCGCCGGAAACAATTCCAGATCTCCAAAAGCGTATTTAGAATGCCCAAGCGTCGGTTACTTCACGCATGATTCAGAATATATGGCATGAAACGGATTATCACTTAAATGATGTCCGCGTTACAGGGAATAGTCATACAGAACACTTATCATATAGGTAAAAATAGTTTATCCTAGTTTTACATCCTATGTAATTCTTTTCGATGTATTATTGTGTATTGGTTCAACCAGAGAAAAGGAAATCATGGCAGCTGAGACATCATGTCATCCATATCTTACTGCCACTGCGAATTCCGAAACATCCTTCTGGAGTAGGTCTGCACTATAGCTTTCTCTACGAAGCGTGTTGGGCAGGAGAAGTCACCTATCAAATGGTTAAATACGACACCAACACATAGTTTTACTACATATTTGTGCTAGAAGTGTTTCTTAATAATTCGAAGAGGATTATCTGAGATGCATTCCTGGTTATTGTTACTGTTTAATCCATTCTCTTGTGGAGGAGGACTTGTCGGTAAACAAGACGCGCTACGTCGGAGGAGGTATTCTTAGTATTCTCGCAGCATCATATTAGAGTAGAAACTCAAGGTTAGAAGGACCTCCTCGATGGTGATCGTCATGATGACTGACTAGAGACGAGACATATAGAAGTGACCTTTCATAACCAGTAGTTAGTGTAGAATAAGTCGGCTTTTATCATCGTGACTTCACGAAATACCCGCATTCTGTCAGAGATGAAGTCGATGTCTGCGACTGAGGGACGTTAGCAGTGTCACCGCTTGTGTTGCCAGTAAAACAACCGGGCGCGTTTCTCTGTAGCCTCCCACGGTCGAGTGCAACGCAAAAGTTGCGATTCCAATGCGACGGTCATCTTGATCCTTTCCACTGGCATTTCTTTAATGTAGTAACTAAAAGCAACTATTTCCAAAGGCGCGTCTTTCGTCCCGCGAGAACAGCCCCCAAAACGGTGAGCGACTTGGCTGCTCTAGTAATCTTACCTGGGTATTCACACCCATCCTAAATTCTACAAATCCCTGAAATTCAATTGAGACGTGCACCTCACCTCTCTTTTCGCATTCGTGTCCCTTCCACAACATGTAGCCTTTACCACATGATCGATTTTACACACTTTCTTCTCTACCTGGAGCTCTTTCGAAACTAGCACATAAATCAGGAAGCTACTCATTCAGGTATCTTGCTCCGCCACTACATAAGTGTCTCACGTACCATTCACCTCCATATCTCAACCATCGTCTTATGCAGGAACTTCTAACATATCCCAATTTCCAACAACTCTCTCCCTCCCAACACAAACCCTTTACAACGGCTATAGCCGATAATGCCTTATAACAATAGCTCACGATGATCTTCCCTCCACAGTTCTCTCTATTGCTTGTTGTTGTCTGTGTTCTCTCGTGTGTAATATTGAAGTCGTGAATATGAATGAGTCTGAAGTAATATTGCCTTTTATTTGGTGCATAATTATGACCCTCTGCACCTCAACATTCCAATATTCTGTTATTTTAGTGAAGTGACTTTCAGCTACTCTTTCTTTTCAATAGTAGGTAATTTGGCGGTGAATAATAACTCCAGGAAATATACATAGAAATTTAAGTACCACTCGCGGCCGGAAACATCCATACTTTCCTTTAAACCTCAAACGGCTTGAATGCATTTGTTAGTGTATATTGAGAAACCAAGGTTTTGAAAGATTTCCAGCTGCAGAAGACTGAAATAAAATCGAAGCTGTTATTATTTTTTTTCTTTAAATGATTCAAATAATACGGCTAGACGACTGAAAGTACGTAACACAGGTATAGGAGATGATATAGACTGGATCTGGCGTAAGCGTCAGATTGGTACCCGTGGGCACAGACTTCTTTAGTCTTTCTTGTTGCTTTCAGAAGTTATTTCTGGGTGATGGTGATTCATTCTCTTCTCATTTAATGAAATGTTCTATACACTGAGGTGACGTTTCCTGTCAGTATAGCACAACAAACTGTACTAAAAATAATGCATTATGACAACATCATTATTGTGTTATTATATCGCTTAAAGTACGTATTTTCGTAACACACACAGAGTAGTTCGTAGTGCACGAAATACGAAATGTTACATACAACCGGGCGAAAGAAAGAATGAACAAGCTTCCACAAACAGAGATGAAAAATCTGTATCTTAAATATACAACCTTTGCACCAAAATAAAATTATTTATCAAATAACCAACGATTTCTAGTACAGCACAGACACAAGGTGTATATCGTAATATGCAGATTTAATTACAGATATCTCATCACGAACGAAATTCGATCTTGCACCAATATGATACAATTTCTCTAAATACGTAAGTATTCGAGCACAACACAAAGGGCGAAACCATCATAACTTAATTGTTCTGCAACTTTGCTTCCATAGCTGCACCACTGACAAAACGTACAGGTTTAGCTTCACTTGCAGACAACTAAAGCTCGATATCTGTAGAGTACTTCTCAAGGCACAATGGACACTCAAATTAAACAATTCCACGTATTTACTGTCTGTATTACTTATGAAAACACTCATGACTCACTTATTAGCACTACTGGTAAATCTTACAGATTAGTTGACGAGCTTAGTTCACTCTATATACTGCACGTTAAAGAAACAGAAAGATGTAAGGATTTGTTTTGTTACATAACATGCGTGGACACCACCGCTGAGATAACTAATAGCTTAATGTGCACTTCTTAATAAGGATAATTTGATCTTTGTAACAAAGATAAATATGCTGTCATAAAAGGGAGGCAACATAACAAATGGTTCAAATGGCTCTGAGCACAATGGGACTTAACATCTGAGGTCATCAGTCCCTTAGACTTAGAACTACTTAAACCGAACTAACCTAAGGACATCACACACATCCATGCCCGAGGCAGGATTCGAACCTGCGACCGTAGCAGTCGCGCGGTTCCGGACTGAAGCGCCTAGAACCGCTTGGCCACCGCCGCCGGAGGCAACATAACACTTCGATAGTAGTATACTGAACAACTGAGCAATAGTAGTAAACATTTGTGTAGGTAAGAAAAGAAAGTGGCTATGTTGCTTTCGAAGTCAGCTGAAAAGTACAGTTTCCCCCATGCTAGGGTATTAACTTTATCATGTAGCATACAACGTTTGTATCACGCTCTGGAACCTCCATGATACATTGATGACGTATCATACTGAAAGGTGGTACCACGCATTCACGTACATGAAAAAGAAGGTTACGGTACTTTCAGTTACATCTAGATCTACAGGATCACTCCACAATTCACAATTAAGTAAGTGCCTGGCAGAGGATTCATTGAAACACCTTCGAGCTATTTCTCTACTGTTCCAGTCTTGAACAACGCGTTGGGAAAACGAACCTTAAATCTTTCTCTTCGGGTTCTGATTTCTCTTATTTTATCTCGATGATCATTTCTCCCTATGTAAGTAGGCGCCAGCAGAATATTTTAGCAATTGGAGGGGAAAACTGGTGATAGAAATATCACGAGAAAATCCTGCCGCAACGAAAAACGCCTTGCTTTAATGACAGTCACAACAGTTCACATATCATATCCGTGGCACTCTGTCCCCTACTTCACGGCAATACAAAACGAGGTGCACTTCTTTGACCTTTTTTTAAGTCCTCCATCAGTCCCATCTGATGTAGATCCTACACCGCACGGCAGTACTCCAGAAGGGGGCGGACAAGCACGATGTAAACAGTCTCTTTAGTAGAACTGCTGCACTTTCTAAGTGTTCTGCCAATAAATCGCAGTCTTTATTTTACCCACATTATCTATGTGATCATTTCAATTTAAGTTCCATCCCCAATGACCTCGTTGTCAACAGGACGTTAACACTAATCTCCTCCTCCTCCAGTTTAAGTTATTTGTAATTGTAATCCCTAAGTATTTAGTTGGATTTAGAGCCTTTAGATTTGGGTGATTTATCGTGTAACCAAAATACAGCGGATTTATTTTGTACTTCACATTTTTTCATTATTTAGAGTAAATTGCCATTTTTCGCACCATACAGATACCTTGTCTAAAACATGTTGTAATTAGATTTGGTTATCTGATGACTTTACAAGATGGTAAATCACTGTATCATCTGCAAAAGTTTTATTTATTTATTTACTGTTTCCTGTAGTCTGTTATGTATATAAAAGAACAGTCTGAATGTTGCACATGAACTGGCATGAATTTGGCACATAATATTTTAACATAATTGCAAAAGCGTTAGTAATAACTAAGCATTACACTGTTTGAAAGGGGAAAATTCAACTTAGAATATCTACATAAAAAGAAAAATAATAATAATAAGTAAAAAGAGTTAAGTGTCTACATACTTCCATTTTGACATCTGGTGCACAGATATATGTTCATCCAGAATCCGGAAAGCACACGCTACTGGTCTATTACATTATTCTAGTCTTCGCTAATATACAACATTTCACTACACACCACTACACTACACTATTGTGTTTGGTATCAGAACCAATGTGGATTTTTCAGGTTCGATTCCCGGCGGGGTCAGGGATTTTCTCTGCCTCGTGATGGCTGGGTATTGTGTGCTGTCCTTAGGTTAGTTAGGTTTAAGTAGTTCTACGTTCTAGGGGACTGATGACCATAGATGTTAAGTCCCATAGTGCTCAGAGCCATTTGAACCATTTTTTTGGATTTTTCAGTTGTCTGGATGGCTAGACTCTGGCGTGGTGAGATGCAACTCAGTATTCACATGGGATGCACTGCTTTGACACCCAAGGCGTAGAGATAGGGACATGGTTGTCAGGATGTCAGGAGATCCTTCCTGGTCCTCCCCGACGCCCATCTACTCACTGATTACAGAAAGTTGTTGTAGGTGGATGTTCTAGCGTGGCGTGTCTCGTTATCACCACGGATGGCCTCTCCTTGCTTGCAAATAATCTAAGAGGGCTGCTCAGATTATCTCCTATGTTGTTTATCTAGATCAGGAACAGCATATGGCCTATAACACTTCCTTGCGGGAACGCCAGATATTACTTTTGTTTCATAGATGACTTTCTGACAGTTACTGCGAACTGTGACCTTTCTGATGGAAAATCACGTATCCAGTCACACAACTGAGGTGATACTTTATAGGTATGCAATTTGATTAGAAGGCACTTGTGAGGAATGGAGTCGAAAGCCTTCCGGAAATCTAAAAATGTGAAACCAGTTTGACATCCTCTGTTAATAGCACTCAGTACTTCATGAGAATGAAGAGCTGGTTATGTTTCACAGGAACGATATTTTCTAAATCCGTGCTGACTATTGTCAGTAAGTCGTTTCCTTCGACGTAATACATAATGTCTGAATATAGCATATGTTCCAAAACCCTACTGCAAATCAACGTCAGTAATATAGGCCTTCTGTTCAATGGATTACTCCTATTTCCTTTCCTGGTATTGGTGTGGCTTGCGCAACATTCCAGCCTTTAGGTACAGCTCTTTCAAGGGGCAAGCAGTTGTATATGCCTGTAAAGTATGGCGCTATTATATCAATATACTCTGAAAGCAACCTAAGTGGTATACAACTGGACTCGGGGCCTTGCTCTTATTAACTGATATAAGCTGCTTTGCTACGCCAAGGATAGCTACTTCTAAGATACTTATGTCGGCCGTTATTCTCGATTCGAATTCTGGAATATTTTAAAGTAGAAGAAGTGTAATTAGATGAATGAAGAACACTAACTTCACCTAACGAAGGTTTATTCAGAACTAACATGACTGCAGATATGTTCAGGATAAAAAAAAGCTATTTTATTCAGGTGATAATGACAATAGTAATTTTCTAGTGTAGAACATGAGGCAGAAATGACACAATTCGCAATTCAATGGAAGCCATCGAGTGAAACGTTCCCGAGTAAGTGTTATGGGCTATCTGTTGTTTCTAATCTATATAAGCGATTTGGGATACAATGTGAACAGCCCTCTTAGTTTGTGTGCGAAGTTTCTGTCGTTTACTGTATAGTAAAGTCATCAGAAAGTCAGTACAAATTACCAAATGATTTAGTCAAAATATCTGTATGATGTGAAAGGTGGTAGTTGACCCTGAACTATTGCAAGTGCGAAGTTCTCCATATGAGTGCTAAAAATAAACCGCTAAATTTCGGTTACTGATTCGACAAAATATTTAGAATAAAATTGATCCATAACACTGAAAATGTTGTGGGGTAGGCGACTCAAAGACTGTGCTTTAATAACAGAACGCTAAGAATATGCAACGAATCTGTTGAAGAGATTTCTTACACTATACTTGTCCGTCTTCTATCAGAGCATTGCTGCGCTGAGCGGGATTCTTACCAAATAGGATTGACGGAGGACATCGACAATATTCAAAAATGGGAGGCTCGTTATATATTCTTTCGAAATAAGGGAAAGAGTGTCAGGTTCAAATGGTTCAAGTGGTTCTGAGCACTATGCGACTTAACTTCTGAGGTCATCAGTCGCCTATAACTTAGAACTAATTAAACCTAACTAACCTAAGGACATCACATACATCCATGCCGGAGGCAGGATTCGAACCTGCGACCGTAGCGGTCGCTCGGTTCTACACTGCAGGGCCTAGAACCACACGGCCACTCCGGCTGGCAAAGAGTGTCAGAGATATGATACATGATCAGGGGTGACAATCATTACAACAAAGGTATTTCTCAATGTCGCGAGATTCTATCATAAAATTTCGATCACCATCTATGTCATCCGAATGTGGAAATATTTTCTTTACTCCCACCTGGTTCAAATGGCTCTAAGCACTATGGGACTTAACATCTGAGGTCATCAGTCCCTTAGACTTAGACCTACTTAAACCTAACTAACCTAAGGACATCACATACATTCATGCCCTAGGCAGGATTCGGACCTGTGACCGTAGCAGCAGATCTGTTCCGGACTGAAGCGCCTAGAACCGCTCGACCATAGCGGCCGGCTTACGCCCACCTGCATGGGGAGAAATGGTCATAGTAATAAAATAACAGCAATGAGAGGTTGCAATGAAAGACTGAGGTATTCATTTTTTCCGCGTGCCATCCAAGAGTGAAATATCGAGAATTAGTTTGAAAATGGTTGTATCAACCTTTTGCCAAACTATTTATATGTGAACCGCACAGTAGTGATATAGACATAAATATGGATGTTGTCATTTCCGTAGTGTTTTCCACCCAAAAATTTCTTTAATTTCGCAAAAAGATAATAATCTCTCAGAGACACGTCTGGCTGTACGACAAATGTTCAAACACTTCACACTTAAACTACCAAAGCAAGTACTTTGACAACGCAGCAGAATGCGGGTGACAGTTATCGCGTAGAAGCACAATGCCAAAGGAAAACAGTCCATGCCGCTGCTAGCGTCATACTGGTGCCAACGATTACGGAAGTCTATGACACGTTGATGTTCAGGGGGAGGGGGGGGGGGGGGGAAGGAGGGTTTACCCATGTATAGACGGAATGAAGCCGGATTTACCGAACATGTCACGTTAGATCGTAAAAATGCAGCAGAAAGATCTAACTTCGCCGCCCACCTTCTTGAAAAGGGACATAACAAACCAGTTTTGTCCTCACCTATGAGGGCGCCTCATTTATCCGAGAAGGGAAGTAGTAAGGACCAGTTGGAGGAGTTTGAATTTTTTTGCCTTCAGGCGTCGTCTCGTAAGACACTGTTTAATGAGCAGGTGGCCACAATAAGTTCCCAGTTTTGGGAAATCGGGGCTTATTGAGTTGAAAACAGTTAGAATTAGGCTGATCCTGACGGACACAGTGAGATGGCCGGGGTGTGGGCTGTCAGAGGTACAGTATTCCGCTCTCCAGCTAAGAGCATTCTAAAAATTATAAGAAAGATGAGAAAAAAACATAAAACTCTTTTTCATTTTAAAACTAAACAGATAAAAAATGGGCAGCCAAAAGACTAAAAATGAATGCAATTTAAAAACACATTGCAGCGTGGTGAGATTCTTCTATGAAAAAGCACTGAAGCACTGCGCTGTCACTTAAAATCTGAAGGATCTGCACTGGGTGAGATGTGTTTTGGGAAAAAAGAATATGCTCCACAGGGTTAAAGATAGGAGTCTGTTACATAGGAGAACTATGGAGATGAAATGTAGGGGCTGAGGTGAAATATGGAAATACGTAAGGTCAGAAAGGCAGGGATTGCAGAGGAGTTTGGTGTTTGGGTAGGGTAGTGGTTACAAGAGGAAAGGCATGGGTGTGGATGGAGAGGGAGGAGAGAGGGCCCCTGATGTGGAGTAAGATAGGTGCAGAAGAGTTAAAGTTGGTAGGGGGGATAAATATCGGGGCAGATCTCATTGTCTGGGAGAGGAAGTTGGTTGAAGTTGCGTTGGGATAGGACATTGACGTGCGTGCGTAGGTGTAGGGATGGTGGGATGTAATGATAAAGGTGCAGCAGCATACCAGGGTTGGTGGCCAGAGGGAAGATAATGGGGTTGTTGGAACATAGTTTGTGGATAGTACAGGAAATGTGGAGGTGTTCGATGTGGATGAGGAGAGGCGGCAATTGGGTCAGATGCTAGAGGATCAACGTGTCGAAAGGTAAATGGAAGCGAAAAGCAAGACGGAGTGCATTGCGTTCGAGATTTGGAACGAGTTATAGAACTCTGATGGGGTGGTTATCAATGAAACATTTGCATAGATGAGGATGTGTCATATCAGGGTTTAGTAGGTGGGGGAATAGTGTAGTGGTGCAATTCCCAAGTTCGGCTTGTTAGTAGTTTCAGCAAAATGTGTACTTTCTGTTGGATGATTAGCAGATGAGATTTCCACTTTAGTTGCTGACTGAGGATTATCCCAAGATATTTTAATGTATTAGTTAACTGGGTAGGGCAATCGTAAATGGTAAGGTAAAAGTCTTGGAGGCAGAAGGTACAGGTTGTTGATCCTTCAATTATCGTCTGGGTTTTGGAGGCGTTGATCTTGAGAAGCCATTGGTAATACCCGGAGGTAATCTTCCTGTGGTGTATTTGGGAGGATTGTTGGGATTTCTGGAGTGTATGGTAAAGGGCGGGGAAACGATGTCATCAGCATACTGAAGGAGGTGGACTAGTGGAGGTGGTCTGGGCATATCAGTAATGTAAAGGAGATAAGGAAGGGATATTGGATGGATCCTTGGGTCAGTCATGCAGTCAGAAGGAAGTTATGGGATTTGCTATTGTTAACACTGACTAAATATAGGCGTTTAGATAGGAAGAATTAATAAGGATACCAGAATACCATACGAGGTCGTATGCTTCCTTCGGGTCCAGGGAGACAAAAATAGCGGATTTATGGAAGAGCAGCTGGTGAGACAGGACATGGGTGATTTGTAGGAGCTGGTCGTCAGAGGAGAAATTAGGACGGAAGCCACATTGGTTAATGGGAAGTAGGTGGTGCTGGATCAGGTGTTTATGGATGTGGTGGAGAGGAACAATTTGGAAACTTTGCTAAACACTGAGGTGAGGCAATTGGGGCAGTAAGAGGAGGTATCAGTGGGGAGTTTGTGTAATTTGAAGAAAAGTATATTTTTCGAGGTTTTCCATAGTCGAGGACAGTAACCTGTGGACATGATAGTGCTGTAAAGGACTGCCATGGTGACGAGTAAGGAGAGAGCACATCGTTTGAGATGTCGATAGGTAAGGCATTCACGAGCAGGGGAACTGCTGCATTTTTGTGGAGTACTCGTTTTATATCGTGTGCTATGGGTGGTGTATTTGATTCTGTTTGTAGTACGTTATCTAGCTACTGGAAGCAGAGGCCCAGGGGTGTTTGTGCATTCGTGAATATTAGGGAACGGGAAGTAATCAAAATTAGGGTCATCAGGAATGGAGAAATGTCAGAGAGATAGGATGCAAAGTGGTCAGCTTCACTCAGATGGTCACGTAAAGGATGGTTGCTGTGGATGAATGGGTAATGCTGGATGAGGTTATTGCCAGTGAGTGGATATAACACTGTCCAACACCTGAAAGAGTTAGTGGAGGGTGGAGATTTTAGTCTGGTGCTGCCTGGGGCCAGTTCCGACGTTTTCTTCTATTTTTGCACTTAATAAATTTCTGTCATGTCTCTGCATCTTCTAGTAGCGTATTAGTGTTTCCTGGTCATTAGTCCATAAGAAGGAGCGGTACAGGCGATGATATTCTTGAAGAAGGAAAAGGGCTTTTTGAGGGAGGCTGGGGCTATGAGAATGTATGGTCTTTGTAGGAATATGGGCGGACAGAGCGTCTGACAAGATCTGCTGCAGGAAGAATGTGGTATGAGGTATATTGTCAAGCTGCTGGAAGATCAGTGGAGTGGCTTTCAGCCTGGGTTTCAATGGATTCTGGACAGATATTCCAGTGGGAGTGGAAACACTGTTGAAGAACTCTTGGATGGAGATTGAGATGGGGTGCATGTGGGTGATGTATTGTGTAGGAAATAGTGAGGACGACAGGTATTTGGTCAATTCAAACTGGTTCGGGTGCTAGGACGACATCTGGGTTATTGTAGCTTTCGGCATGGATGCGGTGTGGGATGGGGACCATGTTACTTTGCAAGGAATCTGCAAATGGACTCCAACACAGGAGTTAAGTAGGGGATCTGCTATTGATACTGAGGTCAGCAGCAGTAATATACGTGGAAGGTGTAAGATCAGTGTGGGTGAGGGAGTCTCAGGGAATATATCAGATTCAGGTAGTGGTGCAGGTAATAGGGTTTTGAAGAATAGGGTAAGGATTAGGTGTTTGGTGAGAAGGGTAGTGGCCAAACAGGAGTAGTGGCCAGTTGCAACTCAGCCTCCAGTCACGGAAAGGAAAGTATATCTACAATGGAGGATATAGGCAGAGGTTAGATGGTGTGACAGCGTGGGAGGAACATATCATTACGAATGAAGGTATCGACACTGTATTGTGACAGGGTATGCATTAAAACATGCTTGTTGATTGCCAGGGAGAAAATGTTGTGCTACAGGACGTTGTAGTGCTGTTGCGCAGTTGTAAAGGATAAAAAAGGTGTGTGTGGGTGAGAACTAGAGGGGATTTAGACTAGGTTGTTGAGGCAAGTGAAGACGAAGTGCACCTGATTGTGGAAGTATGTGGTTTGTGTGTTGAGATAGAAAATGGAGCAAGCAGCAACTGTTGGTGGGTGTGTAGACGATGAAATCGATGACTGGTTTGGAGGCCAATTGTCATGAATATTATGACGTCTTCAGCAGTTGGATGAGTCAGAGGGAATTATTGAGGTGAATGGTGGTGTCAATGGGGTGGATTGGGACAACGAGTTCTGCTTTGGTTGACTGACAGTTTTCTCTGTATTTCATGGAATAGGTGGGGCTGGAGTAATTTCGGGCGTTACAGACTTTTCAGTCTGAAATTTGGTGTTCATTGTAGCAAAGATACTATTAACTGTAGTAGGACTGAGGATAGAATTTAGAAGATTCGACCTTGTGGTGGTGGTGGTAAATCAGAGCTCTTTCATCAAGAAGAAGATATATAGTGGAGTATACACACAGATGAGGTGAGTGGGTCCAGTGTCATTGCTGATCCTAAGAGCTTTAAGAAATTCAAAATCCGTGTCGTTGTTCAGTTCAGATTGCACCTCCTCATTTGTCGACTTTGGCGATCATTGCACTGAGGGTGGTAGGATGGGGGGGGGGGTGGTTTAGGATTGTTTTGTATCGGGTGTTGTTGTAAGAAGTGTTAAGAAGGTTTTGGTACCAAAGGCAACACACGTAATTTTGGGGAGGATGTTTGTGTGAAAGTTGGGGTTCAGGGACTTTAGTAAAATAGAGTTTCTTCTTTGGATGATTTGGTGGATGTGGAAGCTTGGTGGGTATTTTTTGATTTCAAGGATGAGAGCTATGGGTTTGAGAAAGAGGATGAAGGTGTCGATGGTAGGGGAGGATGTCGGAGGGAGAGGAGTCATGTCCATATGTTCAGTGTCATCAGGTTCAGTTAGAGGTGTAGGAGTGGGAAATGTCGGTATTTTGATGTTTTATAGGCTCCTTGACGGCTGTTGGAGGTAAGGATGGTTGTAGGTTAGGGGGTGGCGGGATGTGACATTGTGACTCGCTCTATTTGCAAGTGGAACAGGAAAAGAAATGACTCGTACTGGTAAAGGGTACCCTCCGCCACGCTCTGTACGCTGAATTGTGGAGTATGTACGTAGATGTAGATGTACCTGGGAGCTGTGTAGGTCCTCCAGCACAGCTTTGGTTGGTTTGTGTGATAAGGCTTGACGAAGTGATGCTTGTGATATCATTTGCAACCGTTGCTCGGTGGGCTCTGACATGTGGGGCAGTGGTGGAGATGTCTGGTGAATCATGTCTAAAAGTAAAAAGGTGGAAGGAGCTGGGGACGTAGTGAGATGCATGTGTTACTGCCGTGGAGGGACAGGATACTGAAGGTAATGGAGGATAGATTGGGGAGGGTATGAGAGGACATGCTCCATGTGGTGGCAGTGCGAGCAGAAGATGGAGAGGCGTAGAAGATAGACGTTGTGGGATGGTCCATGATGGTGGAGAGTGTTGAACAGTGTTGACTGATGCGGGCGGCAACTGAAGCAAAGCAAGGACGACTGAGACAAGCTGCAGTGGCGTTGTGAAATGATGACAGTATATCCTACGTGACAGGAAGGCAGCAGCTATGTCTGGTATGATGCAGTGGTGACACAAAACAGTTGAAGAGATGGAGTTGGCGGCGACGACGACGACGAAGGCGACAGCAGCAGCGGCGTGGGGATGGCGGTGGCGGAACAGCGACGAGATGGAGACAGCGACAGCGACGATAAAGCACAAAATGAGGTGATGATGAACATGCACACACACAGAAGAAGTCTCGAAGACACAATAAACTAGAGACAAAGAAGTATGGACGCAAAGTGTAGGAGAGTACCATTATCAGTCTATGTTACAAGATGAACAGTAACAAGCGAACTAGTACTAAGCAGTACCCTATCCGAACTAGCCACATATGAGGGGCACTAAGCTATTTCTTTCCTTTATTATCATTTCATTCTCCTCGTATATGGGTAGGGGCGGGGGAGGGGGGCTGTCAGTGGATACAATTCGCAGCTCTTTAGCCGCATGAGAGTAAAAATTTTAAAACATAGTATAAAAATTGGACACTGCGTTGACAAAACTGAAGGTCTTACATAACAAAAAGCCAGATCGTCAGTAGTATAAGTTAAACTATGAAAGTCAAAAATGGCTCTGAGCACTATGGGACTTAACATCTGAGGTCATCAGTCCCCTAGACTTAGAACTACTTAAACCTAACTAACCTAAGGACATCACACACATCCATGCACAAGGCAGGATTCGAACCTGTGACCGTAGCAGCAGCGCGGTTCCAGACTGAAGCGCCTAGATCCGCTTGGCCACCACGGCCGGCCTATGAAAGACAGATATATTGATTAATTATAATATTGACTCAAAGGAATGAAAACTGAGCGTTTCACCCAAATATAAAGGACAGATGGATAGCTGCGTAAGTTAAAAGATAAAAGGCCAATGTGTTGACTGATTAAAATAGGTACAGAGATAAGTGAAGTGATGAGTGGATGTAGACTGCCAAGGATAGGGGTATCCTGGGAACATAGCGTTTGGGGTAGTCTATAGGAGAGTGTCTGTGTGGGCAGATGTTTGGAGAAGGGATCTGGGAAGAATGAACAGGTATGCGGCTCCAAACCAAGACTCTGGAAGTGGGTTGATAGTATTGGAGAGGAAGGGAACGTTGTAAAGGGAGAGAGGATGGGATCTCTTTGATCTGCTACGACAGGTGTATATCAGGGTGAGTTGCATGATTGGGTAAGAGAAGGCGATTAAAGATTTGTTTAGAGAGAACATGGAGGGTGAGAAGGTGTAGTGTTGAGGCAATGTTGGAGTACAGGTGTGGCAGAGTACCAGGATCACTGAGCCGTGTGGAAACTAGTTGGTGGGTAGTGTTGAGCTTAGAGGTAACGTAGACTACTCGGAGATCTTGTGGATGGAAAGGTATGGTGGGGAATTTTATGAGTCGTTAGTGGTGGCAGATGGTGGAGAGTAAGTCTATCCAAAAGGCTACTCGATGTGCATGGCGTTTTAATATCTGTAGGGTTTGATAAAAGGAGGGAGGAGTAGAATCCCATGCCACATTTGCATAGCAGAGGGTTGATCTATACGTGTGAATGATCGTTGGTTGGTTCACACAATTACCGCCATGTCTAGTTGTAAAACTTAGTCACTGTTCTTAGTTACAATCAATTCATTTCTTTTATGTATATAAGTTTTTAAAAAGTATAAAACAATAAAACTTAAGAATTATACAATAAAGTTAATTCATGTTGTCAACTCATCACTCACGTAAAGAGCGCTCTGTAAATTGACACTGTAGAGTGGTATGGCGTACACTGAAGCCAGCTCTGTTGTAAAAATAAACAGCCGCCTCAGCGTGAACTCAGCCTTAGGCATGAACTGTCTAGTTGGGACTATGTCCTCATATGTGGTTTTAATGTTTTAACTTATTATTTCCTGGAATGTATTTTAAGACGACTCACATTTAAGGCTTATACAACTGTACATTTAATAAGGCATCCATGTTACCGTATTGTAATTGGTTCGATATGGCTTTTTGTACTGAAGATGCCAATGAACGTTATTTGCCACTGACTGCTGTTCCCTTTGCTACTGGATATTTGTGTGTGTATTGTAAAGCAAAGTTTCTTGAGAGCTTGTAGATACGTACCAAATTAAACTATAAAAGGTTTACAGATCGTAAGGTACAAAGCACTTTCAGAAAGAACGTGACAAATGGTTTTGTTCTTTTAATTGACTACGAAGTAGGAAATGAATTTATAGAAAATCGCTGAAATATTATCAAAGATATTATGGCAGGAAAGTGTCTAAACACCATCGACCTACGATAAGTACCCAAAGACAAGTCCGGTTTAGTTAAGATTATGGACTAGTGGCCCAGAAGAGACAAAACGACAAATCAGGATGGGTACAGGGTGTGAGATATGAGGCCCGCACGGCAGCTTTCAATAGGTTTCGTTGAATAACTAAAGCTACTTTGGGTGAGCAAAAAGGAAGCAGATTACATTTCATGGAGGCAGAATAAAACAGCTGCATAGAAGAATGATATTGTTCAAAGAAGGAACAGTAGCAGTTTAACGGATTTTTCTATAAATAACTTCCACAAACCATTTTTAATGCATCAAATCAGAACACCAGTTTAGAATGAATGAAAATAAAAGGCACTGATTAACGAACAAGAAATAGCAAAACGATGATCTAGATATTTTAAAAACCTTTTGAGTTGTGATGAACCGAGAAAATATCTCTTTTTTCTTGAGTTCATAACAGCTGTTTCCCCTCTCAGTCTTACTACAATTAGAAAACACATGAATCATGAAAGTAATGCCACTTCTGATAGATAAAATGGAATATCAGCCGCACTGCTAAAGTCGATGGGGAGCTACTTGAGGCATAAATACACGGACTAATAAGAGGAATTTTAAAATAATGTAGATGGTCTAAAATGAGAAGTTGTTCTTGTCCCTTGTACCCTTAAAATAGATAAAAAGGTAGCTAACAACTGTAGGCCTGAAGCACTACTAAATGCACCCTCATACAGTTAGGTTTTCTCCATATTCCTATTAGTTAACATAAAACTGTTCGCAACAGAAGTAACTAAAGAGTACAAAGAAAATCCAGAACAGACATCTTTTTCGAAAAACAGCTCCGTGGAAAACGGTGCAATGTTATCGAGACATTTATTTCCTCTATAATAACTTCCTGGAGGCATATGATAGTATCCACTGAAAGCTAATCAAAGCCCTAAGTTTAATGTACTTCGAGAATTTGGAGTATCATTTTCAGATTCGAATACAATTGAATAATAAAGTTATTTCAAGCTCTAGGTGTTAAGCTGAAAACAGGTGAAATATGTTAGCAATAGTGCATTTTAATCGGGCACTTGAGAAAATTATAAAAGAAATTGATCAACAAAATTATTTTGGCAATCATTTGAGTAGAAAAAAACTACTGTAATATTATAGAAACCATTCACAAAGCAGCAACTAGGTTTGGACTGAAAATCTAAACTTCGAAAATAAAATACATTGTGTTATAAAGAAAAGAACAGGGAATGCAAGATCTACAAGCGAATCGCGACAAATAGAAACTGATCACAGAATTCAATTATCTCCGAACCGAATCACAATTACAAAACTACATCACGCGAAGCAGACGTTTAAGTCAGACTCGAGGCAAGTAATAGTTGCTTCTACGCTCTCACCAGCCTACTGATTTCACTGAGTGCATCAAAGGAGCGCATTTTAAGAGTTCAAGATCCTATTACTCCCTATTAATCTGTGGATGTCACAGTTGGAGCACAAGAACAAGAGAACTGAAACAGCTCTCCACTCTTGAGTGAGGCCTTCAGGAAAATCAACGCTCAATTAAAGACGTAGAATATAGGAAATGTGAAATCCCCCAAGTGCATCTCTAGACAACCTATAGCAACAGCCCATCATTGTTGATAAATCAAGCTCAATATCCTATAAGGGGCTGCACGTGTAGTTAAAATGAAAAACGAACGATAGCCCAAGATTTCAACGGACATGACATCAGATGGCTAACTAACCGTGGGAAGACCTAGAAACAGGTGAATAAAGTCAGTAAAAGAAGCTCTGCAAATGCAGCGTGTCTGTGAAAATTGGAGAAGGATGGCAGAAAAAGGAATAGAATGGAGAACGTCAGTCATAACGTCATGGATTCCACCGATCCTAATCCCGAAGAAAAGAAGAAGTCGAAGAAAATTCTGCATTTCATATAAAGTGAGCAGCCTGCGAAAGAGAGATATAATGTCTTATTAAATCACATAAATGAAACGACTTCAACAGCTGTCTCTCGGAAGAGACGAATATAAACAGCCAAACGAAATGCAGTGTCTTAGCGGAAGTACGAGTGTTCTGAAATGATTACAGCTTATAAAGTGTGTAATGGATATGACTGCAGTTATTCGACTGGCGACTGAATACGGTTTACTGAACAACATTACATCAATATTTACTTCATCTGCTGATTAATAATTGTAGCTCTTAGGGAAAGTACGTATTTAGGTTTGTTAGTACCTCCTATTATACATGGTAAGAGCAAGCAATTAATGATTATTTTCCTTTAGTCAGAAGGTCAGGTGTTGAAGTATGGACACGTGGAGGCAAAACAGTTAGTCTGTTCTGACAGGCGTAGTCCACTTAGTGATTTAAGTTATGGCCATGCAGAAAACATCAGGTCGTAAAATTTTTTACATGTTTGTGAGAAGAATGTTCCACACAGGGAAAAAACGGGCAACGCATTGTTTTCTGTAGATATTAAGGTACCAAATATAAAAATATGTGCACTTATACCAGTTACACCCTGCACATAAAGTCCACCACGTGAGAAGTTTTCGTAACGAACGGCAACATAAATACAAATACCACAAGCTTCTTCACAGCAGGTAAGTGGAACCACTGGAAGTCATTTTGTAAGAAAGTTAAAAATGGTAGCATTCAACAGATCTGACTGATTATTAACGACCAAAGAAGAATAAAACTGTGCCTTGTATGACACTACAGATGTGGATAAACGAATATACTAACTTCTGACATCATTTATACACTTCCAGCACCGTTTGAACCGAATAACTACATGACATGAAATGCTTCTTGTTTTGTGAGTTTAGATTTTCGATTAACATTTTAAGGGTTACCATTTTTCCTCTTAATACTGCTTGTTTTTTAAACTTATTTGCTACTGGCTTCTTGCAACGCTAGCGTCATTCTCAAATGGCTTAAGAGAAACTATTAGGAAGAGTGTAGCACTGCATAATTCATCTGAAAATGAATAAAATACACAAAACACTGGTGTAATATTCAACAATGTTTATTATTTGTTACACGAACTGTTTTCGCCTCTTACGCGATCGTCAGATACAAAAGTAAGTATGTGGTGCAGTGGGATTTCGTTGGATCAAAGATTTTAAAGTGTTGCATCTACAGACTGTCTCCTTTTCCAAGAAGAAACAAGTTAATGTTAGACTCAGGAATAAAATACGTTAATGATGTGCTGTGCTTATAGATAGGTATTACCAGAACACTTCAAAAACTCTTAGAGCAACTAAATTCTAAACACAACAGTATAAAATTCGCAATGGAGTTTGTGGTTGAATTACTGTGCTGGTAAACCCCTTACGTTATTTGATTTTCAAACAGCTGAGCAAAACTGAACGTACTCAGACATTTCTCTCTTTACTTATTCTGATCAACACTAAACTGGCACACAATATTTTTAGCGCAACGCAATTTGACTTTCAATAATCCCTACAAATAATGACCCTGACGAACAATAACCTATACCTTTCATGAATCACTTACCTCACAAATATCTTAGTTACACGAACTACTGCAATACAGCGAGCGCCAATACTGCCAGCTAAATAAAAGATTCTAACTACTGAGGGCACTAACTACTGATAGGCACAATTAGCAAATGAAAGATTTTGATAGAGAACAAACAATCTATTTACCTTAAGAATATTCAAAAGTCATCATATATATATAACAGTTCATGATATACAGTATTACAAAAATGGTTCAAATGGCTCTGAGCACTATGCGACTTAACGTCTGAGGTCATCAGTCGCCTAGAACTTAGAACTAATTAAACCTAACTAACCTAAGGACATCACACACATCCAAGCCCGAGGCAGGATTCCAACCTGCGACCGTAGCTGTCCCGCGGTTCCGGACTGAGCGCCTAGAACCGCTAGACCACCGCGGCCGGCTATACAGTATACACACGTCCAGATCGTCCGCTATCAAAATTCTGCCATCTATCTCCCCACATCCACCACTGCTAGCGGCTCACCTCTAACTGCACAACACTACGCGCTGTTCACCTCCAACTGCCCAACACTACAATAGCAAATATTCCAACAATGCAAACCAGCCACAGACTTCACACAGCAGAGACAGTGATTTTCATACATAGCGCTACGTGGCGTTAGCAACATAAAAATCTAAACAGCACATGCTGCCTTTCATTCAATGATACATCGCACAATATCCACTCCAATAGTGTGTGTAATCTCAGCTGCTTCCATCACCTGCTTAATATCAGTATTATATCTTATTTTTCGTAATTTAGGATCTATTAAAGACAAGATTATTTTCTTCAGCCACAAATTTGGAATAAGTGACCAAAGTTTATTGTTTAGTTATTTTCTTCTATGTACAACTGTTTCAATTTGTCTTTAGTTCATTAGTTTATTGTCACATATTTTACCTTAGTTTAATAATCGTATATCGCATATACACTAAAATAGCCAGCAGTTAGACAGGTCAGTTCAGTCCCTGCAGCCAGGTCAGTACAGTACTCTGAAGACTACCTTCCGTCCTAGCAATCGCTAATCACGCAGAACTAACACCACAAACAGAGTGCCTGCAATATTGTGTTGAGTTATAGTGACAATATCAAGACTGCCAAAAGAGAAATTTTTTTACATATCATCGCATTAGCTATACGACATCAAGAGCAACACACCAAACTGTACTAAAGTACTACACTGAAGAGCCAAAGAAACTGGAACACCTACCTAACATCGTGTAGGGCCTCCACAATCACGCAGAAGTGCCGCAGCACGACATGGCATGGACTCTACTAATGTCTGAAGTAGGTCTGGAGGGAACTGACAGCATGAATTCTGCAGGGAGATTTATAAATACGTAAGACACGAGGAGGTGGAGGTCTCTTCTGAGCAGCACTTTGCAAGGCATCCCAGATATGCTCAATAATGTACATGTCTGGAGAGTTTGGTGGCCAGCGGAAGTGTTTAAACTCAGAAGAGTGTTCCTAAAGCCACTCTGTAGCAATTGTGGATGTGTGTGGTGTCGCATTGCCCAAGTCCGCCGGAATGCATAATGGACATGAATGGATGCAGGTGATCAGACAGGATGCTTACGCAAGTGTAACCTGTCAGAGTCGCATCTAGACATACCAGGGGTCCCGTATCTCTCCAACTGCACACTCCCCAGACTATTACAGAGCCTCTACCAACTCGAACAGTCCTCTGCTGATCTGCAAAGTCCACGGATTCATGAGGTTGTATCCGTACGCCTACACGTCCATCCGCTCGATACAATTTGAAACGAGACTTGACTGACCAGGCAACATGTTTCCAGTCAACAGTCCAACGTCGGTGTTGACGGGACCAGGCGAGGCATAAAGCTTTTTGTGGTACAATCATCAGGGGTACACGAGTGGGCCTTCGGTTACGAAAGCCCATATCGATGATGTTTCGTTGAATGGTTCGCACGCTGATACTTGTTGGTAGCCAGCACAGAAATATGCAGCAATTTGCGGAACGGTTGCACTTCTGTCACGTTAAACGGTTCTCTTCAACCGTCGTTGGTCCCGTTCTTGCAGGATCTTTTTCCGGCGGCAGCAATGTTGGAGATTTGATGTTTTACCGGATTTCTGATATTCACGGTGCACTCGTCAAATGGTCGTACGGGAAAATACCCACTTCATCGCTACTTCAGAGATGCTGTGTCCCATCGCTCGTGCACCGACTATAACATCATGTTCAGAGTCATTTAAATTTGGATAACCTGCCATTGTAGGAGCAGTAACCGATCTAACAACTGCGCCAGACACTTGTCTCATATAGGCGTTGCCGACCGCAGCGCCGTATTCTGCCCGTTCAGTTCGCCTCGATAGCAGAGTGGTCAGCTCCGCTGAGTGCTGTGCAAAAGGCCCAGGTTCGATTCCCGGGTGGGTCGGAGATTTTCTCCACTCAGGGACTGGGTGTGGCGTTGTCTCCGTCATCATATCACCCACATCGACACGCAAGTCACCGAATTGGCGTCAACTCAAAAGACTTGGACCAGGCGACCGGACTACCCGACGGGAGGCCCTACCCACACGACATCATCATCTTTCTACCCGTTTACATATGTTTGTATTAGAAAACGCATGCCTATACCAGTTTCTTTGGCGCTTCAATAAAATGGTTCAAATGGCTCTGAGCACTATGGGACTCAACATCTTAGGTCATAAGTCCCCTAGAACTTAGAACTACTTAAACCTAACTAACCTAAGGACATCACACACATACATGCCCGAGGCAGGATTCGAACCTGCGACCGTAGCGGTCCCGCGGTTCCGGACTGCAGTGCCGGAACCGCACGGCCACCGCGGCCGGCTTTGGCGCTTCAGTGTATTCTGTAACATACTCTTAATAAATGTTATTGGTGATCCCTTATTGTGTTATCACATTACTATTATGGTACATCCTGTCAAACAAGCGTTTAATTATCAATCGTGCAATGAGCCACCTTTAATGAACTATAACAGGCAAACAATTTTCTGCTACGGTGGATGACTGAGCTGAATTAATTCCTATATGACATTGAAAACACCAAGAGTGGGACTGGAATTTAACATAGCTCAACAATGCGTACAGAAAGACGTTGATGGTATACAGACGATCCGAACTTCAAGATCTTGGTTTCAGAAGATCCAGACACGCTGACCTTCAGGTTACATCCGCGGTCCACGTGATATTTAGAAGTAGCTACTATCGAGCGAAGTTTTCTCCACAAGAAACTAATCCCTCTTCTGAGAAACGCTAAGTTATTTATGTTCAATGCTGAAACAAAACCAGAAAATACTGTGCAAAGAACAATTTTTAAGTAATCAAATATGCACATTTGCACTGAGGAAATACATACAATATTTAGGGAGCCAGTGAGAGCTGGTTCCGAAAATGTAATTAGATTTCATTATGGTAATGGTGCACGACCTCAAGGTAGATGTACAGCTGTCAAGTAGTACGGATGTAAGTGACTACGTTCCCTGGAAAGAACCAGCACTCCAGCGTGGGCGGGGTGAATTTTATATTTTTAAACGGGAACTCCGCATTTTTTTACACATTGGGATTCTGTGCCAATAAATCTGTATTGTTTACTCAAACCATTGTTTCCCATTCGTGGCAGATGGCACTGCAACCGACAAATATCATCTGTGCCTGTTTTTAGAATTAAGAACCAACGAATTTGATTCTGCATTTGATTTACGATTTAAATGTAAATCTTAGTGCACTAAGCGTAGATATACCAGGTGATCAAAAAGTCAGTATAAATTTGAAAACTTAATAAACCACGGAGTAATTTAGATATAGAGGAAAAAATTGACGCACATGCTTGTAATGACATGGGGTTTTATTAGACCAAAAAAAAAAAAAAAAAAAACAAAGTGCTGCACAAAATGTCCAACAATTCTCTTGCTCGCGTCGTTTGGTGATGATCGTGTGCTCAAGCTCCACTTTCGTCATGCTTGGCCTCCCATGTCCCCAGACCTCAGTCCGTGCGATTATTTGCTTTGGGGTTACCTGAAGTCGCGGGTATATCGTGATCGACCGACATCTCTAGGGATGCTGAAAGACAACATCCGACACCAATGCCTCACCATAACTCCGGACATGCTTTACAGTGCTGTTCACAGCATTATTCCTCGACTACAGCTATTGTTGAGGAATGATGGTGGACATATTGAGCATTTCCTGTAAAGAACATCATCTTTGCTTTGTCTTACTTTGTTATGCTAATTATTGCTATTCTGATCAGATGAAGCGCCATCTGTCGGACATTTTTTGAACTTTTCGGTTCTAATAAAACCCCATGTCTGTCCAAGCATGTGTGTCAATTTTTACCTCTCTATCTAGATTATTCCGTGATTTATTTATTTTTCAAATTTATACTGACTTTTTGATCACCCGGTATATGTTAGAAATTTACTTTAGTGTTGCAAATTTGATTGTACAGTCCTAAATGTTTGGAGACTACGTTTAGCGTGACCCAGGAACAATGACGTGCATGTAATAGTTTTCTGTTCCCATCGGGATGCTTGATATCAGTGATTCCCCTTGTCTGTCAACATTTGGATGCTTGATTTCGGTGAAGTCCCCCTGTCACTATTACTTCATGGACATTTTATCTTGTTACAATGGTTGTGGTTTGTATTCCGCCGCCAGCAGCGTACCGGTCAGCGCGGGAGTTATGGCGGTCGGACGGAAACTCACACCAAAATCATTCGCCCAGATGGCGGGGTTCGAGGGCGGCCACGGAAATCAAGCATTCCGATGTGTTGCAGACTCACCACTATCAATACCGATGATAACAGAAAACCTTACCATACATACCTTGACAGAGATTTCATTGCCTAGCCATATTACTTGTGCTGTACAATCAAATTTGCAACACGAAAGTAAATTTTGAATATCAGTCTCAATCGTTAGAGCACATAGGTTTACATTTACAATGTAAGTGAAATTTAGACTCAAATGCGTCGGTTCTTAATTGCAAAAACAGGCGTATTTGATATCTGTCGATCACAGCACGCTGCATAGTTCTAGGAAAAAGGCTAGCTTGTATGGTGGACGCTTTTGTTGATGCTGTAGTATGAAGACTGGTAGCGTTCTGAACTTAATTGCCGACGATAGTTCCAGCAATCTGACTTATGTAACATCACTCTTTCAACTCCCACTTAATTTATCAATTTCCACACATGTTAGTCAGCTCACTTTGTATTCTATGTCACAGTATATCCTATCACTTGGCGTTTTGCGCTTTTTATTGTATACATATGGCTACAGGAAGAATAGCAAATACGAGTATTTTAGGAGGTGGTAGTGTAAACTAATTCGAATAAAACATTCCATAAACAGGAGTCCAATTTCTGTTGTTTACAGAATACAGCTGGTAACAGTTCAAATGGCTCTGAGCACTATGGACTTAACATCTATGCTCATCAGTCCCCTAGAACTTAGAACTACTGAAACCTAACTAACCTAAGGACATCACACACATCCATGCCCGAGGCAGGATTCGAACCTGCGACCGTAGCGGTCACGCGGTTCCAGACTGAAGTGCCTAGAACCGCACGGCCACACCGGCCGGCCACTGGTAACAGTGATGAGTTATCATTTCACATGTAGCTTCTCCTGTTGTTATAAGTTCATTTGTCGATTCTCATTTCTTTTTTTAAGTTCAAGATGGGGATTTGTGCTTGAGTTTACGTGATTGAATTTTTCAACTGGAATTTTGACTGTTGATCAGTTCTACAGTATCGTTTCCGCATTCCGCTCGTATTTATAAATGAAGAATATACCGATATTGTTTTTGTATACCTGTTTTGTAATTCAAACATTGCTGTTCCTTGAGGAGCACATCGCAGACAATTTCCTAACCGCACATTACCAGATTCAAGAGTGTATACTTGTGTTTTCACTAAACTGCCTGGGGCTTGTGCAGTGCCGAGCAGACATATTTCATGTTTATGTGTGTTATCTGTTCTTTCGTACATCACCAAGAGAACAGACAACAGATATACATAGTTCAGGTGTAGACGGCCAATGATCCCTTCAGTGCAGATGCATACCAAGCTACAACTCTTACGAGAATCGACGAAATACCGCGAGTAATGAGGCTAATGGGCAAAGGGCACTACAGCAGTAGTGTGTTGATAAGCTGAGAATTTGGGTCTGACAGGAATGTGCTACGGTAGGTCATGCAGTTGTGTTGCCCGCTGTGTCCGCAGGGCGTAGTGGTCAGCACATGTGCGTAGTAAGCAGGAGACCCAGATTCGAATCTTAGTACGGCAGGGATTTTCAACTTTCTCCATTGTAATGAATCAGTGTCCACTGGTAGCTAATGTCCTTAATTCCTTTATCTATTGATATTTCGTATAAATGTACAACTGAACAGAGTTTGAAAGAAATACAAAACATCATTCAGTTGGTAGAACGTAACCTTTCAAGAAGCACATGCAGAATGTGGCATTATAGACTGTTAGTTAATTGGGCCTGATGCAAATCCATGTTTTCCAGACTGTTTTAAAAACTGGCTTGCAGCATTGTTGGAAGAGGTTCCTTTGGCTTCAATGATGGATAGACCATACGTTCTTGTGGCATGACGGGGCGCCTGCAAGTTTTACCGTCAGGTGACCACAAGACACATCGTCTAAGCCCAACATTCCCCGAACGTTGTATCGGCGGAAATGGTCACGTTTCTTGATCACTTACTTTCCCAGGCCTTACCCCTACAGATTTTGGCGTGTTGTGAAAATCTAAAACCGAAATATACAAAGAAATGTTTACATAAAAAATGGTTCAAATGGCTCTGAGCGCTATGGGACTTTACATCTGAGGTCATCAGTCCTAGAACTTAAAACTACTTAAACCTAACTTAATCTAAGGACATCACACACATTCTTGCCCGAGGCAGGATTCAAACCTGCGACCGTAGCGGTTGCTCGGTTCCTGACTGAATCGCCTAGAACCGCTCGGCCACAGCGGCCGGTAAAGTACACATAAAATACAAACTGATCTTTCTGATTATGAATAGTGGCGCCGCTATAAAAGAACACCAGGGCGATATTAGAAGAGCTACACGTGGTGTTGTCAAAAGAATTCGGAAGTACAATGAAATCAAAACTGGAATTAATGAAAATGAACTTTGAACTTAATCATTTGCCACTGCATGACATCTTCTGCGAGTATTTGTTTGGGTTATATTCTAAGAGCTGCATCGGCCACAAATAAACTAGATACCGAAACTCTAAGAAATCCTTTTGACAACGGTATCTATGTGACCAACGAAAACTGGACTTAGGTTGTATGGAATCCACTACCTCCTAAAATATTAAGTACTTAGTATGGAGCGAGGATTTTGGTTGAACGGTAAGCACCTAGCTCACGAAAATATTTAACAGAACTAAACAGTCTCTTTATTGATCTTTGAGAATATTTAATACAACCAGCTCAAATGAATCAGTGAACAAAGAGGGCAACATCTCATTACCAAATTCAACATTTCGTAACAGGAAGAACACTTCAAATTAAATTTTACAAAGATACAGTTCCGACCCACAGGGAACGGATTCTCATATTCGCCAGTTGAACAGTTAAGACACAACTAAAACGCAGAGAAGATACATTATAAAAGATACAGAACATAAAATCTTAAAACATGAAATGTATTCACATTTGCGATATGGGCAACCATAAACTGTATAATGGAAGGACGGTAATAAAAATTTGTGCCGCACCGAGACTTGAGCCTTGATTTCTCGCGTATCACGGGCGGTCGCCTTACCTTTTGGCTACCCGAATACGACTTAGAGCTACACCCAAACTTCCTTCGGACATGCAGGTATGTCTGAAGGAACATTGAATCGTAATTCGGAATAACACAGGTACTGCAGTAACGCATAAAATCTTAAGGCCAACCACAATCGGCCACATATAACCTAGATGGCGAAACTCAAAGAAATATTTTTAACAACTAAATAACAAGACCTTAAACTATGAAACTTTTAAGTTAAGCTCTAGATAATAAAATCTTTAAAACAAGGAACCTTAAAAAACTAAGCAACAAGTAAAATTTAACACCAGTGGTCTTAATTGTAGTTCATGAACTCTTTAAGAACATTTAAATAGCACTGACCTATTGGGAAACTTTAGTTTCATGAATCAAACTAAGCTAAACTTTTCAGTAAATTCAATAACACTATTGCTGCACTACAACAGATAAATGTTTTATGTCAAACAGCTTACGTACTTGTGCTAGTTCACAACATTTCACAATGACGTAAACAAGAAATTTGAGTTTCACAACTTACAGTTCGTAGTAAGATTAGTGTTTAACAGCTTAGAAGTTAAGCAGAGAACAAATGACCATCAGAAACTGATAATTGAAACGATAATAAAAAATATAAATGGTATTCAAGGTGAATCCTTAGGAAAATAACAAGCGGAGAAAGTGGCCGGCGAAAACAGCTTGTTTCATGGGAACAGCTCCCGCATCGTAAACACACGATGCTCACCTTTTGCAGTATGCAACCAGTCAAACGATGCGTCCAACGGTTTGGGTCAACAGTTTCCGCAAACGACCCTCTCATCTGCGGCCACCATACTGCACAATGCACCACGTCACATGTCGTCCCAAAACAACCAAACACGTTCGACTTCTAAAAAATGACTCAGCTCTGCCAAGTCATCATCGCATCACATAAATCACAAGCGATGTCGGGTACAAGCATATACAGGCTGCCAATAACTGAGTGAGAATGAGGTATGCCCCTTGCACCAGGCAAACTCGGACATCAGCGTTACCACGGATGCACCTACACTCCTTATGGACTCTGTATGCAACTCCACAGATAGACTTTGACTGACGGCGACAAGAAGTCACAGCCGTGGGGCAGAACCTCACTGTTTCGCTTCGCAGGATGACTCGTCGCGAGCGCCTCAGCTCAGCGCTAGAAGAAGCCTCGCTAAAACTCACGGCGGTGCCACCAGTGCCACCAGCATGAACGCTGCGTATTTTAGGCGAATGACAGCACACGTAAAATCAAATCGGGATACCGTACTCGAGATCCATTCAGCACCAAACTGACTCAATATTGTTTCTGAAACACGCTGCATGACACAGAAGCGCTTAGAGCCAAATATGGAAAAGCGTCACTGAAGAAAACTGAGAAGCTGCACATTTTTATTATTACTTTAGTTTGCATACTAGCTGCGATGCTAACCTTTACGTTGATGTAATATAAAGCAATATTCGAAGCCACTCGTCTACCTGCTCCAGATTTCGCATCAGTACAATGAAAGAAGCGAAAGTTGACCGAATGCGGCAGCCCTCGCTATTCTCCTTGTCACCCTGCAGCAGTTCACAGAAGGATTACATTAGAAAGTGGTGTTACATCATCTCACAACTGTCATTCGCCACGAGTTCCCGCAGTAGAAAGCACACTGCGGGTAACAGGAGGACCGTCTGTGGTAAGGAACGCAACGTCACTGGCGTCCCGTGAAACCAAAATAAGTAAATTTGGTCTACGATACAAACTCTCTTATTCAGCCCGCAGCTAGTTTCTGCAGCTCATCTTACTGTGAGTACGAAGAACAAGAAGATATGATCCATCTACATCTACATACATACTCCGCAATCCACCATACGGTGCGTGGCGGAGGGTACCTCGTACCACAACTATCATCTTCTCTCCCTGTTCCACTCCCAAACAGAACGAGGGAAAAATTACTGCCTATATGCCTCTGTACGAGACCTAATCTCTCTTATCTTATCTTTGTGGTCTTTCCGCGAAATATAAGTTGGCGGCAGTAAAATTGTACTGCAGTCAGCCTCAAATGCTGGATCTCAAAATTTCCTCAGTAGCGATTCACGGAAAGAACGCCTCCTTTCCTCCAGAGACTCCCACCCGAGTTCCTGAAGCATTTCCGTAACACTCGCGTGATGATCAAACCTACCAGTAACAAATCTAGCATCCCGCCTCTGAATTGCTTCTATGTGCTCCCTCAATTCGACCTGACAGGGATCCCAAACGCTCGAGCAGTACTCGAGAATAGGTCGTATTAGTGTTTTACAAGCAGTCCCCTTCACTGATGAACCACATCTTCCCAAAATTCTGCCAATGAAGCGAAGACGACTGTCCGCCTTCGTCACAACTGCCATTACATGCTTGTCCCTCTTCACATCTCCACCCATGAACCATGGACCTTGCCGTTGGTGGGGAGGCTTGCGTGCCTCAACGATACAGATAGCCGTACCGTAGGTGCAACCACAACGGAGGGGTATCTGTTGAGAGGCCAGACAAACGTGTGGTTCCTGAAGAGGGGCAGCAGCCTTTTCAGTAGTTGCAGGGGCAACAGTCTGGATGATTGACTGATCTGGCCTTGTAACACTAACCAAAACGGCCTTGTTGTTGTGGTACTGCGAACGGCTGAAAGCAAGGGGAAACTACAGCCGTAATTTTTTCCGAGGGCATGCAGCTTTACTGTATGGTTAAATGATGATGGCGTCCTCTTGGGTAAAATATTCGGGAGGTAAAATAGTCCCCCATTAGGATCTCCGGGCGGGGACTACTCAAGAGGACGTCGTTATCAGGAGAAAGAAAACTGGCATTCTACGGATCGGAGCGTGGAATGTCAGATACCTTAATCGGGCAGGTAGGTTAAAAAATTTAAAAAGGGAAATGGGTAGGTTAAAGTTAGATATAGTGGGAATTAGTGAAGTTCGGTGGCAGGAGGAACAAGACTTTGGTCAGGTGAATACAGGGTTATAAATACAAAATCAAATAGGGGTAATGCAGGAGTAGGTTTAATAATGAATAAAAAAAAATAGGAGTGTGGGTAAGCTACTACAAACAGCATAGTGAACGTATTATAGTGGCCAAGATAGACACGAAGCCCATGCCTACTACAGTAGTACAAGTTTATATGCCAACTAGCTCTGCAGATGACGAAGAAACTGAAGAAATGTATGATGAGATAAAAGAAATTATTCAGGTAGTGAAGGGAGACGAAAATTTAATAGTCATGGGTGACTGGAATTCGACAGTAGGATAAGGGAGAGAAGGAAACATAGTAGGTGAATATGGATTGGGGCTAAGAAATGAAAGAGGAAGACGTCTGTTAGAATTTTGCACAGAGCATAACTTAATCAGAGCTAACACTTGGTTCAAGAGTCATAAAAGAAGGTTGTATACATGGAAGAATTCTGGAGATACTAAAAGGTATCAGATAGATTATATAATGGTAAGACAGAGATTTAGGAACCAGGTTTTAAATTGTAGGACATTACCAGGGGCAGATGTGGAGTCTGACCACAATCTGTTGGTTATGAACTGCAGATTAAAACTGAAGAAATTGAAAAAAGGTGGGAATTTAAGGAGATGGGACCTGGATAAACTGACTAAACCAGAGGTTGTACAGAGTTTCAGGGACAGCATAAGGTAACAATTGACAGGAATGGGGGAAAGAAATACAGTAGAAGAAGAATGGGTAGCTCTGAGGGATGAAGTAGTGAAGCAGCAGAGGATCAAGTAGGTAAAAAGACGAGGGCTGGTAGAAATCCTTGGGTAACAGAAGAAATATTGAATTTAATTGATGAAAGGAGAAAATACAAAAAATGCAGTAAATGAAGCAGGCAAAAAGGAATACAAACGTCTCAAAAATGAGATCGACATGAAGTGCAAAATGGCTAAGCAGGGATGGCTAGAGGACAGATGTAAGGATGTAGAGGCTTATCTAAATAGGGGTAAGATAGATACAGCCTACAGGAAAATTAAAGAGACCTTTGGAGAAAAGAGAGCCACTTGTATAAATATCAAGAGCTCAGATGGAAACCCAGTTCTAAGCAAAGAGGGGAAAGCAGAAAGGTGGAAGGAGTATATAGAGGGTCTATACAAGGGCGATGTAATTGAGGACAATATTATGGAAATAGAAGAGGATGTAGATGAAGATGAAATGGGAGATACGATACTGCGTGAAGAGTTTGATAAAGCACTGAAAGACCTGAGTCGAAACAAGGCCCCGGGAGTAGACAACATTCCATTAGAACTACTGACGGCCTTGGGAGAGCCAGTCCTGACAAAACTCTACCACCTGGTGAGCAAGATGTACGAGACAGGCGAAATACCCTCAGACTTCAAGAAGAATATAATAATTCCAATCCCAAAGAAAGCAGGTGTTGACAGATGTGAAAATTACCGAACTATCAGTTTAATAAGTTACAGCTGCAAAATACTAACGCGAATTATTTACAGACGAATGGAAAAACTGGTAGAAGCCGACCTCGGGGAATATCAGTTTGGATTCCGTAGAAATGTAGGAAGACGTGAGGCAATACTGACCTTACGACTTATCTTAGAAGAAAGATTAAGGAAAGGCAAACCTACGTTTCTAGCATTTGTAGACTTAGAGAAAGCTTTTGACAATGTTGACTGCAATACTCTCTTTCAAATTCTAAAGGCGGCAGGGGTAAAATACAGGGAGCGAAAGGCTATTTATAATTTTGCAGAAACCAGATGGCAGTTATAAGAGTCGAGGGGCATGAAAGGGAAGCAGTGGTTGGGAAGGGAGTGCGACAGGGTTGTAGCCTCTCCCCGATGTTATTCAATCTGTATATTGAGCAAGCAGTAAAGGAAACAAAAGAAAAATTTGGAGTAGGTATTAAAATCCAGGGAGAAGAAATAAAAACTTCGAGGTTCTGTCAGAGACAGCAAAGGACTTGGAAGAGCAGTTGAACGGAATGGACAGTGTCTTGAAAGGAGGGTATAAGATGAACATCAACAAAAGCAAAACGAGGATAATGGAATGTAGTCGAATTAAGTCGGGTGATTCTGAGGGAATTAGATTAGGAAATGAGACACTTAAAGTAGTAAAGGAGTTTTGCTATTTGGGGAACAAAATAACTGATGATGGTCGAAGTAGAGAGGATATAAAAAGAAGACTGGCAATGGCAAGGAAAGCGCTTCTGAAGAAGAGAAATTTGTTAACATCCAGTATATTTTTAAATGTCAGGAAGTCGTTCCTGAGAGTTCAAAATGGTTCAAATGGCTCTGAGCACTATGGGACTTAACATCTGTGGTCATCAGTCCCCTAGAACTTAGAACTACTTAAACCTAACCAACCTAAGGACAGCACACAACACCCAGTCATCACGAGGCAAAGAAAATCCCTGACCCCGCCGGGAATCAAACCCGGGAACCCGGGCGTGGGAAGCGAGAACGCTACCGCACGACCTCCTGAGAGTATTTGTATGGAGTGTAGCCATGTATGGAAGTGAAACACGGACAATAAATAGTTTGGACAAGAAGAGAATAGAAGCTTTCGAAATGTGGTGCTACAGAAGAATGTTGAAGATTAGGTGGGTAGATCACGTAACTAATGAGGAGCTATTGAATAGGATTGGGGAGAAGAGATGTTTGTGGCACAATTTGACTAGAAGAAGGGATCGGTTGGTAGGACATGTCCTGAGGCATCAAGGGATCACAAATTTAGCATTGGAGGGCAGCGTGGAAGGTAAAAGTCGTAGAGGGAGAGCAAGAGATGAATACACTGTGCAGATTCAGAAGGATGTAGGTTGCAGTAGGTACTGGGAGATGAAGGAGCTTGCACACGATAGAGTAGCATGGAGAGCTGCATCAAACCAGTCTCTGGGCTGAAGACCACAACAACAACAACAACCACTTCATATCGCTCTGCAATGTTACGCCCAAATATTTAATCGACGTGACTGTGTCAAGCGCTACACTACTAAGGGAGTATTAAACATTACGGGATTATTTTTCCTATTCATCTGTATTAATTTACATTTATCCATATTTAGAGGTAGCTGCCATTCTTTACACCAATCACAAAACCTGTCCATGTCATCTTGCATCCTCCTACAGTCACTCAACGACGACACCTTCCCGTACACCACAGCATCATCAGCAAACAGCCGCACATTGCTATCCACCCTATCCAAAAGATCATTTATGCAGATAGAAAACAACAGGGAACCTACCACACTTCCCTGGGGCACTCCAGATGATACCCTCACCTCCGATGAACACTCACCATCGAGGACAACGTACTGGGTTCTGTTACTTAAGACTTAAGAGAAGCGTCGGAAATGCGCTAAGGACATCAAATTTTGTCATGTGTTGAAGCTCTCTTACAGGTGGAACACGGTGGTGCTATGGCTAATTTAATGGACTCGTACGCGGGAGAATCGAGTTGCAACTTCTCACACGGCAGTCCAGACTTACGTTTCCCGTGGTTTTCCTTAATCGATTAGGGTAACTGCTTGGGTAGGACTCGGTCCATGTCCTTCTCCACTCTTCCCCAATACAAGACTACACGCTGCAATCACATTAATGTGGCCACCGCCTATGTTCGACGTCAACGTACAATAACCACTCACAGACGGAAGGTGGCAGCACTAGTGCAGGGCACATAAAGCGTGTGTGGGGAACGCGGAAAAGAGTGCAGCGGTTGTCGCAATGCGGAAACGAAGCGATTTATCTGACGTCCAAAAGGCCATGAGCATTGGCTTTGGGGCAAAGGTGGAAGCATTTCCGAAACGACTAAGTTTGTAAAATGTTTGCCTGCTGCCGTGGTTGAAATATACCTTACATGGCAAAATGAAGCTATACAAAACAGACTCCAATGTAACTGTACTGTACCACGGGCCGTAGACGACAGGGGTGAACGACGGCAGCGAAGACACTCGTATGTAGTGGCGAACAGACATGCAACAAGTGAGACCAGATAAACCAGGAAGCTACCTCTTAAACGACCGTTCAGCGAACTTTGCTGCATATGAGCTCCGCGGCAGGCGCCTGGTTCATGCACCCATGATGACTGCTGTTCACGTAGACGAAGGATGGAAGTTTCACGTCGGTACCACAAATGATCGTCCACTGAGTGGCGACAGGTGGCCTTTTCAGATGAATCATGTTTTATGGTCGATTGGACAAATGGCGGTTGGCGTTTACTTCTGAAAGCAAACAATCTGCAACAACCGTCGGAAGGTTCCATGCCGGAAAAGAGAGCGTTATGCTCAGGAGAAGGTTTTCGTGTCATTCCTTAGGTGATGGATCAACACAAGTATGCATCTATCCCTGTGGACCACGTCCACCGCTACGTACAGTTTGTTTTTCATTGGCAAGATGGCATCTACCAGCAGGACAATGCAACGTGTCACACAGCTCACAGCGTTCGTGCGTGTTTGGAAGGTCACCAGGATGAATTTACCGCGCTCCCATAGTCATCCAACTCTCCGGATTAAACCCGATCGAGAAGCTATGGAGGCACCTCGATCGTGCTGTTCGCGCCATGTGCCCTCAACCGAGAAACCTAGAGCATCTGGCCACGGCACTGAAATCGGCATGGCTCCATATCCCTGTCACTGACTCTCTTCCTGCACGTCTCGCAGCAGTCTGCGCTGCAAAATGTGGTCATTCACGCTTCTGGTAGGTGGTCACATTAATATGACTGGACAGTGTATATTCCATTTCTAGTGACCGTCTTGGACATAAAGCCAGAATCTTCTTTTCTTGTTTGAGCTGCTGGGGCCCTCAGACCATTATAATACTTCTGTCTACTGCTGATGTCACGACATTTACACTGCTGACGATCTTCTCTGGTGCAATGGGTTCAAATGGTTTAAATGGCTCTGAGCACTATGGGACTTAACATCTGTGGTCATCAGTCCCCTATAACTTAGAACTACTTAAACCTAACTAACCTAAGGACATCACACACATCCATACCCGAGGCAGGATTCGAACCTGCGACCGTAGCAGTCGCACGGTTCCGGACTGAGCGCCTAGAACCGCTAGACCATCGCGGCCGGCTGGTGCAATGGGAGGTGCAGTTCCTTGAAAGAAAAATGACATTATCACTACTCTATTAAACATAAGTAGCAAAACCTGAAGAACTGTGATGTACAAACACATGTGAGTGCATTTTTGTGAAAAAGAGCGCGATAGTATTACTGACTGCTGTGTGAATTATGTAGAACATAAAACTACTTTCCGACTGGGTTGTTAACTATCGCAGTAATAATATTTTCTGTCGAAGAAACATTATTTGATATGTTCTGACATGCTTGTAAACTGTCTCTTCAGAACAGACCTAGTGACCGTCTCTGTCGTGAGGTGTCCCGCTTCTGATATCTCCTCAGTCGTAACGACCTTATGAGTTCTGTTTGCTAGCAAGTTTTTAACCCATTCACACATGCGGATCCGTGTCAAAGTCATCCTGGAAACCAAGAAACACAACAGAAACCAAACCTCCGCTGTTGCCTGCCATCTTGATTTCATGAACGAACAGAGAAAATAAGATTTCACATGATCGCCGTTGGGGAAACAGTTTTCATTTCTACAGAAGAGTTCTTTCTCCATAAAATCATCAGACGCGATTATCCTGTTTATTAAGCTTGCAACACATTGACATCAGAAAGGTTGGTCTATTATAAGTGCATCTGTCTTGCACCTGTCGGTTGGAACGGAACTGTACACGCCCTATTGCAATCATGAAAGACGCTTCGTCGTTCGACTGGTTGGTTGGTTGATTGATTTATTGGGAGGGTGGGGGGGGGGGGGACCAAACAGCGATGTCATCGGTCGAATCGGGTTAGGGAAGGATGGGGGAGGAAGTCTGCAGCGGCGTTTCAAGGAAACCATCCGGGCATTTACCTGAAGCGATTTAGGGAAATCACGGAACACCTAAATGAGGATGGCCGGACGCGGGTTTGAACCGTCGCCCTCCCGAATGTGAATCCAGTGTGCTAACCACTGTGCCACGTCGCTCGGTTTCGTTGTTCGAGATAACAACTGTACACTATTCCTTGATGAGTGATAAGTGCTTCCTCTTATTCGATAACGAATCTAACGGATACTTCAACATATCCAGTGATCTTTTCAGCATGGAGCGATCTGGTATGTATGCGAAGATCGAATGTGTAAACTATGCTGTGATTTTAATTTCCCTACCAGATTTGCACACTATCCATATCTCACTGTATTCAAAACAACCAGTTTCTATTATACAACGGACTGTCCTCAAGTATAAAGCGGTATCAGTTTCAGGATATGTATCAGACTTGACAACTTGAATCTAGATCTACGATACAGATACACGTTGTCATGATCTGACACATGTTCTATAACAGAAGTCTTTTTATACCTGACGATAGTCTGTTTTTAATCAAATGACTTGAAGCTATTGTGTATATCATGATTTCTCAAAGACATTTACAAGTTGTAAATTATCGGCTCCTTAAAATAAATTTCCTCTCTGCTATTTAAGGACTTCAGACAGCATGTCTTCTGGTTCACCCCGATTTTCAATGCCCCGTAGAATGAATTCCGGGTTTTTTCGCAGTTTTGCTGGAAGTACCGGTCTATCGAAAATAGAGCTCTGTATGAGAGATCTGTATGCTTGGATGAAATCGATGGCTACACGGTTGTAGCGCAGGTGACAAACAGGGCCACCCGTGGAGGACAAGCCGTGCTGGAGAAGTCGAAGAGACATTTGTCGTATATAATAGTGAAGGAATATCCACCCACCAGGGTAGCCGAGAGCGTTACGCGCTGCTTCCTGGACTCGGGTAGGGGCGCCGGCCCCGGATCGAATCCGCCCGGCGGATTAACGACGAGGGCCGATGTGCCAGCCAGCCGGGATGTGGTTTTTAGGGGGTTTTCCACATCCCACTAGGTGAATACTGGGCTGGTCCCCACGTTCCACCTCAGTTACACGGCTCACAGACATAAGAACACTTTCGCACTATTCCATCGATTACACTAATTTCGTCCCGGGGGTACGGGGTGGCGGCAGGAAGGGCATCCGGCCACCCCTTAACCATTAACATGCCAAATCCGATTAACGATGACTGACCCTGCGTAACTGTGGGACAAGGCTCAAACGATACAAAAACAGAATAGTGAAGGAATATCCATACAAGTGACGTGAAGCCATCTAACCTGAGGCAGTCAACTCTAATGACAGATCTGGTATGACCAAAGGCAGTAGCTTTTTACGGAAAGAGTAGTATCCGCTGGTGTAGCGTAAACGAATTTCAGAAACGCCATGCAGTTCCATTTTGCGTACCGTAAAGTTTTAATTAAAAAAGAAGGTTAGAATTTGGCATCCTACAATTGTTCAGTACCAGCAGTAGTTTAGTTTGGCGAATATTCGGCAAGAAATCATTCGTGGCGTCGTCAAACGAACCAGCCTAATATTCACATTGAGTTGTTTATGAAAATTGCGGTAAACCTAAATCTCAATTCGAAAGCAAATGCTCTGTTAATGTGGTGTCACCGCCAGACACCACACTTGCTAGGTGGTAGCCTTTAAATCGGCCGCGGTCCGTTAGTATACGTAGGACCCGCGTGTCGCCACTATCAGTGATTGCAGACCGAGCGCCGCCACACGGCAGGTCTACAGAGACTTCCTAGCACTCGCCCCAGTTGTACAGCCGACTGTGCTAGCGATGGTTCACTGACAAAATACGCTCTCATTTGCCGAGACGATAGCATAGCCTTCAGCTACGTCATTTGCTACGACCTAGCAAGGCGCCATTACCAGTTACTATTGATGCTGTAAAACATGTACCGTCAAGAGCGATGTTCACCAATTATGGATTAAAGTTAAGTATTCCAGCAGCTACGTACTTTTTTGCTAGTCTAATTCCTTGACCTGTTCCAGACCTCACACCAGCCTGCGTGAGCTAAAACGAGTGCCTTTCGGCTTCCTCTCATAGTGGGTTGGCTCTCTTTCCAATCCACAACAGTTAACACGTTTAGAGAATATCTCAAATGTTCATTAAGGTGAGTGACTGTACTTGAAATCACATTCTTCAGACATGGAAACGCTAATTCTCGGGTTTGTCGTAGCTTGCGATAGGGACAGCGCTCGATTTAAAGCAAATATCATCTTTTTTATTACATATTCTGTCTCAGGTAGTAGAACTTGTACCATTACCGGTTTCAACTCGTTACAATGCAAAGAATTTAATTCATCTGATAATAATAATAACAGTAATAATTTCATATGGTTCTGTAGCCGAGTGGAAGTGTTCCAATTTGACACCATTTCGGCTACTTGGGTGTCCCTAATCTTCCGCAGTTCTCCAGTGGAGTAAAGGGGACCTAAAGTGTCGTTCCCAGCGACTGCTCAAATCACTGAGAGGTGACGGCTAGATTAAAAGCAGAACGAAAATTTCCGTGTTCCGATTGGGATTCGCTCCCACAACCTCTGTTTCCAGACACGCCCATTACCACTAGACCATCAGGGCCAACTATCATCTGATGATGGCTTAGTACTAGGTCGAAACCGGTAATGATACCTTTTGTATGATCTGAGGCTGAAATAGATAATAAAAAATTACAAGAGGTTCACTGTGTTTTTCTAAGGCAGTATACTTATACAGTATAATGGCTCAAGGATACAAATATGCCTGTCACAAGATCAGATGACTCCTTGTAGAATGTAGTCGAAAAATTCTGCTACCTCGGTTCGGCAGCGTCAGAAGGTCTTTCTGCAGATGATAAAATAAATGCAAAAATTCGCAGTTCCGTGAACACTTTTGGAAAGCTCCTCGAAAGATTACGGGCCAAAAAATACCTTACGGTGACCACAAAAATGTTCGTCTATCATGCATGCGTGCTGAGCACCCACTTGTATAGTGCTGAGACCTGGGCATGATATGCCAAACAAGAATGTAAGCTCAACGCTTTTCGTCTGCGATACGATATTGGAGTGCCTGTGTTGTTAATGCATTCGTGTCCGAAGAACAACTGCATCGTGCTTCTGAACAACACAGACGCTGCAAAATCGTATTTATCCACGACACCGAGCAAGCGACTTTCAATTAAAGTGTATACCCTGTATGGGAATATAGATAATGGATGTGCGAGTACACGTTACAGGAACATGGTTGACGAATTGACGACATATGTATATTTGGGGCTGGCCATAAAACGTGCTCGGATAGCCTAATGGTAATGCGATCGTTTACGGTAAGCGGGAAATCCGGTTTCGAGTCCCGATCAGGCACAAAATTCATTGTCGTCATTCCATTATACAGCTGATGATTTTCCATATTCACTACTGCGAATACATTTCATGCCTTTCATCTACGGAGCATGTGTAACATTCTACGCGTAACTAGGAAGGACCATGTGACAACTGACATGGTCCTGAATGCCGCAAATCAACTGAGTGTCGCCGCCACTTACATACTGTGGACCACTCCCGTCTTCCTCGACACACACTACTTAGTGAGGTAGCACATGCCAAGGGACACCATGGAAGAGCTGCTTTGCGCTTTCAACGTTGCTTCAGAAGCGATACGAACACATTTAATATTGACTGCGATAAATCTTAAGAGCTTGCCGAAGGCCACAGAAGCTGGAGAAAAGTCGTCAAGGGTGGCAGCAAGTTCCATGACGGCACCTGGGTCAACAGCTCCGCTGCGAAACGAGGATGTAGACAATCGCCTCCGACGAACCACTGTTTTAGTGTGGTATACCCTTGTCCCACCTGTGGGCGCCAAGTGTGCTCTCGCATCGGAGTTTGTGTCACCTCGATGCTACTCGAATCTTCCGCCGGGGAGTATAGGTCATTGATGTGACACTTCAATCTCTCTAAGGAACTTGCAAACTGAGTGAAATACGCTATGCATCAGGCGGTGAATGGAATGTTACCGCACGGCTAGTGTAGCAACCGAAGCGACATTTATGCTGCATCGATGTAAATAAGAAATTTCGATATGGCATCGGAAATTCGGGAAGGTCCGGTGGTGCCGTCTCGGGGTGCGAGTGCGACCGGGGAAAGCAACGGAGAGGCGGCTGAAGCGGGAGCGCGTTTGAAAGGTCCCGCGTGGCTTTTGTTAGCGCGTCTGCGCACCGCACTGGCACTAATGAAGCGTAGCGGCCCGCCGGGGAGGGGGCCGAGGCCAGCCAATGGCGGCAGGCGGTGCGGCGCAGGGGTGGGGGAAGCCGGCGGCGGCGGCCGCGACCGCGGCGCGCGCTCGCAGTGAGCTGGGCCTGGCCCGTCGGGGACTAACATGAGACACTGAGCGATCATGCTCGTGGCCGTCATCGTGCTCCTGCTGCGCCAAGTCTCCGCCAACTGGATGTAAGTACGGAAGCTCGTGCAGCCTCCTTTCCGTTCGCCGTTGCCTTTTCCTCACCTTTTTAGGCCGCGGCAGGTTTTTTTTCGTCTCTCTGGCGAAATTTACCTTTCGTCCGGCGACTGGAAACGTCAAAAGTAGCGGAAACGCGACGCACTGGAAGGGTCCAGCGTCTGCACGGAAGGGCCTGCGGCGCGGCACGCTCAAACGTAGGCGCTGCACCTCGTGGGCTCTCCGCGTTCTCACTGTATCAGCGAAAGTAGCAGCGTCTGCTTTTCGAAACTCTGCATGCTAAGCTGACAAGACAAACGACAAATGTCCGTACATGTTTCGTAAGGAGCTTATCTAAATATTATCACAAACTTATACTGTAAAGTTCACTATTGCAACATAATACTTACCTGTGCAGCGATACACATATTTTATACCAATGGTTAAACTGGCTTATTAAATGAGACCAGCAGCCCCTGTTAAGGCACTGTTACTCAACACTGTTAATTTATTGCTCCTATTTTGTATATTCGCTCCAAAGAAGAGTGCATGAGACATTTAAAGGTCATGTACTTTATCGTTTATGCGTCAGTAATCCTGCTCTAATTAAGATATCTGTTATTTCGACATGTTTTACGACTTTGCCAAACGAAAATGCTCTGAACCGATACTATGACCTGGAGATGACAATTTTGAATGTGCCTACTTCTTTTGTTTTTCTTGTACAAGTCGTTGATATAAGTCGTGTTTCTTCTTACGTATTAATACGTTTACTTACGAGGATTCAAACTGTGCTGCAGTCGATTTGCAACAGCGCACGCAAATTTAGCTTCATTTGTCAAATAATCAACACTAAAGATTTTTCTTTGTCAAAGTGTATACTGTAAATTTGCTCTAAAATGCGTAGTACTAACATAAAGCTAATTTAGCTAAGTGGATGATCTGTTTGTCATTTTACCCTTAAAATACACGACGAAATAATACTATTTCGTTCTAACAAAAAACCTTTTATTGGTAGGACTAAATAAAAACAAGTAATAAAACTCAGAGGGAAAAACCCACGATTAAACGAGAATCTGGCAAACAGAATTGCAACTAAATAGTTGAACATCGCATCGCAATTCGTGGCTCGGAGCAGCTGTCGCATTCCACGGATTCGCAACCTGGCGTACGCTAAGAAGCATTTTATTACCACGAAAGGATTACCCCGTTCGTAGCGACGGGTCTGGTTTTTTCCTCATACTAAGATTATTAATGCGAAAGCTCTGAGGCGGCCGTGGAAGAGACACGATACGTAGAACCTGCTTAAGATACCAAAAGTCGTAACTTGCCACACAATATTTCGGGTAACTGTGGATGACACTTACAGGAGACCGTAACAGCATTTGTATGCGTCTCGGGAGTCGTCCACACACTGCCTCTGTTACTTTTTTGAAGATCGCCACCACATGTCGGTATCCTCTCCAATTTATTTTATAAAATGCTGTAGGTTGATTTTTGATAATGTGAGACGTCGACACGCATTACGCTCCGTTTTCGACGTAGGAAGGCGGGTACTTTAACATACACTTCAGAAACTGATGTTACATGCCTTATACAAATAATCTTATGGCTTAGCTATGACTCCCCGACGTCCACGTAACGTCATGTCACTTACGGCAGAACACAAATTCTAGGTTGTCGTGTTTGTTGTTACGACATCTCTTTCATCCCATTTGGTTCTTACACAGCAACACCAACTGGTGCGGTGGTTTTCGATAACTTCCCGGGAAATTTCGTTTTAATTCAGTTTCATTGTGATTCCTCACCGTCAGTTGCTCAGAGATCTACTGCGAATTCTAACTACTTACCTGCTTTATATCTCAGTGTTATACACTGCCACGAAACATAGATATTGTCTATTGCGTAAAAATGGAGATAAAGAAATAAAATTGAAAAATTATTAACTGACATTTCTACAGCTCGCCCCCAAAACTCCTTATTACGCTTAAAAAATTTGAGAGAAATTTCCGCATTCGTACGTAACAGTAACGTATAATAATATTGTTTTACAGTTGTAAAATACAGAACAACTGGTGAAAGAGTACCGTAGCTTAATGCCACAAACTTCTGTCTGAGAGCAAAACGTGCAGGCATCGACAACGTGCAGTGTTTCTCGGAGATAAAATTCCAGTTTTCAGAATTTCTGCTCGTCAATGCCCGATCACAGATCCGTGCGGAAGTGTACACGAACCTTCCATTATCCGTGTGGGCACTCGTGTGGAACTTGCCCGCAGCATTCAGGCACCGAAAAATCCTTACCATTCTGTTGCTCGGAGGGTTAAAACACCGAAATGCGCTTAGTCTATTTCAGTTATATGTTCATTGACAAGTAAAAATGAAGTTTTCTGGACCTCCCTTGCACAAGCATGTGATGGTTCATGAACCTGTTGCTAAAAGCGCCCCACTAGGTAACTGACACTCAGCACTTCACAAATAAAAATAAATAGGTCCTATTTATTAATATATATATATATATATATATATATATATATATATATATATATATATATGAAAGAATCGAATGTGTCTGAAGTTGTGTTATTGTCAGAAATAATTATGCAGATTTGGTTCTCATCATCGTGTACTTACTTAAATCAAGTGAATGACTCAGAATGACGTATAAATTGTTCCTTTGAAGAAAATAAGCTGTCCAGAAAAAATAAATTTAAGAACTTCACATAATCTTTCCACTGGGATTGTTGAATCTTATGTAAATTAAATGGAATCTTAATTCATAATACAACGTATAAGGATTTCTTTGGCACGTAATAAAGATTACAGGGAATTTGGTTTAACTCAAGAAAACATATGCAGACAAGTTTTAAATGATACGTACAAATCGCTTAATTTTGGCACGTACATTGTAATAACGTTACCTATTTTTTTACCTGATTTAATATTTTCAGTCAGTCACTTCTGATTTAAATCGATAATACGTCACAGACTTTTGTATATCTACATCTACGTCCATACTCAGCAAGCCACCTGACGGTGTGTGGCGGAGGGTACCATGAAGTTCTCTCGGTAATATCAGGACATGTAGAGAATTTGGTTCCCCGAAGCGTTCTCGTAAGTTCAGCACTTACGCTTATACGTGTGGGTGCCATACACAAATCCGTTTTGGATACCTACGACTATTTTGTTTATCTTTTCCATGTTCCCTTCCTCATAAAATTGATAGCAGAGTAAAAATTAGACACCTAAAGTGTTGCATATTAGCTTACTACTCAATCATTGTCTTATTTTCTTAGATGATGGCATAAGTTAACAAACCAATATTATACCAAACTAAGGTTGAATTTTCGCTGTACTGAATACATCAGTCTAGTTGTATAGAAGGAGAAACCCGTAAACAGTGGCTTTACCGTGTTTCATACAACCTGTCCGTCATTGACAAATGATCCAATGATTAGAACTTCAACTTATACATACATACTCCACAATCCACTGCATAGTTTATGGTTACGTTTAGGAAGGAGAATACTCGAACAAAAAAACAATTTTTCTAGCACTATACAGCTTTCTCGTCTCGGGAACATGTCGGTTTAGTATTTTTATGTTTACCCGACCTTTCTGTAATACAATTCTGATTAGAAGTTTGTGAAATCGGTTGAAAAATAAAGCACAAGTGGGCAAATCATTATTGAGTTGCACCAACTTCATTGAGCGATAGATGACGTAGCACGCTTGCATTTTTCTACGAGAAATGTCTTGATCTAGTGTCGAAACTTTCTTCACAATTCACAAGACAAAAATATGTAGTCTGTTAACACAAAATGCTCTGTATCAGTTGTTTCACATGTTCATACACGCTGAGTCATAACATTCTTTCTTCAAAATTCGGCTAAAATTCAGTGTTTAATACACTTTTCCTACAGTCACTGTAATTGCAAATATTAATGCTCTTTTAACTTGAGTGGAAGAATATTTCTTATATCAAATTCTGGTGCTGGTCTGCCAGAAGTTGAACTCCCGAACTTCTAATTGCATTTGAATATTTCATATTTCGTGACAGACATGCAGATACATATAATTGCCTACAAAAATAAGAAACAAACAAATGAGTTATGTGTGAGATTGTAAATACAACGAATCAAAAATGAGTGGAGATGAGTTAAATGGACCAAAATTGATGTTGGTTAAAAAGCATTCTATCAAAACCAAAAATACTTTTCTTTCATTTTGATTTAGTGTTTACCTAATGAACTGTTAGGTATATTACTTTTCCGCGTCCCATGGTTCTGATCGATTTGCCCATATTTGAAAATAATGATGTACGTAACTTCTTTTCGTAGACGTGTAGTTGTGCGAGCTATGAGTCTATACTTATGATTCTTTTCTTCAGCGATGCATAAATAAATAGCAAAGACTGTGTTTAGTATTCTTATTTCACTTTCCAGACTGGTAAAGTGCTGACATCTGATAATGGCAGTAGGGAAAACAAACGTTCATTCGTAGGTGTATCATAATCTGCTGCGATTAGCTACCCTTATCCCCATAGTTGTCGAGTAAAATCGGTTTCTACAACAGTATTTTCAGTGACTTTATAAACAGTGTCTTTTGAGTACATTTGCAACTGTTTCTCTTCTTTGCGCCTTATTGTGAAAAGTTTCTGCAGATCAATGATAGAATGCTTCTTAAATTCCGAAATAAAAATATGATAATTTTTTCCTTTTTAGTAATGAAACTGGAACTCATTTACGAAGGCTAACCATAGCTTGTTACTGAAATTGTCTGATTGTTGCAAGCTGGTAATGTATCATTACCAAGGTTGCTTGTCAATGTCCCACAGTTTAGGTTTAACACTTTGGCGTAAGTTAGCTAAGTTACTAAGTTATCTAAGATAGGTGATAAGACCTTTTGTAAAGTAAGAATTTACGAGCTGGACCATGAAGACGAGTATCTTCTGATATATAGTTTACCTTATAAACTACTGATGCATGAGAACGAAAATCTATCATAAGAAATTTAGTAGGATGAAATGTCAGTTCAATCTTACCCATTGGTCTGCATTTTCCGTAGGGCCTTTTGTGGCAACATACGTAAGGACCTCGACACTAAAAGTTAGAAACGTTAGGTTTCATGCAAAGAGTATCGACAGTCTTCCTGCGAGGCAGCTTCGAATAGAATGGAAATTGGGAAGAAATGGGACACATACGTTGTACCTCATAGCGTACGATGGCTTATGGAGTAAGATGTAGATAAAGCGGACATCAACCAGAAAATTGGTTTACCCATCATAGTACTGTTGTATGCATGATCGTTTCACCTTCTGGACTGATTAGCAAAGGCAGTTATGGGAGAGAGGGGTTCCCTATAGCTTATCATAGAATCTGAGCGACGGTGCCATCTAATAGTTGCTAGTGAAGCAAATACATACCACGGAAGAACAGACCAGGCATCGAGCACCGAATTTTTGATTGGCAGGATAACCAAATATTTTCAGAAAATGGGCCGCATTTCTCCGTGTTTCAGATGACCGTAAGTTTACTTCGATGAAATAAGGATATTTTGATACACTGTGATGAAACGCTGAATATATAAGCCAGAGCTCTCTGCACAATATTGCTAACGTAGTGGAAAAACAGTAGTAAAAGAGATGCAACATTATATTAAACTTATTATTACCATGAGAAAAAGAAACCTTAAGCAAAAAAAGTGTTGTAGATAATTGACTTTAGTCATTAGTAACGTCCTGAAGAAAATGACAGTGGTTACAGTTTGAGGCAAGAAGCAGTATCATAGTTGTCACATGGGCACCCGACGTCTTCAGATATCACCTGCGACTCCATATCGATGTTCTTGTTTCTTCAAAACCTTATTGGCTTTAAGATAAGGAAGGAGTACCAAAATCAGCAAAATAAATCAGTGAATGTAAAATACACACTCATAGTTGTCTGAAAGTAAGTGCTAATGAACCCGTAATTAATTCTGCTTCGGCGAGAAAATAGGTCTTGATCGTTTGTAGAGCACAAAACCTCACTTTTCCATAAACGAGCATGTAGATAAGACTAATGAGCCTAAGGATATGTTAACGAGTGAAGCAAATATGTTTACATTTACCGCAAAAGTATGACTATACTTCACTTTTTTATAACTAGCGTTCCAATTTCATGTGTGTAGTATTTTGACATTATTATGAAATGCTGAAATAAAATTTTTTGAGCAGAAGTCACATTCATGTGTGCAGGTGAGGAGAAAAAACTTGATTTAAAGTTATAAAAGAAAGACTTCAAACCTTCGCACGAGCTGTAAACAAACTCATATAGTTTGCTATGGAAGCACCACAAGGCAGCTTGCCGTTGTCCCGAATTCACGAAATATTTTCATTTTAAAAATTACATTAAACGCTAAAAAACTTGGAATCGATTGGGAATCTATTAGAGTAATTGCTATCAAACCAGTAGAATTCCTAGTGGCATTCAGTTGTTAATTGCAGACTGAATTTTTCACGTGCAGTTAAGTAATTTGCTTAAAAGACAGTGCAATCTCGTAACCACATTCAATGCCTCTGGAACGTACCTTTCTATTACTTTGCGACTACTCACGTCTGTAAAAAAATTATTCTTTTTCATCAAGTGTGAGAATATTCTTCTTAACCATCACGTAAAAAGAGGTTTCGTGAGCAGTACTTTTACTGGAAAGGCTCCAGCTTTCTCTCACCCGAAATCACTTTTGATGTTTTTTTCTACCAGCGCTTTTTGGGGTTTGGTCTGAAGGTGTTGTACATTTTCTTTCGCGTCATCTGTGACAAAACGCTACACGCTACAGATATTTGTACTATTCCCAGCAATTAAATATTTAATGAAGATGGTAGGATTATTCTGCATGATATAAACGAAGTCTTACTGATTACGCCGAAGAATCGGGCAAGGAATAACTTGTGACATTTAATCCAAATGCGATGACCTCAAATTCAGACCTAGAAGACAAATGCCAATAAAATAAAAAAAGTGTGATCATTTACAGCTCTTTAATCCCAATCATTTGGTACTATTTTGTACTTCACCCATGATATACGGTACATTTTATTCGTAATTCTCGGTATTACAATTTTCACAAACCTAAGTGAAGCTTCATATTTTCAAGCAAGTTAAAATTGTGCAACGGACTGGTACTTAATGCTGAACTACCTGGAAATATTTAAGTTTGTTATTGGTGCTAAGAAAGATAAAATAAAAAACTAAAATAATTGTTACAGCCAACAGCAGCAGTTGTTCAGTGTTACACGGAACAAGAAACTGGCATGTTATTTGGTCTCCATGGCATGTCATATGCTTTACTGTACACACATCATCTGAATCTGATAACCGTTTACAAAATCAGTCACACAGGTGCTTAGCCAGTTATTTATTGTCAACTGTGACTTCTTTTCAGAAATGCAGCAAGTAGGACGCAGATATGTTTTCAGTCAAGATAAATCGCAGAGAAATCTGTATCCGTACAAAAGACGATTCGTATAGAGATCGTAAAACTTCACGCGTTACTCTGTCAGATCCGTGAATGTTTAATAGGACTTTGCTCTAGTTTAGCAGTGTTGTTTTAACGAAAGAGGAATCGGAGATTTTGTGCCGCCATTCTTGTACGAGTACAATTTATTGCACCTCAGCCAAGATCACGTTGAATGACAAGGCTGCTTGCGTGGGGTACCGTGTTAGTGTGTCTAGTGCATCCAGCAGCACACGGTAGTTAGGCCTGATGTCGGACTGTGTAACTATTTTACGACGAAGAACGACCACCAGATACTTTAAGTCTAATTTATTTAACTAAATCGCTCAATGTGGAAGGGCTGCAACCGTATCCCTTCCACATTCGTTGCAAAATATTAAAACTATACCATATTCTTTTATATGACCTGAAGTATACTTTAGATACCGCATGAAGTATCGCTCTGTTTTCTCAACGCAATATATGCATACTCCTCAGTAAGGTGCGGCACGTTTAAATGTAAACGTGTACATATACCTGATTTCATACATATTTTATCTGACATTGAATATATCAGAGAACTATAAGCGCAAATAACTATGGAGAACAGTTGGATGTACGTGCGTAAATAAATAGCGAGAAAAAGTGACTTGTTCAGGCTTCTAATCATTATCTATCCTCAAATTTCCTATCCTAGTATCTGAGTAGGACTCAATCAGGAACTGTGCAAACGCCTGTAAACTGATTTTCCACGCAGTTTTGAAGACTTACAGCATGTAGAGTAAGTGTAGTAGTCGAGACGTATGAAGACTGTACTGGCTGAATATTCCGCTACAAAAAAGTTAGGAAAATGTAAGAGAACAAAAATTGTTTATTGATGCATTTACAGATTTGAAATGAATAAAAATTTACATCTTTCAAATTAAAGTCAGTAATCTAACTATCAACACTTTTTATTTACGTCTTTTCGTACTAATGCGACAACGGTTTTAACATAGTATTGCAAGGCTTTTAAGAGGACTGGATTGTTCATAGTAGAAACCAAAATTTCGCACTCTCGTGGTTGCCTTTCCTATCCAATATTTGTCCCGTATCCATCGACTCACATGAAAATCTGATAGGAAATTAAGCGAGCGATACATCGTTTGGGTGCAGTGAATTAATCTGTTTTATACGTAGCTAGAACTATCAGATCAACAATTTGTACCAATTCCTGTCATTAAAGGAGCACATATTCCATGAAAACTATATATGTAGTCGCTCTGAGACAGCTGTTTTCCGTATATGTTAAGAAACTATCACTTTTGATAACACGGCACAGAGCTTTTAGAACATAATGCAACTTAAAACGTTTCTTAACAGTGATGTCTGGCATTTCGTCGAATCGTCAACCAGCGTTGTGTGGAAGCCGTTGATACAGTCAGAACTGAGGTAGTTTCATTTGTACACTATGGACGGAATTAATCTCCGTAAATATGCTGAATTTCACATCAACGAAGAGGTATTATTCCATTCCTATTACACTGGATGCTTGTATGATGTTTGTAACGTTTATTCTACCGCTGTGAATATTTCGTATGCCATGAAATATCCTGTATCTTCCCAGGCACTCGTGAGCTTTGTAAAAACAGGTAGTTCAACATTAAGTACCAGTCCGCTGCACAATTTTAACTTGCTTGGAAATATGAAGCTTCACTAAGGTTTGTGAAAATTGTAATACCGAGAATTACGAATAAAATGTACCGTATATCATGGGTGAAGTACAAAATAGTACCAAAGGATTGGGATTAAAGAGCTGTAAATGATCACACTTTTTTTAATTTATTGGCCTTTGTCTTCTAGGTCTGAATTTGAGGTCATCGCATTTGGATTAAATGTCACAAGTTATTCCTTGCCCGATTCTTCGGTGTAATCAGTAAGACTTCGTTTACCGCAGTAATTTGTAACATATATGCAACCATCACTGCAGAACAATCTAACGTGGGACATAATCGAGAAGGGTATAAGTTCTCTGGTTTCTGTACACTGTAAACTGACTCGCTGGAATCTATTTCCAGCAGTCAGAAGCACAGGAGACAGCGTCGAACCATCGACACAGAAGGTCCCCATCCGTTGCAACGATCCAGCGTCGAGGCAATGTGATGGTCATGACGCTCGTCGCTTCTAGCTACTGGTTTCACACGCGCATCGCTGCCGTATAAGTATGACGCGTATGAACAAATATTTCATGGTATTACAGCAGCAAGCTGATCACTCTACCGTGAAGTCATGAGCATGCCGGCGCATCGTTTGACATCTGTCATGCACGTCGGCACTTGATTTCATGTGTCCGCTTAATGTGACAGCTCTCTGACTAAGATTGGCGTAAACCGACGTATTAGGTCACACAACACAATACGTTACTGTACTTGCATGTACGCCGTATATCTGTAATCTTAAACATCTACAATCTATTACTTCACTATTCTATGTGGTGTCTCCGCCAGACACCACACTTGCTAGGTGGTAGCCTTTAAATCGGCCGCGGTCCGTTAGTATACGTCGGACCCGTGTGTCGCCACTATCAGTGATTGCAGACCGAGCGCCGCCACACGGCAGGTCTAGAAAGACTTCCTAGCACTCGCCCCAGTTGTACAGCCGACTTTGATAGCGATGGTTCACTAACAAATTACGCTCTCATCTGCCGAGACGATAGTTAGTGTTGTGTCGGTAGCTGGGCCGACACCGTGAAGTTGAGATGGCTGAAAAGGCACGCTAGACTAACGCAGACGGGCGTGAAGTACTGGAACAGGATACGTAATTAATGTTAGGAAGAAAAGTACGGAGCAGGTTTAATACTTAACTTTACTCAATCATTGTGGTACATCGATCTTGACGATACACAGGAGACTTTAAGTACAATCACTGTATGGCTAATGGCGCCTTGCTAGTTCGTAGCCATTAACTTAGCTGATGGCTATTCTGTCTCTCGGCTAATGAGAGAGAAAGGCTTCGTACATCTGGTCGGTAGCTAGGTTCTCGTACAACTGGGGCGAGTGCTCTCTCGTATCACGAGACCTGCCTTGGTGGTGGCGCTAGGTCTGCGATTACACAGTGGCGACACGCGGGTCCGACATGTACTAAATGGACCGCGGCCGATTTAAGCTACCACCTAGCAAGTGTGGTGTCTGGCGGTGACACCACAGTTAGCATAGCCTTCAGCTACGTCATTTGCTACGACCTAGCAAGGCGCCATTATCATTTGCTATTTATCTTGTGATGCATGTACCGTCTGACCGATGTTCACCAATTATGGATTAAAGTTAAGTATTCCAGAAGCTACGTACCTTTTTTGCTAGTCTCTATTCCTTTAACTGTTCCAGACCTCACGCCAGCCTGCGTGAGCTTAAACGCGTGCCTTCGGCTTCCTCTCATAGTGGCTTGGCTGTCTTGCCAAGTCACAACATTCTACACATAATTCGAACATAGAATCGTTCTAGCCATTATTCCTGTACATTGCAGTTTTACGAACGTTGGTGTAATCACCCGTCTGGAGAATCTACAACATAAAAATCATTTATTGGTCATCCTTTATGTCGAGGAGTCGGTCACGTTGAGGTTTTCGCCCTATTGCCCACAATAATGAAGCAATATTTAGATCGCATGGATAGAAAAAACGAGCACATATCCCATAAAGTCAATTATTAAACTAATTTATTTCTTGCTATTACAGCCATGAAAAGTAACAGCTGCTATGTTTCTAATACATACCACAAGTGGATGACAACATCATCGGGCTTTCATGTATTCTCTCCAGTAATACCATGACCGCTACTTTAGCTCAGCGTTTAATTTTTATACTTTCTTTTTATCCTAAAGTTCAATGTGTAAGTGTTTTATCATATGTTTAGAGTTCAAGGGCGGCCATCTGGCAGGTCCTAGATTTCTAATTGCGTTTATCGTGACTTTCACGATTTTTAGTGACTTGTGTATGTTAAAATGCCACGGAAGGTCGTGTTTCGGATTATTCCTTAGAACTTCTTCTGTTTCTGCGTGGTTGGGCTATTTCAGCTATAGGAATAAGGCGAGGATGTATTACCTGTACTATAAATTCCCCAATAAAGCCTGCAGCGTTCGAACCGATCTGCGGATTTATGATTTCTTTACATAATAGTTGTAAGATACTGCAGAAAATGACAAATGTTGTCATTACCTAAGCATTCGATTAACTGATTAACTGTAAACACACGCAAACGCGCGTGCACGCACGCGAGCGCGCTCGTGCACACACACACACACACACACACACACACACCGTGCATTGTGCGCAACGACTATCTCATGGAGTCTCCCACTTTCAGTTACTGTTCCTTGAATTTTCTGTATCTCATCTTTATAAGACTTTTCAGGCGACAATCAGTACCAAGAGTCGGTAGAACGACAGTTTTGCATACGATCTCATCCTTCAGTAAATTCTACTTACATTGTATTCTTTCGATAGAACTCACACTGAAATTTATTTTTTCCCACCACTAGATTAATGCGGTCATTTCACTTTAAATCTGACGATTGCAAGTGACTACCAACCGTGTAGGCAAACGATACTGACCCTTTTCGTCTACTAAGTTGAGGGTCATTTTCCAGTCGTATCAATCGCTGATCACCAGTCAGGCTTCTTGCAATTTATATTAATTTTCTAACAACCTGTTTTCCCAATACACAACAGCGTTGTGAGGCTTTTTAGATGCATTAAACTCATTCATGTAATAGACATTAATGAGACAAAATGGCTATTCATTCAAATGTGGAACATTTCACTGCAGTCTGTGAACCATATGATTATTAATAGTGAATAACAGTTGCAACTTATCAAGCAATTCTGTGGCAAAGAAGTGTGTCAAAGGTAACTAAATCTTTTTTTCACTGCCCACCACGAGACTGAGCGCCACCTTGTGGCAATGCAGGCACGTGATGCGGTAAGGAAAGTATACCAGCGTAGTAGAGACGAATGGGTAATCATTCTAGTGTCTATCCCGGCCGGGAAGCAGACGGGGAAATCCACTGACTTAAGTGACTTTGACGAAGGACGCATTGTTATGAGACGGCCCCTGAGAATGAGTACCTCTAATACAGCGAATGGTCTGCTGTTCGCCTGTTACTGCTTATGAGCCTCTACGGAAAGTGGTGAACGACGGTGTTGGACGTCCACACTTCACCACAGAACCTGGAAGCCCGAGGCTCTCCCACTCTGCAAAGAAGGCTAGGTGGTGATGTGTAGCAGATATGACGACAGAGTCCATTGCTGGTGCGGGCACAAGGGTTTCAGAGCACACCGTTCAGCGCTCATTGCTAAACATGGCTCTCCACAGCAGACGGTCGTTACATGTTCCCATACTGATCCAATGACATCGTTCATCACGATTTCAGTGTTCAAGAAACTATCAAGACTGGACCGTGGGTCGTTTAAACTCGCCACCTGATCAGATGAATCACGTTTCTTTTTACACCTGTTCGACGGTTGTGTCCAGTAACACAGTCATCCTAGTCCAACGTCTGCGCACAAAACATGCACCGCTCTATAGACGAAGGCTGGAGAGACCAGTATTATGGTACCGTGGACATTCACCTGATATTCCGTGGTACCTGTGGTAGTAACCGGAGCCGTTATGACAGCTGTAGATTACACGAACACTGCTGTAGACCACCACATCCCTTCATGCTTGATGTTTTACCGACGGAAAAATAGCTGTCCGTCTCACAAGACCAGAATCGTTCAACAGTTGTTTGAGAAAGATAATAGTGAAGTCACCTTGAGGTTTGGACACCGAATCGCCTGTTATGAAGCCGATGTAAGGCGTCTTGGACACTGTCGAGTACGAGCTACGTGCCCCTATTCCACCGGTCCGTAATTGGCGGGAATTGCGTGAGATGTGAATAGACATTTGGTACTAAATACCTCGGAAACGTACCAAGGTCCTGTCGAATCCATGCCACGCAGGATCGCTGCTGTATTTCGCCCCAAAGGTGAACCAACACGTTATTAAACAAATGGTAGTAACGTTTACGCTCATCATTGTAGGTCCATACATTAAATGCTGCCATACATCTTTATATAAGAAATGAAGGGGTCGTATGTTTTGATATTGAACCCTTAATACTTTTGTGTTATTCCTCATATTTGATTTATGCTCATAAAATCATGGTCCAGTTCGACGTACTGAGCTTGATTGAGTCTGTAACATCTTCCTGAGTCTTTAAATCCTCTGAATCGTCTCCAGCATTAGCCCATGCCCATAAACCAAATGTCACCAATAACGCAAATACGGCCGTGTAGGCCTACATTCTATCATAATACTTTTGCCAGAACTGTTTCAGACCAAACGTATGCAATGTTGAAAATCCCTTCAGAATGGCTGTTAGGAGGAATCCAAAATGATTTCAGTAGCTAAAATCACAAAGTAAACTATACATACCATATTAATAATAGACGTATTTCAAAGGTTATTTCACATATAATTAACACCTTTTTTCTGTATTCTGCGTGGCTGCGTACTTTTCCATCCTTATGGTATTTAATGTGTGTAAATGTCTTCTCCTTTTAAGAGAACTGATGCGATACCGTACTCTGCATGTGTCCTTCCGTTGTTCAACATTCTGAAGCAAAACTTCAACATACATAATTGCTGCTGCTGAACTACATGGCATTAACGATCGCAAGGTCACAGCTCTGGGGTGCTGCTCGGAGATGCCATTCCTTAGAACCGTAAGCTCTGCAACTTTCACCACCCCTTTATGCGAGAAAGTTGTGTTTCAGAGGCAGTGGGAACTTCGGCCTAACCCCCTGAATCCCGAGGATGGCTTTTGATGCAATACAATAGATGGCCATCAGGCTCCGTGGCGCTCGTCGCTTGTCATTTGTATCAGACTTACTCAGGTATCCAAGGCCCTGTCTAGATACAGATTCATTTTTATAGCTGCTGTTGGAATAAACACCACGTGAGACGGATCGAGAGGACATTCCTGATCAGCCCTCAAATAAAATGAAACCAAGGATAAGGGACAGGATACCAGTGCGCCACATAGTAAACCACGCACTAAACCTCAGTCTTCCCTCTCACTCTTGTGAAGTCAAGACGAAGGTTTCTAATGCATTGATATATTGACCACACTCCATTAAAGTATGGCTTTATGTTCCGACGCAAGGATCCATCTGATTGTAATGCTTCTTGCCTTCTCCTGCAAGACTCAAAGTCTTGCGCTCCTAAACCACACTTCACTGTAAGGCTGTTCCTCGCCCTGTTGTAAGTTTTGGCTGTTACGTACTTCACTATCACCTCTAGCAGCAACAATGACTCTAATATAGCTAGGCTTCAGGTAGACCTGAGGGTGGTTGATAGTTACAGGTATTTAACACCATGCTGCCTCAACTCTATGCCAGAGTTCATACTGTTGCTGTGAGTAGTGGCGTGTCAGGCTCTCGGCAACCCATGGCTATATGTCTACAATGCTTGAGAGGTCTAGAGAAGTAGCTTGCCAAGGCTATAATCGAATCTCCTTTGTATCGAGGTAGGTCAGGACAGAACGGGCAGCATTTGGTTTTTTACATGATGAAAGAGAAATTCCGACATCAGCTCCAATCGGACATTGAAATAAATACACTCCTGGAAATGGAAAAAAGAACACATTGACACCGGTGTGTCAGACCCACCATACTTGCTCCGGACACTGCGAGAGGGCTGTACAAGCAATGATCACACGCACGGCACAGCGGACACACCAGGAACCGCGGTGTTGGCCGTCGATTGGCGCTAGCTGCGCAGCATTTGTGCACCGTCGCCGTCAGTGTCAGCCAGTTTGCCGTGGCATACGGAGCTCCATCGCAGTCTTTAACACTGGTAGCATGCCGCGACAGCGTGGACGTGAACCGTATGTGCAGTTGACGGACTTTGAGCGAGGGCGTATAGTGGGCATGCGGGAGGCCGGGTGGACGTACCGCCGAATTGCTCAACACGTGGGGCTTGAGGTGTCCACAGTACATCGATGTTGTCGCCAGTGGTCGGCGGAAGGTGCACGTGCCCGTCGACCTGGGACTGGACCGCAGCGACGCACGGATGCACGCCAAGACCGTAGGATCCTACGCAGTGCCGTAGGGGACCGCACCGCTACTTCCCAGCACATTAGGGACACTGTTGCTCCTGGGGTATCGGCGAGGACCATTCGCAACCGTCTCCATGAAGCTGGGCTACGGTCCCGCACACCGTTAGGCCGTCTTCCGCTCACGCCCCTACATCGTGCAGCCCGCCTCCAGTGGTGTCGCGACAGGCGTGAATGGAGGGACGAATGGAGACGTGTCGTCTTCAGCGATGAGAATCGCTTCTGCCTTGGTGCCAATGATGGTCGTATGCGTGTTTGGCGCCGTGCAGGTGAGCGCCACAATCAGGACTGCATATGACCGAGGCACACAGGGCCAACACCCGGCATCATGGTGTGGGGAGCGATCTCCTACACTGGCCGTACACCACTGGTGATCGTCGAGGGGACACTGAATAGTGCACGGTACATCCAAACCGTCATCGAACCCATCGTTCTACCATTCCTAGACCGGCAAGGGAACTTGCTGTTACAACAGGACAATGCACGTCCGCATGTATCCCGTGCCACCCAACGTGCTCTAGAAGGTGTAAGTCAACTACCCTGGCCAGCAAGATCTCCGGATCTGTCCCCCATTGAGCATGTTTGGGACTGGATGAAGCGTCGTCTCACGCGGTCTGCACGTCCAGCACGAACGCTGGTCCAACTGAGGCGCCAGGTGGAAATGGCATGGCAAGCCGTTCCACAGGACTACATCCAGCATCTCTACGATCGTCTCCATGGGAGAATAGCAGCCTGCATTGCTGCGAAAGGTGGATATACACTGTACTAGTGCCGACATTGTGCATGCTCTGTTGCCTGTGTCTATGTGCCTGTGGTTCTGTCAGTGTGATCATGTGATGTATCTGACCCCAGGAATGTGTCAATAAAGTTTCCCCTTCCTGGGACAATGAATTCACGGTGTTCTTATTTCAATTTCCAGGAGTGTACAATAGTAACAATTTAAAATTTGTGCCGGACCAAGATAGGACCCTGGCTTTACCGCTTATCGCGAGCGGTAGCCTTAATCACTCCGGCTATCAGACCACACTTCCCCTCCAGTCCAAATTCCCATATGTCACACACTACATACGTAGTGTCCCGAGTGCATTATTGTCATTGCTCGCAGCCCCACCAGATTCCAGCAAGAGATAGAACAGAGTGGATTCGCATTCAGGGTCCCATTATTTCCTTCCAAGGAGCATATATACTGAAGAGCCAAAAAAACTACACCTGCCTAATATCGCGTAGGGTCCTCGCATTCACGCAGAAGTGCCGCAAAACGACGTGGCATGGACTCGAATAGTGTCTGAAGTGGTGCTGGAGGCAATCGACACCATGAATACTGCAGTGCTGTCCATAAATCAGTTAGACTGCGAGAGACTGGAAATCTCTTCTGAACAGCACGTTGCAAGGCATCCTAGATATGATCAATAATGTTCATGTCTGGGGAGCTTGGTGGACAGCTGAAGTGTTTAAACACAGAAGAGTGTTCCTGGAGCTACTATGTGTATGGTGTGGAATTGCCCAAGTCTGTCGGAATACTCAATGGACATGGTTCAAAAATGGTTCAAATGGCTCTGAGCACTATGGGACTCAACTGCTGAGGTCATTAGTCCCCTGGAACTTAGAACCAGTTAAACCTAACTAACCTAAGGACATCACAAACATCCATGCCCGAGGCAGGATTCGAACCTGCGACCGTAGCGGTCTTGCGGTTCCAGACTGCAGCACCTTTTAACCGCACGGCCACTTCGGCCGGCCAATGGACATGAATGGATGCAGGTGATCAGGCACGATGCTTACGTACGTGTCACCTGTCAGAGTCGTATATAGACGTATCAGGAGTCCAATATCACTCCAACTGCATACGCCCCACACCATTACAGAGCCTCCACCAGCTTGAACAGTCCACTGCTGACATGCAGGGTCTATGTATGCATGACGTTGTCTCTATACCCGTACACATCCATCCACTCAATACAATTTGAAATGAGACTCGTCTGACCAGAAAACATGTTTCCAGTCATCAACAGTCCAATGTCGGTGTTGACTGGCCCAGGCGAGGCGTAATTCTTTGTGTCGCTCAGTCAACAAGGGTACACGCGTGGGCCTTCGGCTCCGAATCCCCATATCGAAGATGTTTCGTTGAATGGTTCGCAAGCTGATACTTGCTGATGGCCCATCTTTGAAATCTGCAGCAATTTGTGGAAGGGTTGCACTTCTGTCACGTTGAATGATTCTCTTGAGTTGTCGTTGTTCCCGTTCTTGCAGCATCTTTTTCCGGCCGCAGCGATGTCGGAGATTTGATGTTTTACCTGATTCGTGATAGTCACGCTACACTCGTGAAATAGTCGTACGGGAAAATCTCCACTTCATCGCTCCCTCGGAGATGCTGTGTCCCATCGCTCGTGCGCCGACTATAACACCATGTTCAGACTCACTTAAATCTTGATAACCTGCCATTGTAACAGCAGTAACCGATCTGACAACTGGACCAGACACTTGTGGTCTTATATTCGTTGCTGACCGCAGAACCGTATTCTGCCTGTTTATATACCTTTGTTTTTGAATACGCTTACCTGTACCAGTTTCTTTGGCACTTCAATGTAGCCGGCCGGAGTGGCCGTGCGGTTCTAGGCGCTACAGTCTGGAGCCGCGTGGCCGCTACGGTCGCAGGTTCGAATCCTGCCTCGGGCATGGATGTGTGTGATGTCCTTAGGTTAGTTAGGTTTAAGTAGTTCTAAGTTCTAGGGGACTGATGACCACAGCAGTTAAGTCCCATAGTGCTCAGAGCCATTTGAACCATTTGAACTTCAATGTATTTATGTGTGTGGTATCTGTTCTTTCGGACATGTCGGAAAGAATAAACACGACACCTATAAATACAGTTCCGTTATCTTTTTGAATTGTAATGTCATGGAGACCTCGAAGATATGACACAGCCACCGGCTTTAACACGTAAGAAATGCAATGGCTGCTGTCCAAATTAGCAGTTATGCGAACCGGAGGTGATAATCTTGTGTACCCAGTGGCCCGCTATACCATCTTACCAGATGTGCGTGTATGACGATGGCGAGTGCAGTTTCGCAGTGGTTAGCACACTGGACTCGCATTCGGGATGACGACGGTTCAATCCCGCGTCCGGCCATCCTGATTTAGGTTTCCCGTGATTTCCCTAAATCGCTCCAGGCAAATGCCAGGATGGTTCCTTTGAAAGGGCACGGCCGACTTCCTTCCCCGTCCTTCCCTAATACGATGAGACCGATGGCCTCGCTGTTTGATCTCTTCCCCGAAACAACAACCAACAACAACGAGTGCAATTTCCGCAACGTCTATTTGGCTCCAGGCCTGCACAAAAAGGCATGTCCACTGCGATGTTGTGTGTAGAATAGGGATGCGTCTGAAAAAAAAAAGACTTGGTGTCACTCCTGTGGTTGAGTGCATCACCGATGGTGCGCATCTCTCTTCTACCGCGACAACGAAAATGTTTCAAATGGCTCTGAGCACTATGGGACTTAACATCTGAGGTCATCAGTCCCCTAGAACTTAAAACTACTTAAACCTAACTAACCTAAGGACATCACACACATCCATGCCTGAGGCAAGATTCGAATCTGCGACCGTAGCGGTCTCGCGGCTCCAGACTGAAGCGCCTAGAACCGCTTTGCCACTCCGGCCGGCCCGCGACTACGATCAACGTGCAGAAAGTCCATGAAGTTCCAGACGTCATGGATACTTGCCTTGTTGCAAGAAAGTCAGTTTCGTGACTCAAGGTACATGCTTGGCTGTCGCATCCTGCACGTTCGAGCGAGCAATGTAATGTCGCGCAAAGAGCAACCAGAGTTGATAGCCAACGATCCTGCCGCTGAGGAATTCTGGGACTTGTTGGAAGTAGTGTCCACTTCTTACAGGAGCAATAACACGATCTTCTCATAAACAGCCAACATTCAAATGCGATTACTGAATGTCTAAACCACGGCGTAATTTTCAGTTATACAGAAACTATAGATAGATAGTGCAATTTCTTCCAGCTTTGTCTAGCTGCGTGGAAATGCTAATCATTCAAACATCCAAGCAAGCAGAATATTTCATGTCAATTTGACGTTTTTTGCATGTCGCCTTCATGGTACTGCAAGTTATAATGCGCAGCGCTGCACTAAACTTCGGTCCACAAGAAGCGCAAGGACCGTCCGCTTAAGCGGTTTAAAACTCGATAAGAAGAGAATGCGAGATAAAGCTTTAGTAATACAAAAGGGTTCGCTGGAAGTGCAGTTCACAAAGGGACAGTATATATGGTGAATTTTTAAAATATGTTCACCGAGTACTCTCATGGCGTTTAGGCACACCTGAAACAAAACTAGGAACAAAATCTGTACAATGTTACAAGTGATGGAAGCTTCTTAGGCGTCATAATCGCAAGCAATCAAATTATTATCATTAGAGCCCGAATTTTGAGACACTATCAAATCGTAAAACATGCATAGTTTCATTCAATATCGTATCACAAAATATGTATAATGAGACAGAAAAACAATATATATACGCGTTGTTAAAATTCAGTTCTATATTTCTATTCCCTCCTAAAGCAGTAACCAAGAACCAATATCTCATAATATTCTTCACTTAAACTCTTGTGTTATCTCATAGAACATATTTGCAAATAGAAAATGACCTTTCTACACTGCGCTACACAATGAAATGATCACTTTCTCGAATCCCGTATTTGTTGCCCATTGCGGCGGTGTAGTTTCAAATTTATCTCAAAGGTGCCTATAATGTTCCTCTGTAATGGTGCTAAAGCGTCGTGCTCTGAGACGTCATCATCGGGCTTAGCGACACTTCACGATCCGTGCGAAATAGAGGCCACAGCTCAGAAGTTCATGTGAGATGTAAGGGGGGTTAATGATGTAATATTGGCACCAAATTTCACCACAAATAAGCCCAGTGTTCACATCACGAGACTTTTTTATGGGTGGCCGAGGACAACATTTCTGACACTGACGCTCAGTGCCTCCACGAAAAGGCCTCTGGAGGTGGCATAAAGGGTGCCAACGAAACCACCTCTTCCCTTGGGGCGTTGATTCCCGCACATTTCGCGTCCTAAAACGGTAGTCTGCAGTTCTGTGAGCAACAGGACGATTTTCTTGACAATCTGTCACACTGCTGACATCCCTCGGGACGATTCACCGCTTCTATAAGGACATCGTTTGCCTGCAACTCCAGTGAACATGATCGTAGCGCTTCAGAACGTGCGATAATGGCAATTTTTACTTTTGGGTACAAGTTTGAATATGGTATTACAGCCCTCCTGTTTCGCGCCCTCTGTGGCATGACCAGGTGGGGGAGACTGACTTTGACACATTCCTGTATAAAATGGCAAAGAGTCCATCGAAGACTCCTCCAGGTCGGCAACACCATCGATGCGACTCGCGCGTTTTTGTTGGGCACATTAAATATGTTCCTGTACAGAGGGAGGAAGTCATGAAATCCTTAGCGCCGGCGTGGCAGTCGTCCCTTTCGACATCCCTTAGCAGACGCTGGTTCAGCGTCGTAGTGCCACCCCACTTAGTGGTGTCGAAATGGTTGCCTATCACACTGACACCCAGGAATCAGTGACTTCCTGTGTCTGTGCAGGAACATTCTTAAAGAGTCCAGCGAAGAACCGCGGGTGGCACAGAGGGTGTTAACGAAATGGGGGTCTTAGTGGGACCCTTTCCCGTTTCATTCATGCATGTGTCGATTGCGCACCCCTCTCACCTCTCCCTGCCCCTCCCCGCCGTGATCACGCTACAGGAGGGCGCGAAGCAGGAGGGCTGAGAAAGCATAAATACCCTTCGCTGCATCGGATCACTTTCAGATTTTGTCGAATAGTCTAGAACAATCCCTGGTGGTTCCAGCCTGTACACCGGAGAAAAGGGATGCGATCACTTTCAGTTTGGTTGTAGGCCCAATATATTCATAGAGAGAAGGGCTGAATTGTCCGAAGGGTGTCAGCAGTATCATAGGTTGTCAAGAACATCATCCTGTTGGTCATCACACTGGAAACGGTCGCTTTCGACCGCGAAGTGTATAGGAATGAACGCCCCAGGGAAAGGCGTGGTTTCGTGGGCGCCCTTTATGCCACCCTCTGAGGTCTTTTTGTGGCGATACTGAGCGGCGATGTGTCTAAAATATTTTCCTTCGCCATCCATAAAAACACCGCGAGATTTCAACTCTGGGTGTCGCAGTTCTGACCTCCACCGCGTAGGAGACAAAATAAAGGGCGGAATGTTGATAAGAGGGGGTGTGACGATCTTTCCTTGGTATGACACATCCACGGTGGCGTTGGGCAGAATTTTGGTGAAATTGGTGCTAATGTAACATCATTAACAAATCTTACACCTTAGATGAACTTTTGAGCTGTGCCCTTTTCTTCACCTGGATCGACACCTTGCTGTTTGAAGCGTCGCCGACCCCGAGGGTGCCGTTGCAGGATACCATGCTTTTGCACCATTACGAAGGAAGGTTGTGGGCACCTTTGACACAAATTTCAAACTACAGTTTCGCGACTGGGCTACAAGTACGACGTTTCGAAAAAGCGACCCTTTAATTATTTTATGCAGTGTAGTTTGCAAGAAGTTAGAAGTACCTAATTAAGTGAAAGAAAGTCGATAAATTTCAGAAGCCGTAACTAAACTTTATAATTCGACAAAAATGTCCGAGATACAAGAATTCATTAGATCCCCGGCGGTAAAGAATTCAGCTGCTTTCCTTTGTTAGCGACAGTGGAAAGTGTTGCAGTAATGAGCGACATCATAATACAAACGCGGCACAAAATGGTTTAGTAACGTGTTGTTGCCATATTTACAAAAAAATTGTATGAAGCAACGTGCTTCTCACAACAGAAATGTTTGGCTTATGAGGACGTTCTATATCGTTATACTGTCATATTTTTAATTCCAACAGTCGATCTGCGCAACTGCAGAAGGGTTTAAATGTCCCTGATGGATTTGTTACGCGTGTGACATCCAGTGATTAGCTCATGTTCGAGCTCAGTGAGCTCTGCTGCTACTACTTCTCTACGAACAGCACAAAACTCACAACCTCCTTCTACACTAGGTGGTCTTTCTCATGTGACATCTAATGGCCAATTCCGCAATACATAGATTCGAATACTTTTGATCAGATAGTGTATATCATACCGACCTTAACAGGGGATATAGGAGATGATTCTGATTTGTTCAGTTTGCGGCAGAGTGCTACAGAAATTTTGAAATGCCTCCAATCGATAGGTGCCCAGGGCAAGGAGAAAACTATCTAGCGAACATCGTAAGATGGATTTAAGAGTGATTTTTCGTATAATTGCCTGGAGATGTGTCAACTCTGGTCCCATACATATGGTTAAGATTAGAATACATCAGTTCAAATGGTTCAAATGGCTCTCAGCACTATGGGACTTAACTTCTGAGGTCATCAGTCCCCTAGAACTTAGAACTGCTTAAACCTAACTAACCTAACGACATCACACACATCCATGCCCGAGGCAGGATTGGAACCTGCGACCGTAGTGGTCGCGCGGTTCCAGACTGTAGCGCCTAGAACCGCTCGGCTACCCCGGTACCGAGTTTGACAAATTTCCTCAGTCGAACGATCCATGATTGGAGTGGGCTGAATACTAAGTACAGGGTGTCTCTCCTACGAGACGTCAGGAACATTTTCTCAAGTGTTTCGGCAGATATTTGGAATTTCTTTTCTGCAACGTGTAGCTAGAGTCAGTCCAAACAAATACTGCTCATCAAGCCTTTCGTGCGACTCCCAGCGTCGATGGAAAGTTAAAGCATATTCCACAACAAAAAAGAACGTGGTATTTTACGTAACCATTCGATAGAGCGGTCCCAAGATAGTCTGGTGCGTTATTCGTTTTATCGATTCGATGTGTTAACAGGAACAGTAAAACATGGAGAATAGCCGGTACTCTGGCAGCCCTGGACCGCGCTGGCTGCTTCTGCCGCACAGAAGCATTGCACAGTCGCTGCTGGAGCTGTTAAGATTAGATTCGATAAAACGAATAATACACTAGACTAATTTGGGGCGGCTCTATCGAATGGATACAGAATATTACTATTCAAAAATTTTTTGTTTGTAAAGGGAGACAAACTGCCGCTCTCCGTCGGCACTGGGCTTCGCACGAAAGGCATGATGAGCAGTTTTTATTTGGGCTGACTACTGTTACATGCTGCAGAAAAGAAACGCCAGAGAAAAGCGACTGACGACCCATGAGAGAGAGATTCGGTACAGAGGGTGAGACGTATAAAACGTATCCAACTTCTGTTTCGTGAACTTTTCAAGATATCGTACAAAGTCTGCGGTAAATGTTAGTACGTAATCTTGTTGTACGGTTAAAATTCCTAACCTGTATCAGCCGAGATACTGAAGGAACGAAGGGCGATTTGATTTTAACTTCCCGTCGACAAAGTGGTCATCAGAGATGGAGCACGAGCACGGATTACCAAAGCATGGCGAAGAAAGTCGACCATGTAATTTCCGAAGGAACAGTCCCGGCATTTGCCTGGAGTGATTTAGGGAAATCAAGGGAAACCCAGATGTGGATGCCTAGACAGTCTGCCTCCGGATCAGAGTGGACAACGCGGCTGACTGCCATATGTAGGACCCGAGTTCGATTCCCGGTACGACCAGGGAGTTTTCCTTTGCGGTTAGACTGGTTCAGGGTGCTCTCCAGCTGCTTGACCGAGTGGTAACGGCTCCAGGTCACCAAAACAGACAAAGGGGGTGTGATGACACGTGCCCTCCGTACTGCATCCAATAACGCCATTGTCATAGATTTGCCAGGGTCTGTGGACAGAGTTTGTTACCGTTACGGATGGTCGGTCAGGAATTTGAACCGTCGTCCTCCCGAATGCGAGTCTAGTGTGCTAACCGCTGCACTACATCGCTCGGTTTGAGATACTGAAGCAAGTGCAGTTTTTTTGAGAGAACGATATATTCTGTATTGGCTTTTGCAAGCTCTAGAAAAGACGAGTGGAGTGGTATGGTGCTCATTAATGTTAGCGAAAAATGTTTTAGCAAAAGTATCTGAGAGATGCGCTCAAATTAAAAGGCAAGGCCACCGGAATTGGCTAGTGTGTCATGAGCTCCGCCAAGTGGGAATGTCATGAATGTCATGAAAGCTCCGTCGTTATATGGAGAAATGAGGTAAGCCAACACTACTAAGATAAAACGTATTTCCTTTTGATTTTACTTTATACGCCTTAGACACAGCGTCAGCTAGAGAATGTTGTAAATGGCACTATAGGCTATTTTTTAGCTAATCATAAGGCTCTCAAGGAAACTATTTCAAATATGTGTACGTTCCTATGTTTAAGTGAACAACTTTTGCGGAAACAAATATATAATTTTAAGGTTTCATACGAGAGAGCCCCACATGGTGGTGATTTCATTTTAATAGTCGATCCCTCCGCCTTGCCTGTCACTTGTGGCACATTTCTCGGATAAATTTTCTGAATTTTTCAACGCCAAAACTAACAAGCGTTGTATCATTGTACTGGTACCCATATTTTCAATAGCTTTTTAATGCCTTAAAAAGAAGTGTTTCCTTTCATTAAAAACAAACATACTTGCTCCAATACCTCGGTTGATGCAAGAGTTACGAGGTTTAAACATGCAACAAAATTCCCTACCCTTCTGCGAAATATTATTTGCCGCAAATCTTGTTTCGATATGTTGAACCGTTCACAAAATAAAATGGATGTTACATCATATGCTCCTCAGACTGTATAGCATAATACACTCCTGGAAATGGAAAAAAGAACACATTGACACCGGTGTGTCAGACCCACCATACTTGCTCCGGACACTGCGAGAGGGCTGTACAAGCAATGATGACACGCACGGCACAGCGGACACACCAGGAACCGTGGTGTTGGCCGTCGAATGGCGCTAGCTGCGCAGCATTTGTGCACCGCCGCCGTCAGTGTCAGCCAGTTTGCCATGGCATACGGAGCTCCATCGCAGTCTTTGACACTGGTAGCATGCCGCGACAGCGTGGACGTGAACCGTATGTGCAGTTGACGGACTTTGAGCGAGGGCGTATAGTGGGCATGCGGGAGGCCGGGTGGACGTACCGCCGAATTGCTCAACACGTGGGGCGTGAGGTCTCCACAGTACATCGATGTTGTCGCCAGTGGTCGGCGGAAGGTGCACGTGCCCGTCGCCCTGGGACCGGACCGCAGCGACGCCCGGATGCACGCCAAGACCGTAGGATCCTACGCAGCGCCGTAGGGGACCGCACCGCCACTTCCCAGCAAATTAGGGACACTGTTGCTCCTGGGGTATCGGCGAGGACCATTCGCAACCGTCTCCATGAAGCTGGGCTACGGTCCCGCACACCGTTAGGCCGTCTTCCGCTCACGCCCCAACATCGTGCAGCCCGCCTCCAGTGGTGTCGCGACAGGCGTGAATGGAGGGACGAATGGAGACGTGTCGTCTTCAGCGATGAGAGTCGCTTCTGCCTTGGTGCCAATGATGGTCGTATGCGTGTTTGGCGCCGTGCAGGTGAGCGCCACAATCAGGACTGCATACGACCGAGGCACACAGGGCCAACACCCGCCATCATGGTGTGGGGAGCGATCTCCTACACTGGCCGTACACCACTGGTGATCGTCGAGGGGACACTGAATAGTGCACGGTACATCCAAACCGTCATCGAACCCATCGTTCTACCATTCCTAGACCGGCAAGGGGACTTGCTGTTCCAACAGGACAATGCACGTCCGTATGTATCCCGTGCCACCAAACGTGCTCTAGAAGGTGTAAGTCAACTACCCTGGCCAGCAAGATCTCCGGATCTGTCCCCCATTGAGCATGTTTGGGACTGGATGAAGCGTCGTCTCACGCGGTCTGCACGTCCAGCACGAACGCTGGTCCAACTGAGGCGCCAGGTGGAAATGGCATGGCAAGCCGTTCCACAGGACTACATCCAGCATCTCTACGATCGTCTCCATGGGAGAATAGCAGCCTGCATTGCTGCGAAAGGTGGATATACACTGTACTAGTGCCGACATTGTGCATGCTCTGTTGCCTGTGTCTATGTGCCTGTGGTTCTGTCAGTGTGATCATGTGATGTATCTGACCCCAGGAATGTGTCAATAAAGTTTCCCCTTCCTGGGACAATGAATTCATGGTGTTGTTATTTCAATTTCCAGGAGTGTAAAACCGGACAAGAACGAGTAGGACTTGCGTTCGGAGGGAACCGTACAATTTTAATTATGCATATAGATAATAATAATGATAATAATAATTCCGTGTGGCTAAATTGCCTGGTGCAACTGTCTCTATTAGACGCCACTTCGGAAAATTGCTGTCCCTAATTTAGCCCAGTAATCCATCCTTGGAAAGGGATCTACAGTTTAACTTGGAATCCGAGCTACATGTCGTTTCTGCCGACTCCTTACGTCGTTGAGAGGTGAAGACTTGGATAAAACGAAAACCGAAAATTTCGTGGTCCGACAAAGTTGCAATCCCGTGACCTCTCGAGTTTTGAGACACACGCTTTATCCTTAGATTAATAGGCCCGACACGCACGTTCACAGTTCCTCTATAGATTTTGATGAGCGAGTTTGCAAGTATCAAAATATGTGACATGTATGACCGTATCTTTTGATGGGATTCATTTAGAAGCTTAAATTTTTTACACCGCCAAGGGACGGTAGATCTAGGTTTTTTATATAAGTTTCAACTTGATATCCGTACCTGTTACTGAGCAAAAGGGATCTTAACAGATGGACAGGCGGAAGGAAATGTCAAAAAATATTTCATTTGTGTAATGTAATTACAAATTAACAATTTTAGGATCTTTTCGTTTTCTTGTAGTGTGAAACCTTGCTTCTTGCCAAATTTTATGATTCTAGGTCAACGGGGAGCAGCCGATAGGTTTTGATGAGTGAGATTGTGTGTGATATGTATGGCCGTATTTTTCGACTGCATGGACTCATTAGCCGCCATGGGACCGCAGACCTCGGTGTTTGATTTAAATTTCAACTTGATACCTCTACTTGTTTCTGGGTAAAAGGGTTGTTACAAGTCGAACGGAGAGACAGACACACGGACGCACTACAGAGTGATCCTATAAGGGTTCCGTTTTTGGCAGCTGAGGTACAAAGTGTTATAAATTACCCTTAGTTACGCACTTCTCTATGATTTAAGGAATGTTGATTATTTTAGTTCCAAGAGGAAGATCCTAAGGAAGGCAGCAGCTTCCTCGTTTCGTTCTTTCAAACAAAAATAAAAACTGAATAGAAAAAGTCGGTGTTCAATTTATGATGTGGTGTTGTGTGTGCCGTAACATACGTAGGAAGACGTGGCATGGAGCTGTCTGGTGTTCACGAGCCACTTGCACTCGTTCTAGTTAGTGTGATGAATGGCAGCTGCCTCTAAATGTAGAAAAATGTCAATTAATACGGGTGGTTGGGAAAAACGAACCCATAATGTTCGAATACAACATTAGTAATGTCCTGCTTGACACAGTCACGTCATTTAAGTATCTGGTCGTTACGCTGAAAAGTGATATGAAATGGAACGGGCAAGTGAGGATTGTGGTACGGAAGGCGAATGGTCGACTTCGGTTTACTGAGAGAATTCTGGGAAAGCATACATCTGTAACGGAGACCGCATATAGGACGCAAGTGCGACCTATTCTTGAGTGCTGCTGGAGCGTTAGCGATCCTTACAATGTCGGATTAAAGGAAGACATCGAAACAATTCAGAGGTGGGCAGCTAGATTTGTTACTGGTAGGTTCAAACAATATACAAATTTTGAAGGGATGGAAATCCCTGAAGGGAAAGTGACATCCTTTTCAATGAACATTACTGAGAAAATTTAGAGAAGCTGACTGCAGAACGATTCCACTGCCCCCATCATACAACGCGCGTAAACATCAGGAAGATAAGACATGAGAAATTAGGGCTTATGCGGAGGCATACAGACCGTATTTTTCCCTCACTCTATTTGCGAGTGGAGCAGTAAAGGATATGACTAGTAGTGGTACCAGGTACGCTCCACCACGCGCCGTACGATGATTTGTGGAGTATCTATGCAGATGTAAATGTAGGACCTAGAAGTGTTAGCAGGCACCTGCGAAGGTAGTAGTGTTCCACAAGAAGTCAGCGATTAGTACGGAGTGAACAGGTGGTAGTAAGGTGTAAGGGCGAGGCCAGTAATTAAATTTCGCGTAGACGGTCTGATAGCAGCGGCGGCGGCAACAGCAGCGGCGGCGGAGCAACGTTCCGAAGGTCACGACGGGGCCGGGCCGCCACTTGGTACGCAAATGCAGTGGAGCGGCCGCCCAACCAGTTACCGACAGCCGGTGTGCACGCGACACGCGAGCAACACCGCCGTTTGATGGAAGGCCCGCCAACTTGCTGTCACATTTTAGGTCCTCCGAATAAACAAGCCGAGCTAAAACAGCAGGTCTGAGGAGCTCGCGCACGCATGCAACCTTCTGATGACTGCGAGAGCAGGTTGCTTGATATGTACACAGCAGAGCATATAGACATTAGAACCGGCAGACACCTATAGCGAGAGAAAAAAATCGACCTAAGTGCAAAAGAATAACGTAAGTAAAGTTACTGATAGAGGCAGATCATCACTAACGAGGTTTTTGCCTCTAACCTCGAGACCAGGGTTTCCCAGTCTGTGTTCGCGGAACACTGGTGTTCAGCGGGATGTGGATAAATGCTCCGCAAAAGGGTATTAACAAAATGGCGTTTTTTCGACATTTAGACGATACTGATGATTTTAAAAAATTTTGTTATGATTTCTGTGTTATTAGTTTTCATTTAAAACTGAAGCAAGAACTAAATTAAACGAGCTTTTCTCATTTTTTTAAAAAAAATGATTAAACCTTCAAAATAAACAAAGTGTTCCATCAAAGTAGCAGGATTCTCGAAGTGTTCCGTCAGAGGAATAACTTGCGAACCCTTGATCTGCACTGTTGCCTAATAGACTTGTTGGCTTGTTACGAGGGAACTTCAAAAAGTTACTTACACATTATTATAGGAAGCCAAGTAACTTTTATTGAATACTGCCCTACATTTCAAAGTGATACAGATGTATGGCTCTATTTTCAACATAGTCGCTAAATCTCTGTAAACAACAGTCGGAACGTTCCACCAGTCATTCAATTCCTCGCCTGTAGAATGGTTCAAATGGCTCTGAGCACTATGGGACTTAACATCTGTGGTCATCAGTCCCCTAGAACTTAGAACTACTTAAACCTAACTAACCTAAGGACATCACACACATCCATGCCCGAGGCAGGATTCGAACCTACTACCGTAGCAGTCACGCGGTTCCGGACTGAGCGCCTAGAACCGCTAGACCACAGCGGCCGGCTCGCCTGTAGAAATTTGCTTCTTGTTCACGTAGCCATTCGAGAACCGCTGTGTGAATATCCTCATCGTCGTAAAATCAGCGATCGCAGCGTATCATTTCCTCGATTTCCTGTACACTGTCGTCTGTGGTCAGTGCTGAAGGCCTTCCTTCCCGATCAACCTGACCAACGTCTGCGCGACGTTAGTCAAGTCATGTAAGATGAAGGTGGAGGAGGGACAAAGGAAAGGAAATGGAGAAACTAATGATATCATCTGCATCGGGACTTCGTACGGAATCAGCAGCGATGAGTGAAGATGTGTGCCAGACTGATACTCGAACTCGGAATCTCCTGCTTACTAGGCTGCGTTAAATATCGCGCCACCCAGCCACAGTGTTTGTCGGAAATGAGCGTACTCTCTCGGTACGTCCCTGGCCGAATCACATTCCCACCTAGAGCCACCTATACGCAGTCCCCGTTCATGTCCACCATGCTCGCTAAATTTAGATTCCGAGTGGAGATCGAACGTAAATGTTCATCCGCATTGAAGTTTGTGACTTTCCCATGGAGACAAATCAGTTATATGAATGTGTGGTGTCTGTTCTTTCGGACGGCCTCAATGAGCAAAGAGTCCACAACGTTCAATGTAGATTAACATTTACGTTCGACCTCCACTGGGAATCTAAAATAAGCAAGCCTGGAGGACATGGACGGGTCTGCAGATAGGTGGCGTTGTGTGGGAATGTGAGTCGATCGGCGTACCGACACAGTCAACATTTGTACAATAAACATGGTGTCAGGGTGGCGAAGTAGTCAACGCAACTGCCTAGTAAACAGGAGATCCTGGATTCTAATCCTGGCCCAGCACATATTTTCTCACATCGCCACTGATTGCGCACAAAGTCCCGATGCAGTTGATATCATTAGTTCCTTCCCTTACGTTTCCTTTCTTCCCCTTCCCCTTCAATTTACATCACATATTTAATAGCTGCGGATCATACGTTGTGTCTCTTCTTTCGCATATGTCCGAAGGAGCAACACCATGCATTCGTATAAATTAATCAAGATGTTGGCAACATTTCACTACAGCTGGACGGGATATAGCTTTTGGTACATATACTACCAGAATTCATAGCGCATCTGTGCGTAGTTTACGCATTTGCCCACAAGAATCATACTGTACCGCGTGCTTCAACTTTGCAGTACGGTACGTTTTCAGTTGCCGCGCCACTTCATTCGAAAACGGTAATGCATCTCTTAACTGTACCGCAGTAGAACTGTGTTTGCGAAGTACCCAGAACATGAGCTCTCTTCTGATAATGAGCCACTCTTGGTGTACAAGTTCGTAGCGTGGGACGACATGTGTAACTTAGTTTTGGAAGTCCCCTCGTATATGTCTATAAAACCCAGTATCAACCGAAACATGACCCAGAAAATTAAAATTCGTTCTATTAACCAATCTCTTGTGAAATGCTGCTTTTCAAATTTTTGTGAACGGGAAGAACAAGTTTCAGATGAGTGAGAAACTGAGAACACGGACAACTGACAGATGTAAACACAAAATGAATCCGGTGTGAAACACATGGGACATTCTGCGGTAATTCGTTCAGTTATTCTCTACGGTGTCTATGCTCGTCGTTAAAGAAAAAGTAACTTGTGGTTCTACAATTACTTAGCTTCTCACGTTAACTAAGCGTCGCAAATATTTCTACAAGTACTTGATTTCATTTCAAAGATAAAAACGCCCCCATTTAGAAGACCGTATACGTCTAGGATTAATTTGATGACCATGAACATCATTTAATGATCCTTTCATTGCTCCCACAATCACTAAGTTTGATTTTTATCGAGACATTGTGGTAAGTGCTGGAAAACAAATTTTTACACATTAGCTTCCTTCAAGATCAAACGTTTGTAACAGTTTTACTGTTCGGCATAAGTGCATCGTGTGGCAAAAACTAGCTTTGAGAGAGGAACAGCCAGTACGACATGAATCTGTTTGTGACATATGAATGACCCAAGAATCAATGTAGTCGAGATCATAATAATACTATGTCGTACAATGCCAAAGAGAAAACAGGTGTCAGTAGTCACAATCCAATGAAGTGGCAGTTTACAGAAGGCCTGCACACCGGAATACATCAATCAGATTCAAATGGTTCAAATGGCTCTAAGCACTATGGGTCTTAATATCTGAGTTCATCAGTCCCCTAGACTTAGAACTACTTAAACCTAACTAACTTAAGGACATCACAGACATTCATGCCTGAGGCAGGATTCGAACCAGCGACCGTTGCAGCAGCGCGGTTCCAGATTGAAGCATCTAGCACCGCTCGGCCACAACGGCCGGCCATAAATCAGGACTGCGTTTATTATTCCCCTCAATGAATACTTTCCATATGGTTCCAAACTACCGCTTAGTAAACAGAATAGGTTCTTACGGGATTTGGTAGGGAAATGTAATTGCACTACAGACTTCTTGGCAAACATGATGTGTCACTGACAAGTGACGGGCTGAACGGAGAGGAATTTTAACCACTGTCTTCCCGAACGCGAGCCTATTGCCTTACCACAACACCATCTTGCTCCATGTAAAAACGCGGATTGTAATTGTTGGGATCATCTATGCCAGACAGTTTGCTTGGAAGAATCGTAACCCGAAGGCGATCGCTTTCAAAATTCTGGGTTTGAGCTCTTGAATCAAAGACCCGTACTGAGCTGGAGTAAATTTGATGTAACACTAACGTACGACGTGTTTTAAACCAAGAAGTAGTCTACCATCCCGAAAATTTTCACACAAAACTGTTGGATTCCTTTAACCAAAATGTGTAGAGCATCACGTTGAACGATTGTTGTGAGATAGGTATGTGAATCGTATCCTCACTTCACCCACCTGCACCGTGCTTGTGGAGTAATGAAAGCACTGGACTCGCATTCGTAAGAACCGGCGAGCGACCATCAAGATTTAGATATTCCGTGGTTTCACAAAAATTATTGTTTTGCAACTTAGTCCTTCGGTTTCTTCCCTCATCCTCATCTTATCTCTGAGATATTGATCACTCTAATTCTAAGCTAAATGAGATGACGGAGTGACTGGCTCACTTGCCTCGCCTTCGGGAGGAAGGCGTTCAATCCACCGTTCGACCATCCCGATTTAGATATTCTGTGGTTTCCCTATATCATGTAAGGCAGGCGCAGCGGTGGCTCCTTGGAAAAGGACATGGCCAGTTTCTTCCACCATTCTTCCCCACCATTTTCCAGTCTATAATGGTTCTTCTTCTGTAATGACATTGTTGTTGATCGAACGTAAAACACTGTTTTTTTGGCCTTCTTTTCTATCTCTAATATCTTCGTCGGCGACACACACTAACGTCCTTTCCTCCTGTTAACACATCAGCTGACATTAAAATTCATCAGGTGCGCCGAACAGCGTGATAGCGGTTTTTGGCCTGTTTTCCTCAGTATTTCTCTATAATTTCTATACGGCCTCTCCAATTTTCCTCCCTTATACAAAAAGAGAAACGATTAAAGTAGGTAAAAATGCTGCTTAAATGATCCTCCATTACCAAGCATACAGTATGTCGTTTCAGACTTTCATTGTTAGATACGGATAAAATGAAACTATAGCGACAATAGTGGCATCTCGCAAAAGAGCAAATGCCAAATCCAAGGCGGCGGCATGTTCATCTCAAGCGGATACCTCAAAGAAGCGATTTAAACAATGGAAAGGGATAATAAGCGTAAAAGGCAGGAAATTAATTTATATATGATATTTCAGTGATAATATCTCGACTAATTAAAAATAATTTGTCAGATAAGTTGACCGGAAAAGAAAACTGAGAGGGTGAGCGCGAGTCTTTGGAACTGCATTGCGCTATCGTAGGTCTAACGGCGTACGCGGCTGTGGGAAATGCAGCCTGGGGCCCCCTGTAACGCGAACAGGACCCGCCGTCAGCTGGCCACAACCGGTCCCGATCCTGAGTGGGCTTTATTTCACATTCATATGCAGATTCCTCTTTATTCTACGAATATGCAAATGGCGGATGAAGTCAGATTTACATCGCAACTTTTGTTTCAGATTCATCTGTTCCTGTGTAGTAGCAACACTAAAGGCAGAATCTTACGACCGCGTGAGAGTACCGCCAACAGAAGATTCCTAACCGCTAATTCCACCTCCCCCCCCCCTCTCTCTCTCTCTCTCTCTCTCTCTCTCTCTCTCTCTCTCTCTCTCTCTCTCCCTCTCTTCAGAACTGATTCGTTTATGGGACGTCTGTTTGTAGTAGGAAGAGATCAGATGAGGACTCCTTGCGATATCAAATAATATGTATTGCCTAATATGCTATGAAGAGAGTCAGTAGCTCGCCCACTATCAGTCACTCCAGAAGGCGCGAATGTTAAATCTCGATTGAGGGGTATTCACGTCTCGTGGAAGATTTATGAAGAAGTTTCCAGCTAAGCGTTTAGGAACAGTTAGTAGTCTGATAGCTGTGCTGTTTTTACAGCATTTTCATGATGTGGGAACAGGCACTCATGACAGTAAAATATGTAATTAAATATCCATTTAAAAGCTGGTGCATACATACTTTAAACCATTAAGTAACAAAATCTTTTTTTTGTCACCGTAACAATGAAGTACATTCCAGCATTTGCTCTTTGGGAATAATAATGAGCAAAAATGCTCAATTTATCACGTATTTCTAAGTGTGTCAGGAGGTATGAGGTGATAAATATATGTATCAACGAATCAGGAGCAAAAGAAACTATACATGGTAGTTTAAGTGATGTGTGTATTTACCAGCGTTACTTAAAGGGTTAAATCAATGCAGTAGCTTTCGATGCTTATACATATGGTGAACTAGGGTCTGCGACTATGAGAAATATCCATTCGTATAAGAAAAAATAACTGAATAGAAAACAAATGAAAATACATAGCTATATAAAGAAAATCATTCTACTGCTAACAGGAGGATATAAGGCCTAAATTGATGTAATTACAGCCATTTTCATATTACGGCTATCAACATAGAGACATCGGAGTGTGGCAGGTAGTGGGAGTACTAAAGCACTGAAATACTGAAGTAATGAAGTATTGTTTTATATAAAGGCAATTAGAAGAGCCACACGTTTGAAGCACCTTTGCCTTGAAGTTAGCCAGTGGAAGAGCTATTCGTAAATATGTCTGGACAGTAACGGTAGCACACGGTGAAACTGAGAAATATGTAGTGTTTTAGGAATAGCAGAAAATAATTTAGATGACGTTATTGCATACGATTTGGAATTTAAAAATCGCATAATTTCTTGCCTACTTGTGAATAAATGTTGAATTAAAGCTATGTAAGTATTTGATATGAAAATAACGCCGCAAAAGCTTTGAGGAACTCACAGCTGGCTATTGAAACAGTTTCTGTTTCGAAGGCTTAAAAATTCATGAGAAGTTAATACAGTAATTTTAGAAACATCACCACTTCATCCAGGGATTGTTCGTGTAACCAGTTCGACTGAATTTGGAAGTAAAAGAGTGTGGAACGAAGGCAGGAAGGAAGGGCGGGAAGAAGAGACAAGCGAACGAACGAATATTATAGTTTAGCTTTCCGTCAAGTCGAGTTGTTTACGGAAAGACCACATTTTCCGACTGGAACAGATGGGGGACGAATATCAACTGTGGCCTTTCCAGCATAACAATTACCGTATTAAATACACGTGATTTGAGGAAATTATGAAATAAGAGATATCTGAATGGCCGAACGTGGACTTGAAAACCGCTTCTGCTGAATGCGAGTAGAGTACGTGAACTACCACCTAACCGCTATGAATGACACGATTCAGGAGCAATCCAATAAGTCACTGGCTTAGTGAACAAACAAATGGGTGCTGTATGAGACCAAACTACTGCCCGTAGTCTGCTGGCTGATCCCTGAACGAGAGATGAAAGCGTAGTGTGCCTTTCGATGCGGTCTTACTTTGCCGTATACGCTCCTCGCTCGTCTAGGCTTGCTTTACTAATCTGACAGTCAAGCGTCTGCGTCCATGGCGATAATATCTGCTTCTTGAGAGGCGTCTTTAACGGAAGTTAGTTTCCATATTCCGCAAGCCACCGTACGGTGCGTAGCGGAGGGTACGTTGTACCACTACTAAACATTTCCCTTCCTCTTCCTGTTCCACTCTCAAATTGAGAGAGGAAGAGACGACAGGATATATGCTTCCATACGAGCCGTAATTTCTCTTATCTCCGTGGTTCTTACGCAAAATGTATTCTGGTGGCAGTAGAATCTTTCAGAAGTCAGCTTCAGATACCGGTTCCCTAAATATTCTCAATATCGTTCCTCTAAACGAACGTCGCCTTTCATCCAGGATACCTATTTGAGTTCCCGAATTGTCTTCCTAATACTTGCGTGTTGTTCGAACCTACCGGTAACAAACTTAGCAGCACACCTCTGAATAGCTTCGATGTCTTCCTTTAATCCGAATTTGTGCTGAGCGAGTGATTCGCGATAAGCAAACTAAGCAAGGGAACAATGACATAGAATATTCTCTGTAAAATCTAACTGAGAATCCACCCGGACCTGGCGACTTATTTGTTTTCAACTCTTTCAGTTGTTTCTCCACGCCAGGGACACCCATTACTATGTCCTCCATACGGGAGTCTGTGGGATGTTCAAACGATGGTATGTTTGTACGGTTCTCCTACGTGAACGATTCCTTCATCGTAAAATTTCAAACTTCAGCTATCGTTTTGCTGTCTTCTACTGCCACGCTAGACTGTTCAACGAATGACTCGACAGCAGCCTTAGACCTGCTTAGGGATTTTACGTAGGACTAGAATTTTGTCGGGTTCTTTTACTAAGATGTGACGATGGTAGTTGCTGCATGCTTTGCGCTTCGATCTCTTTACGGGCGCAAGAATGTCTACCAACTTTTACCTGTCGTCATTTGTACGTTCTCCACTTATCCGAGAGCGCAACAGCCTTCCTAAGCATATTCCGAATTTCGTCGTTAAACCACGGTAGTTCCTACGTTTCATGTGAACTGAGGATGGCCTCAGAACCCAAGCGACAGGCGTCGTTGGTGCCGGCGTGAGCCACAACTTGCAAACGAGTGCAACCCGTACGCTCAATAGTCGCAGGCTAGGCTCTTCCACGTCTCGGATGAGAGCCCTCGGCATCCATACTGAGAGCTCAATGGCTTTCCTTGTGGACCTGAACGCTATTTTGCTAATCCGCTAAAAATCTGATCCTTCCTAAGCATATTCCGAATTTCGTCGTTAAACCACGGTAGTTCCTACGTTTCATGTGAACTGAGGATGGCCTCAGAACCCAAGCGACAGGCGTCGTTGGTGCCGGCGTGAGCCACAACTTGCAAACGAGTTCAACCCGTACGCTCAATAGTCGCAGGCTAGGCCTCTTCCACGTCTCGGATGAGAGCCCTCGGCATCCATACTGAGAGCTCAATGGCTTTCCTTGTGGACCTGAACGCTATTTTGCTAAGGGGCTCCATAACGCACCTAACGTTGAAGCTCCCGATAACTAGTAAACCCCTGCCACCTTGTGCCTGTATATGAAGGAAGTAGTATGATTGTTCGCATTCCATTACGATGCAACACTGGATCGGAGTGTGATTTGTTGCTCTCTGGTTGATGCATCCTCTCACACCTTGTTGAGTACGACAGCTGATCCTGTGAAGAAAGGGGAGAAAAAATGTAGAATTTAGATATCTCTCGCCATGAAGGGCGTCACAAATAGAGCTCTGGTTTGGTTGGTCAGAAATGAACTAAATAATGGGCCATGGGTTATCCAACTAAATAATTCCGATATTAGGAGTGACTTAAGAAAATTGTTAGCCTTGTATCTTAATCTCTGGGCCACTTCATTCATTTCATTGCAGCTGAAGCTTATCCATATCGGATTTACTCGTGGTAAAGCTTTGTAGCGGCAGTCCTTAAAAATCTTAGTACCTGCATGTCCTCAGAGGTGTGTCCCATGTTCCTGAGTGCAAATAAACATGCAGAGATATGTCATGTCTATCCATTCACGCACACTGGTAATACTAAATACATCTGCGTCTGTTACGTGCCGAGACGAAATGATCCATTTATTAAGGCAGCAGGGGCGTCACTACTCCATCGTGAAAAACGGCTCTGATTCAATTGCGTTTCAGTGTAAAGCTGTTTACTCACGAATGACTATGAACAACTTGTCGTTTCTTGGTCGAATGAACCCTCGAATCATTGGAGGCTAATTAAGGAAACCACGGAAAAGGTAAACGAGAAGGCGTAGTGCTTGATACCATCTTCCTTCGGATACGTCAGCACTTCATCGGTTGACGCCCTCTTCAGTAGACTGTGATACAAATAAAAGCAGATAAGGAAGAGCGGGATATTGTGGACGGATAAGGGCTTCAAGAGCAGGATATTGTGGAGAGAAAAGGGCTTCGTAATGCGTCTCCATCGGTTAGAAAGTTTAGCGGAGACTTACAATCGATAAGGCAGAAGCAAAAGTCCTACGGAAGCACGCGGCAGCACCAATTATTTTCGCGCCCGCAGAAAGTACAAATTAATTTTAAAACTTAACGAGGCGGGCTGGCGTAGTGACGAGTGTCCTCGAGCCGTGCATTGGCATCTCGCTCGTTAAACTCGCTGACTTCCCGAATGGCCCGTGCCGAAAAGTGTGCGGGCGACGTGTAAACGCCCCTTAACGAATGCTCGTGGCTGCAGCGCTGCGTCGCTCAGCTCGCGTACTTTTTGCAGCCTTCCGCAGGAACGACGGGCGGAAAGAAGATTAGTGTTCAGCGTCCTGTCGACGATGAGATCATTAGAAACGGGGCACACGCCCAGACTGAACAGAGACGGGAAAGGAAATCAGCCGCGTCGTTTTCAAAGGAATCATCCTGGCATTTGCCCTAAACGATATCGGAAACCATCGAAAACTGAAACCATAACTGCTTAATGCAGGTTTGAAACCCGCTTCCCCGCTGCCTTACCCGTCATGTTCTATTCAGCCCTCTGGCACAACTAGAAGGCTCGTATTGCAATCGACAAGGACACTCCGGTTATCGCGATGCAGCGACATCGCCTGAATGCAGTTACGACTGCGTCGCCGAGAGCCAAGTGTTTGAGAGTTCGCAGTTTACTTGCGATCGTTATGCAGGTTCTACGTTGTCACCTGCCACAGAGAAGAGGACGCAGGAGATGAAAGACTACATAAAAACACGGACTTACCTTCAGCGGCATCTAGTTTCTTTGATCTCTCAACTGAGACTGGTTTAAATTTCTTAAGTAGCTAGAGGCCAGTTCTTTTAGCGATCGGGTCATCTACACTGTCACTATGCATTTGCACACTTACTGAAGGATGAATTACTCTGTCTTTCGGATGTATACTTCTCATTCATAGATTATATTTATAGGAAACCACTGGAATCCTAAGACAGTAAAATATTATTCCAACTGTAAGGCTATAAGGCAATCGTTTACACCAATCGTTAAATGAACACAGTAAATGAATATCCGTCAATAAACAGATTTACATTTCAGGATTTAAAATTTTTGGCACAGATGAAACCAGAAGTAACAGAACATTCAATAATTACTTCTTTTATTCGTATTATATTTTAAATAGACTACCTGGTTTAGACCAATTGATGAAATCATCTCCAGGCGAACAGCTGCCTGCAACAAATGGAATCACACAAAGAACACAGTTGTGTTGAAGGAACATAAAATGGAAACCGTTATATGTCATATTCAGAATTACCGAAACAACTGGAGAAAATATCTACAACGAATGACCTCAAAGCGAATCCCAAAATCCCTACAACACTGTCACACCAGCGGTGTAAGACACCTAAGTCGACCAATGAAAAGATGGCAGGAGAACTTCTGGACAAGATCATACTTGGAAGGAAGGTGGTAATGGTGATGATGAGGATGATGGTGATGATGATGATGATGGTGATCTACAAACGAGTTGCGTTCCGAAGCGTACAAATAATCCATTTACATAATTCTTGTTAATGGCATCCAGTATACTCAGTGTACTAAGTGTATACCGTTCAGTGATATAACATATATTGTGCAACTGTCGTCAGAAAGCTTTCTACACACAGTTGCTGTTGCAACGAATGAAAGAAGGAGCTGTAATGTTTATGTTATCACTTTACGACGCCCCCTTGGTAATTAAAACCCCCTTCTTAGTTGGATGTTCGAATGTGAATGCCGATTACGACGCTCAGCTTCATGAAAACAAACAGTTTCGCCTCGGTTTTTTACTAACAAATTGGGTACTCGGGAAAGTGACTGATAAAATGATCTTATTTCACGACTTGATGCAAGTCTTCAGTGGAATAGGCAATTACTTGCGATCGTTATGCATCATTAGACCTGCGTATAGAGATTTTCGTACTACAGACAAAAAGTTCCAGTACGTAAAAAAGCAGCCGCCTCGTTGCTTCTCTCTCTTTGACGTCTCGTGCAGGTCCTGTTTTCCCAGATCTCGTGCCACCAATTAGCCTTTTACACACAGAGACCGCTACGCAACATAGCTCCATTGTAATCTTTCCTTATGCAGAAAAGTAATTCTGCTTTGAAGTACCGTAACATTTATAACAATTGTAACACCAAGAAATGTTATCCATAATGCAATCGAATCTGCAGGATTTGTTGAAAATTGTACCAGCGAGAAGGAATTAAAAATGGAGAGAGATGGCGTGCACGTCAGTCCAATACCACACTTTGACTGATTTGAGCTCAGTATGGTACAGGCCTTTCTGCTCGCACGAGAAAAAGTCGACAAATGAATCGGTAACTTGAAAACGAATATATTTATTCGACATAATATCAGCACGTGAGTGCAGTGGAAGTGGGAAAAATGAAGGGTCTCCGGAAAACGAGTTTGTCATACTGTGACTTTTCTGGTCACACACAAAGAATGGGGGGATATTTTTTTTTGTAGTCTATAAATGAGTGTCACCTCCTAAACTGTTGTATGAGGTCATGTCTGGTCTGTTACGGAGGGAAATTAATTGTTGTTAGCCTAGTGGAATTATGAGGTTGTAGGATGAAAAAGTTGTTTTGATGTAAAACTTGATGGATTTTCTCTGAATGATAGATTGGTTACCTTAAATGTAGCCTAATGTGTGTGAAAAATTATAGAGATGAGCGTTCTTTATAACTTTAAAATCTGTGTTTTGAAGAGTTAGTAGTCGTCTGAAATGTGCGTCGGTGGCCATTGACCAACTTGCGAACTATACAAGTTGGTAAGAAGTTTGATGGCTCGTCAGACTGTCAGTTTCACTTTGTCTGATAACGCATCACGCTTAAAATGATTAATTATACATTCGTCTCTTCTCTGCCTGCATAGTGTGATTCTTATTAACGTCTAAAAATCTCCTAAGCTACGTAGGTAACGATGGAACAAGTAATTTAATATAAGACGCATGGGGCGGCAAATGTCGGGAAATACCCCTAAAACCCTTCAATAAGAGTCCAGTATGTTACCATTGCGTGACATCGCTTAAGTTGCTACGACAGTGATCAGAACATATAACCAACGAATAGACGAAGATCTAATACCGGCGACAAGCGGATACTGGACCACAAAATGCGATTGCAGCATGGGATGAGCGCGATCGTCTCCGCATGGCCGCTATAGACTGTACAGTTTAATTCACGTATTGGTTTGACACTTGTAACGGGTGTGATCATGTCTGCGTCTACGTTTCGCGACCTCTCTGTAGGTAGCAAACATTCCATTACGTAGGATCCCATTCTCCGGAAAACAGAAACGCCTCAGACTGAAATGAGGACGCGAACGTTGACTCTGGTGGTAAATTGTAGAGCCTTGGGAGGGGCGCCGCTGCGGTACATTCTATATGGCTGCGTATGTTTTAGACGCTACCTTACTGTGATAACAGTCTGGCAACATACGTTTCTGAGTGACTTAACACTCAAGTACACAAAGTGATGGCTCGTGACGTCATTCAGCACATTATATCAACTACTACACACTGAGGTGTCTGAACGTTAATCGCTACATCTGTAAGGTTTTCGAGTTTAAACATTTACCCTCTTTAATATCACCACTGCATGCCTGACCTGCGCGTTCGCCTCATATGTCACTCATCAAACATAGTTCGCCGGCAACATGTTCTCCACTAATTTCTGTTGATGATTTGTGGCCTCGCTAAGAGAATACGCGGGAAGGGTTTCCTCCAGTATACATGTAGGTCTTTTGCGATCTCATGTGACGACGTCTAGAAGTTCTGACTGCAGCGCTTGTGGACCTCACACCATAGTGACACCTAAGACTGTCAGGTTCTGTAGCTCTTATTATTTGTGTATTGAAATGTTTTCAGTCTGCGGTATGACATCCTTTTCAGTCACACGTAATGCTCCTGGTGCTACAGTTTTCACAACCGTTTGTGTATTATTCTTCACTAGGCACAACTAAGTGGTCGACAACAATCAATTCCTTATAGTGAGCGGTGACGAATATTGCGAAATGTGTAAAACAGTTAACAGATAACCGTCGGTAATATTCTCTTAGCGTATAATGCTGTAGCTAATCGGTGTGTATCACGTTTGTCTTGTGGCACATGTTAAATAAGATGTTCCTAACGGGGTTAGTAGATTTCCGCCAGTATGGTTCAAATGGCTCTGAGCACTATGCGACTTAACTTCTGAGGTCATTAGTCGCCTAGAACTTAGAACTAATTAAACCTAACCAACCTAAGGACATCACACACATCCGTGCCCGAGGCAGGATTCGAACCTGCGACCGGAACGGTCGCTCGGCTCCAGACTGTAGCGCCTAGCACCGCACGGCCACTTCGACCGGCTCGGCCACTATGATTGAAACCCATTTAGACTGCTTGATTTAATTACTGTACACTTAAATATTACACTGTTGAAGCAGAATAATTAAAGAAGTCCACTCAGTCAGTGGCTTTTCAGGCAGTGAACGGTAGGGCTGGAGTTGTAAAACCACAGTAGGCTGCCACAGACTACCGTAAGTAAGCGTCGATTACTGTAGTTTTCCAAGTAACCTTGGTCACTTAAGATCGTATCCGCGTTACTTGTACACTACATGTGCTGCACACTTATCAGGCTTTATCTCTTACCGATAGCTTTTTTGACGCATACGATCAGTGTCTTACCAGATTGGCTTACAAACCGAAAGAGGTGAGCCGTCTGGAAAACGAGATAGAATACATAAAGGGCCGTGCAACCTATGGAACATTTTTGTTCTGCATAGTTATTCTCCTGTCTGAATAAACACTGTCCACAGGAAAACTGAAATTTTTAGTGTTTAATTCAGGTTTATTCGAAAATTGTTGATTTCTAACTTGAAACAGAGGGATGTAGTAGAAACAAGCAGAAAAAATTATATTTGTCGTACAGGCTTGAAAACGTAGTTTTCTCAACAAGAAGAGAAAATAAAAAATCTGAAAACAAAAACGTACCAAATATCGCTTTAATACTTTATCGAAATATATAGAACATGTTTCTATTATTCGTAAACAACTTTCGTATTTATCACTAATCACAGGACACTACACCCTTTGATCATGATGAACGTTCCAATGAGTACAACATATCAACAATAATCATATAGCTTTTTATGTTTATGCATGTAAACTGTTCGTGCATCAAAGAAATTGCTTTGGGTGCATGAAAGTGAAAAACTTTCACTACCAGCTAATTTTTATTACTTATAAAATGCAATTTATGTTCTGTAGCTATATAAAACAAACAACGGAATAACACTGAATCATGTGCGCTTCTAATTATGTGCAAAACAAACAACTAAAAATACAAAAAACAAAGAGAAATCGTCAGTTCCCAGTCCCTCTGTTACACATGTATTTGTTTCTGTCCCTACCAATGCTATCATTTACTGCGTCATATATGTACTGTACTAAAACTACCGAACCGTAGCTTTGGTAAAGCGCAATTCTACTATGGGCCAATGTGGAAAACTGACTATGCTGTTGTGGAGATATTCATCGTGAAAGTGGTTTGGTACAGCAATACAGAGGTCTCTCTATATCTTCGTAAAGGAAGGAATCTTGGGCTTAACTCCCGTCGACATCGAGGACATTAGAGACGAAGCACAAGTTCGAATGGTTTCAAGGATGGGAAAGGAAATCGGCCCTGCCGTTTCAAGGGAACCATCCCAGCATTTGATTTGAGCGGTTTAGCGAAATCACGATGAATCTTAATCAGGATGGTCGGACGCGGATTTGTAACGTAGTCCTCTCGAATGGGGTCCAGAGTGCTAACCACTGCGCCACCTTGCTCGGTCTGAGGAGTTGCGGATGAGAATGTATGAAGAAAAGAGAGAGAGTAAAGCCCGATGTCAGCTGCTTGCCTTCACCTCTATAATACCCCCAGAAGAAGGAACGAAAGAAGGTAAGAGGATTAGGATGTATCGTCCCGTCGACGACGAGGTTATTAGGGATCAACCAGAACCTTGGTTCTGCGCCGGCCGGTGTGGCCGAGCGGTTCAAGGCGCTTCAGTCTGGAACCGCGCGACCGCTATGGTCGCAGGTTCGAATTCTGCCTCGGGCATGGATGTGTGTGATGTCCTTAGGTTAGTTAGGTTTAAGTAGTTCTAAGTTCTAGGGGACTGATGACCTCAGATGTTAAGTCCCATAGTGCTCAGAACCATTTTTGAACCTTGATTCTGAGAAGTATGTGGAAAGAACTCAGCTGTGCCCACTTCAAAGAACTGTCCCGGCATTTGCGTTAGGGGAGTTGGTTGAATCACAATCCGCTGATCTGCTACACGAAGCCATCCGATAGCTGTAACACCACTGTGGCGTGCAACAGCAGTCTTGGCTGCTGAAGCTGGTAATTAAATATGGGTATCAAAATTTGCATTGATGAGATTGTTAAAAGATCGACCTTTTCACCACATTGATCCACAAGATTACAAATGGTGCATATGAGATACGAGATAAAATATCTTAAAAGAATGTTTCTGCAGAGATCGTCGGCTCGCTCTTCTCGACTGCACAGCGAAGTGCCGATGTGGGATGTGGAGTGGCTTGCACGCGATTTGGCGGTTAGTGTGAGTAGTGTTAGTGCAGAGATTGCGGCGCGCCCGCTGGCGGGTGAGCGGCCGGCGCATTCCTGCACGCGGCGTGTGGGCCGCAGCTTCCCGCCGCCGCTGCCGCCATCAAACGCGCCGACACACCTCGCGCTGCCTTTGTTGTCCATCCGCATCTACTGCAACCCTTCTGCTCTGGATAAGATTCCAGGTTCAATGACTGTAGCAATTCATTGTGTGAGTAGCATCCACGCTTTACCCACATTCCCAAAACATTCAGTGTGTTCTGCTGCATCAGTACTCTAAAAGCCACCTGACGCCTGTGCAGAGGAGGGTACATCATGTACCACAGCATTCTTCCCACTTCCTGGCCCCTTCGCTACAAGCGAGCGGAAAAAAGACTGTGCTCGAATTTCTCTGATTTTATTATCATTTTCATTTCGCTAGATAATGTTGGGAAAATCCAGTTTTTACGGCAGTCGTCGTCTTCGGCTTCTCAACGTCCATACTTCGTATTTTTCCAGTCTTCCTCCTAAACATCTCTTGAATTCGCAGTATCAGTAAAATCATGCATCCACCTTCGAGGTGACCTTCAACGCTTTCTTCGTTTTAGTTGGTGTCAATTCATAGGTTCTTTTTGTCCACTGTTCGTCATCAATTCGTTAATATACTATTAACAATGACAATGATCCTATAATTTCCGTATTTTTATAGTTCTAACGTGTGTGGAGCTGCGACAACGTCTTCGCCAAAAATTCATCTCAGTAGATATCGATTTATTTTTCTCGTTTTTGGTTAGCTCCCATACTTCAGCAACATATTTGATAACTTGTACTGCAAGACATTCGTTTTCTTTCTGATTTTGTCACTCCATAGTAAGGAGTTAAGTTGGCTAATGAAACTCTCTCCATGACCAATTTTATTTGTGATTTCTTGTATTCTTCTTCCATATCGTAATGCGACAAGAGAAGTGACACAAATCGGAAAACGGCCATTTTTAGTTTATATCACTGAAAGGTACGTGTGAAGTGCCCTAACGCCCACGAAAAACATAATGGAATTTACTACCGACAATAATTACTTGACATTTAAGTGAAGCAAGTTTTATACAATTCCGTAAGTCGAGCTTTCTCAAATCTTGCATTTTTCAGTTTTGTCAGTTTTCTCGCCGGTGTGCGCTAAAAGGTAAAAATGACACCCAAATATTTACATATGCAGACATTTTCAATTTTGTAGAATCCTACATCCAAAGCGACCGGCTTGCACCCCATCACTCAAAAAATCCTCGAAAAAGCCTCTTCGGAAATGGAAAATAGTCTATAATGTTCCAAATGTAACGTATGCCACATCAATGTATACAGTAAACCTTTCCGTGATGCACATCATGTCTCTTTTAATGTCTCACACTGGAGTTAGATCACCTTATAAGTGAGGCTCTAGCACTAAATTAATATATCTGTAACGAAACGTGTTGTTCTTCTTTCGATCTTCTCTATCTGCTGCAGTGAACCTTCCTAGTAACACTCTCACACTGATGAGCTATACTCAAGAATTACTCCACTGCGTGTTTCATAAGCTACTTCCTTTGTAAGTAACAAAATTTCCTGAGGACCTCTCTCCTTCTTAGCGTTTATTCTGTCGCCCTGAGTCTTCTGTTTTCATGATTTGGCAAATGTATTTTAGTAAACTTTATGTCCAGATGCCCATCCCGTTGCCATAGTAGTCAGGTAACCCAATGGTAGACAGTCTTGTGCACCATCTGTCTTTGAATCATGCCAACTTTGTTCTGTGTTAGTGAATTTTAACTTTTTCTGTATCGTATTTTCTGAGGTGTAGATTGAGACCGGTCCAGACTTGACATACGTGAATTTTAAAAAGTGTCTAAAAGTTAAGTTCAGTATTGTCTGGGTGCTGGACTATCGTTCATTAACTCGCCGCGGGGATTCCATCCGTATGTGGATTACTTCGCTGGCTCTCAACCTAGCGAGCTGTGCATTAAGCTACGCGAGCGGGTCTACAATTGTACCTTGGGATTCGTTCATTTAGTTTCATTCTCGAACCATACAACTGCTTTTATGTGGTTGATCCAGTTTGAGCCACTCCGGACACATGATCATAGATATCTTACGTGACTATTATATTACCGCCCCTCTAATGAAACAATATGCCGTCTATTTATGCCCAATGTCCTACTTGTATTTGTGTCAATGATCGATTGTGAGTTCCTGTATCAAGTGTCTAGTCTCTGCTGGTCTTCCGGCATTTTACTATTATTTTCTCGCTCGATGCTTTTCTGTCTACAACAGCATCAACCAAGAACATGGTTTACGGAGCTTCCGAAATTACCCACTGGGTCGTCTATATGTAAACAGGGTGAGAAGCTAGACGGTTAAAAAATATTTTGTTTAGCGAACGGTTTAAGATATCGGAACAGGGTACTGGCAAATGACTTTACGCAGTGAGGCACGTAACTTGGTTTAACTCTTGTATCAGTCATGATAGTGAAGCAAAAATGTTTTTCTTTTAAAAAAACAGCATTCCATTGGTCTCTATAAGAATTTTAAAGTAATAAAACACTTGTTAACGTTAGCGTTCAAACTTTTCGGTTAAAGGTATCTGAGGAAAATGTTAAAACTGAGAGGCAAGGTGGCCAGAAAATGCTGTTTCAGTTCAAACACCATAAGTGAAATTTCACTCACCACTGGATTGGACGGATTGCTACAGTGAAGTAGCCTACTGAGTACCCCAATTTGATTCTTTGATTCTATTTGAACTCCTTTTGTGGAGAGCACTCGAAGACGCGGTATACCATGAAGCTCTAACAACGCCAAACGATATGTGACGATGAAATTTATGCGTAAACATGACATACACGTATTTCAAATGTTTTTACAAGCCCATTCTGACATATTGAAATTTAGCACTAAGTTCTCTTTAAAAATCTTAGATTTTGACATCTATCGTATGAAGTAGAGTCAAGAGGAAATAAGTTTCATCCTGGCGGCCTCGGTGTAATTTCTTACAGCGTGTAACAGCGGAGCTTGGTATGAGAATCCGACTCGTCTGAATTTACACCGCAGTACCGGATTCCAGCCGTTTTACCTCTCACTTGTACCACATTTCTCAAATACTTTTGCTGAAAGCTTCAGTTACAACATGTAATATCCCTACCTACTTTTGACACGCAGTACCTGGTCCTGCTACGCGTTGTGAAACGTTTCTATTTTAATTGGAGCTGACCATGATCGTGTTTTCCCTTATAAAACGGACAAGGCTTTCAGAAACAAAAGAGTAGTGCATTAAAATAGAATATCCGTACAACTCTTACTCTGACTGATTTTAAACTACATGGAACAAAAACGTTTGCCTGTATGTAAGGACACCACGCCTATTTGAACTAATCAGTTATTGGTTTAAATTCTACTCAGTTATAAAGAAAGATAGTAGCGTGAAATACGTAATTAATGATCAAACTGCTTTGAAAACTTAGTATTGGTTCGTTTTAGTAATATGCTTTGGAAGCACTGAAGGGGCGAATTAGTTTTGGCTTTTACGGAAAATTTTGGTAGTTAGTGAACAGAAATTAATCATTGGAAGATTTAAATAGGATGGCTTGGATTATCTTATCACATAAGAAAGTATATCTCATAGCACACTTCACGATTATTCAGTACTCTGCAAGTCTTCAACTACCAAAATTTCAGTACTGATGTATTTCACATAATAACAAACACAGTTACCCCGTGACAACGAATAATTAAGGAAAATCTGCGTTCTTAGCCGAAGTCACTAACGCACGCCGTCGCGGTAGCGCTCGATGTGGAAGTCGGCTGGTTCGAATCCTGGTGGTGGATGAAATTTTCACTGCCTATATTTGGCTAGCACGGGGAGGAAAGATGGTGACTTAAAGTTCTTGATCACCAGATTTTGGTCAATGTCTCCACAGTGTCTCACGAATTTAGGTGCTATGACATTTTCGATGGTGATCCGTCCGTCGGATGGAGACGTTAGCCTCCGCGGCTGTCTTCGTGCTATTCGAGTGGAGTAGGCAATGTACTGGCACCATGTGTCACCCTCTCCCTTCTCTCATCATCGTAAAAAACACTCATAACGCTACACTATACACTTATGCATTGTACTACACAAGCGCACATACGACACAACATACATATCCGCAAGGAATGGGCCACTCTGCACGCAGAAAGAAGGCTCTTTCTGACTAGGTGGCTGAACCCACCGCGGGGTGTTCCACGCCAATAATGCAATATGGCATCTTTAATGAAAAGAAAGAACAAAAACTTTTGCACAGGTTAGATGAACAGCAAATATTCAACAACATGACATTAAATAAGTTATTAAGTCACTTTGAAATTAAATTACACTTCGCAAACTGTAATGTAATAACAGAAGCAGTTGAAAAACATGAAATTTAACTTATCACTTCGGTTAAATCTTCGATGCAATATCGGTTCACATTTTGGACCAAGTCTAGGACACTAAAAAGGGAATAGTGATCCCAGGTAAATGAAGCGTAGCAGAAATCGCTTTCAGTACACTTACTAACACAATTAAAAACATCACTGGTCATGTCCTAATATAATCGTACTGGAGCTTATACGTTCCTTTAATCTGACGAAGATGAGATGACCTGGACGTATAGCGTAACTCGCAGCACGGTAGCTAACGGGACTGAGAGGTGAGACACACCGAGATCGAATCTACGCAGTCGATTATCTCGACCATGGCCAGTCAACCTGAGTATGGAGCTTAGGCGGTTACCTACGCACATTTAGGCAAGGGGTAGGCTAAACTCCAAATTCCGCTTCATAGTATACGATACAGAAACATTTAAAATACGATAACACATAGAACAAAGCTTACACGAATCACAGGCAGGTGGTGCACGCAACTTCCGTCACTTAGATTACATTGAAGACTGTGGCCTCAGGAATGGCCTCCGGCCACAAAGTTAAATTAACCTAACTTACTCACAGCACTCTGCCAGCACGCCTCTACGTATTACCATTTGCCGAAAACGTCAGGTACAGATCCTGAATCGGTTAGTAATCGGCGAACACTAACTGTCCTATAAGTCCAGGAGTACGGCCGAAGCTACTAATATATTTGACCATTTCTCCCCTTTAAAAACGATTGGCATAGGTCTGTTTGCTAGGAATCCTTCAAACCAACCACAAAGTGGATCAGTTATTCCGTAAGCTCAAATTCTGATTATTAGGCGGCATGAAATGAAATGTGGATAAGGCCTCTCGTCGGGTAGACCGATCGCCTGGTGCAAGTCTTTTTAGTTGACGCCACTTCGGCAACTTGCCTGTCGATGGGGCTGAGATGATGATGGTGAGGACCACACAACACCCAGGCCCTCAGTGGAGAAAACCTCCGACGCAGCCGGGAATCGAACCCGTTCCCATGGCATAGTATCCGTCGCGCTGACCACTCCGCTATCGGAGCGGACTATTAGGTGACATTACTGAAACGTATCCAACGCCTCCCAGAATTCAGCGAACTCGATATCAGCTTGGCAACCGAGATCTACTGACGTCTGGATCTCGTGTAGGAACAGAGAATTTCTCCCTAATTCATGTTGAATCCTGCAGAGAAGAATTTCTATCTCGACCAACGTCGTAATACATGGTGATGCCCCTTCATGGAAACGGAAATTGTTTAGAACTCTTCAATAATCTTCAATTACTATTAAAAAGGTGCGTTACGGTAACCTAAAGAGTTTTATTCTACTGACGATACCTGCAAAAGGCTACTTACTTCGAGGGCGATCCAATTTCCAGAGCACAGGCATGGTGCTAGCTGAAAAGACGACTTTTTTTTTTAACTTTTCGGCTCTGTATGACTCCGGAGAATTCTTATAAGATTCATGCAGCGGCATTTTTTCTGTATAACAGAAGGCAACCTGAGAACCACCAGGAAAAGTTCTCCCCCTCATTTATTATGAAATACAAGAACGTTGAGCCTGACTGAAATTCTCCTTCCTTATCAGAATAAATTAACTGACTTTAGCAACTTAATTTTCAAGTCTTCAATTTCTCCTTGGTACTTGTATTTCAGTTGTTTGTTTTACTCGTGGCATGAAGTTCATAGAGAATCTTAAGTTAGACTGATAGACCCGTAACTCATTTTGGACGAAAAGTGAAGCGAGTGGTAGGAGTTAACACAGAATTTAACTGTTAAACTGCTGCAGTATGGTACGCTGGGTAGTCAACAAAGGGGCCCGACACAATGTCGTACGAAAATCGACTACTGTTCCGAAGGAGCTAGGTTCAAATTCGCGAAAGACCAACCTCATTAAAGATTTTTGCAATTTCCCGACATCACTCGAGACAAATGCTGGAATACTATACTAAATAATGCCGATATCGGTTTCCCTCTCGTCGGTATCCAGTCCAAACTTCCTTATTTTGAAGCAGAGGGATTGTTCAAATGTAATCTTCCTTTTTTTTCGTTTGGCTGTCTGCAGCGTTACCCGATCACAGTGCACGCATCCCATTTGAGGTGTTACATTCTGTTTTTCAGCATCACTATGTTAATAAATCATAGAGTTGTATCCTGTCACGATATGTACTCACTTCTTTTCGCATGTGTATTACTCTTGAGAATCTTCTTTACCAACCAATGCATTTTTAGTAGAGAATCAAGTTTTCTCTTCATACTACAACACATAATGAAATAGATCGCTTGCAGAACTCTTTTCTTGTTTATAACCCAAGTAGTTTGCTTCAATGTCAGACTACATTACTTGAGAATATTGGAAGTGTATAAAAAGGAGCGGTGCAGGTGGTGAATTACTTGTTGACTTAATTATATGATTTAGTGATAACTTCTATGGAACACGAATTTCAGGTTGGCGATTAGTGAGATTAACCCGTACTATCGATTGTCTGAGACAAGGATTCAGTTAACCTGTACAGTGGCTGAAGAAGAAATGAAGTTGTAAACCGACCACCTAGCAGGCGTTGTTATGAGGTTACGATGTTTAACAAAAACATCAAATCCGCACAGCTGGTTGTGCACTCGTGTCCTGAATTCACCTGCAAACTTCAGCGTAGTCTCTCATAGCATGTAGGCGTAAAATTAAGTTCACTGCTAGTCGGTCGGTCCGAACAGGAAAGCTTTTCCTGAAAGAAAAGCAGGCTGAACTATTGCTCTTGCCTACATAACTGTAACTGGAGACGTAGAACAAACGCAGACAGACCAACAACGGGGACGAAATCATCCTGGCATTTGATTCAAATAATGAAAGCAGTTGAAAACATAAATCTCGTTTAACAAATAGTGTCATACTTAGGGAATAGGCGTAGGGGGAGCAGATGAAGGAATCCCGCACTGCCACAGATGGCATAGGACTATGGGAAGTCGTTTGCCACTGTCCTCCTCCGACCTGTTACGAAGTGTCAATTGTGTATCTATGTCGTGCAGGTGACTGTGATGAGGGTTTCTACAATGTGGTGTTGGGTTTGTGTTATGGATGAAGGGGAGGGGGAGGGTTAAACCCGATGTAGGCATATAACCTACTCCTCTCGAAAAGCAGCAAGGGAGTCGTGGAGCTTAATGTCCCCATCCGACAAACGGAGCAGAGTCTACAGTGTCATATGCACTCATTTCCTTAAACGCTATGGAGAGGCTTGGAATTTAATCCAGGTCATTGGCACGAAGACTGGTGATCATAAACCTTACACCACGACATCTCCCCCTTTTCTGGCCAAATTCTGGCAGTGAAAGTTTCATCTGTCAACAGGATTCGAACCGGCTTACGTCCGAGTAGAGCAACAACGCACAGGATTGCGTTACCGACCTTGGGGCTACGGAGACGGGCCAGATTACAATTATGAGGTGGGTATTTAAACCAGAATATGAGCTGAGAGCCTTACATATTATGACAATTTATTTTATTTGATCTGGGAGGATGAATTCGTAAACAAATCGGGCAGCGGCGCCTGCGACTTACGTTCACGATGGAATGGAATGACTGGAGAACATTCCTCACACCAAAACTCTCGCTCTTCACCTATTTCTGTTCCACCATCATAGCTGCAGATTGTTCGTGCTTTGACATTTCTCACCGGATACTTGGACGTCAGTTTATGCCATGAAGCAGAAGATATGGAGTAATATAAAAGGCTTTCATTCATCATTTATGTGCAATAGAGGTTCAGTAATATCGAGCATAATAGAAACTTTTTCGTCGTTGGCAAGTATGATGGCACCATCCGTCTTCTTCGGAAATGCATTAACATCATGATGTGCTGAGTTCCCGTGGCTTCTAAAAGGCTTCCATCTTCTTCTTCCGGCTGCTCTATTTGTTTTCTATTCTTTTCCGGAGTTCTAATGTTACGGAAAACTTTCCCATTTTAATGGAACCAAAGTTCCACTCACTCTTTAAAATTTGCGGTCGTGGTACATGCGCATTCATGCAGAAAGTCTTTTTCCCGCTCTTGTTATGTGAATGGAACAGGATTGTAAATCGATAATATTGGTACGAAGTATCCTTTGCCATGTTCTCTACTGTGGCTTGCGGAGTATAGACAAGAACTCAATGAATAGCAATTCCTCCTGTTTAGTAAATTCAGTATCTCTGGTAATATTTTCGTAAATCAAACGCAGATTTAATCCTTACAATATCGTGTTTAATTACCGATATCTAGTTTTCCATAAGAGCCAAGGGCCTTGCCGCGCTGAATACACCAGTTCTCGTCAGAGCACCGAAGTTAAGTGACGTCGAGCACGCCAGCACTTGGATAGGTAACCACATGGATACGCCACGTACTGTTGGCTGCTTTTCCTTTGCCTTTATGGCGAAGGGGAGGATCACCAGACTTTGAACCAATGACATGGATTAAATTCCAGACCTCTCCGAAGTGTCTCATGAAGTGAGAGCGTGTGACACTATTGAGGTTGATCCGTCTGTCGGATGGGGACATTAAGCACTCCGGCTCTTTTGATGCTATTCCAGAGAAGTAAGATATGTGGCAGTACCAGGCTTCTACCTCTCTCTTCTCTCATCATCATCCAAGGCACCGCACTGCACGCACTCTTTACAGTCACCTACACTTACCAGATACACTCGAACACACAACTCTCACACGTCGGGAAGGACAGAAAACCTTTCCAATTAGGCGGCTGAACCTGCCCTTCGGGGCGAACCACCCAACAATGCCACACGACTTCACTTCCTTTTTCGTTTCTGTACAATCACCAAACAACTAGGTGCGCTTCCGACAATGATGAACAAGTGTTCTGAATTGGTTTAAAAAGATGTGGACGCTCATCAAGTCTCTGATAGTTCTCTCAGTTTCTTCATCAGATGTATAGTGATGCCCCACCAGATTTTCTTTCTTTAGCGTGGACATATGGAAGTCAGACGGTGCCAGATCTGCAGTGTATAGAGGGGAAGTCAGACGGTGCCAGATCTGCAGTGTATAGAGGATACTGTACTAGGGGAGGGGGGGGGGGGTTCCGTATCTGAAGTTCTGTTGTGGTAGCATGTCAATTGCGTGTTCTGGAACTGTCATGCTGCAGGGAAACATTTCCCTTTTCCTTTCCGGTCCTAATTTGTCGTCTTATCGCAAATGCCAGCAATTTCTCTTGGAGTGATGTCATGATCACAAAGAATCAGTCTGTCGACGTTTTATGTGTTCAACTCAGTTGTTTCTGTTAAACGACGAGCAATTTTCTGTCCTGAAAGTCAGACATTCCCTCCTCAACATCTTTAAACGACCAGCGACGAACTGTGCTCGCATCAACACAGTTACCATAAACAGTTTATATTCTCCGATTAAATACTTTGGTGTGTCATCTTATGCTATCAAGAATTCAGTGTCATCACGTTGGTGCGCAGTGTTCTATGCCTTACATTGTAACAAAACAACTGTTTACTGTTAAGGCTTCCTGCTGACTGTAGCTGTAGAGGAGCGTCTATTCAACAGTTCATTAGCTGCCATAAACCATTCCTGTCATTCGTTGAGAGCTACGAAGGTGTACGCATTACTTTCCATCTACATCTGTATCTATACTCTTCAAACCACTGTGAGATTCAGAGGGTACGTCTATCGCAATAGTTATTAGAGATTTTTACCGTTCCATTCACTTATGCAGCCCGCGAAGAATGATTGTTTAAATGCTTTTTTGCGCCCTATAATTAGTCTAATCTTGTCTTCGCGATCCTTATGGGACCGATACGTAGGGGACTAATATTTTCCGAGGTTAATCATTTTTAATTTTGTTGTATAAACTTTCTAAGTAGTTTTTCACGGGATAGTGTGCGTCTGTCTTCAGCTCTCTGCCGTTGAGTTACTTCAGCATGTTCGTGACGCTCTCCCATCAGTCAACCGATCCTGTGACCATTCGTGCTGCCCCGTCCTATTTGGTATGGGTCCACACACTTGAACAGTATCCTAGGACGGGTGCACGAGTGTTTTGTACGTAGCCTCATTTGTAGACTGACTGTAGAGAGAGTATTCCACGAATGAACCACCTGCTTTACCTACGGCTTAGCCTATGTGATCTTTCCATTTTATATCCCTAGAAATTGTTTCACGCAGGCATTTGTATCAGTTGACCGATTCCAACTGTGACTCATTGATAACATAGCAATAGGATAATATAACACTCCTCTTTTTGTTTTGTGAAGTGCCCAGTTTCACATTTCTGCACATTTGAAGTATGTTGCTAGCCTTTGTATCACTCTGAAATCTTATATAGATCTAACTGAATACTTGTGCAGCATTTTTCAGGCAATATTTCATTATAGGTAACTCCATCTTCTGCGAAATGCGTTACTGTACGTAAGGCCATTAATATACAACATGAACACCAAGGATTCCAATACCCTTCCATGGGTCAGATCCGGAGTTAAGCCACAAAGGAATTACAGACATTGTTTGTGAGCGGGCATTGATTGAAATCAATGTTGAAAGTTGAAAATTTGAGTCGGACTGGGATTCGAACCCGTGTCTCCTTCTTACTACGCAGATGTCCTGCCCACCGAGTCATCTGGACACAGGTCATCTCAACTCCAGTGACTGCCTTAGCACGCCTCCCATCACACCCAAATTCTTAACTTATCCAAACACTACTAATGTAGTGCCCTTGCCCGTTATCACCATTACTCGCTGCATTTCGTCGATTCCTGTAAGAGTTTGAGCCTGGTGTGCGTCTGTTGATGTCTTTCTATCCATATAACTGGCTGCCTTCTCCCTACCAAAAAAATCCCCAATCCAGTCACAAATACCTTGATATCGCATATGACCATACTTTTATTATTAACTGTGGTTTGTGGTATTAAGTAAATTTGCTAATTCATACGATTCTGAACATTCTATGGATTTTCTGTCCTATTCTTAGGACTAATGTAAGGTGAGCCGGACACAGTCCGAAAGAAACATTGCACGTAGATAGCCGATACAGTTCTTGTTTGACGCTTTCGGGAATATCAGCACCCGATGAGGCAGAACAGAAGTCCAAGTTTGTGATGGCCTTATGTACCGACAGACAGCGTTTGGCTTCTATGCGTGTTTGAGTTTCGGCGCGGCGTGGCCCGGCACGGCGTGGTGCGGTGCGTCCTTCCGAACCGGTTGTGCGCGGCTGCGGCGGCGCAGCAGCTGACAGCGGGCGGTGGCAGTAACAAGCGTGACCGTCCTCAGCCGCACTATGAATGGCCCCGCCGCGATTCCCACGCCCAGCAAATATCCTCAATGATGCACGGCCTCTGGCATCTCTTTGTTACGCGGCTGCGCCTTAACGCATTTTGGCGAGAAACGAATGCTATATCGAGCTGCGCTGGTCTCTCAGCGCGCGCTCATGTGTGTGTATGTGTGTGTGTAGGGTTAGTATTGTTACTGGGAAGCGAAGACTACAAATTGCACGATATGAATGCCTTAAAGCAGTGGGGACTGAGGGAGTGGGGGGGGGGGGGGGGAGTGGAGGGAGGAGAGTGATCTCTTATATTTAAAGGGCTTCCTTCTACTTCCGTAGCGAGTTCAAAGGATCTTATGCTAGGGGTCAGGACACTCAGAGTTAGTTTAATAAGGCGACCCTGAAAAGCATCTGATCACTGCCATGGTTTCGTCATTTGCTTGTTACGCTGAGGTGGCAGAAGTGATGGGTACCTCCTAATATCACGTCAGACGTCCTTTTGCCCGGTGTGCTGCAGCATCTCGCTTAGAATGAACTCAACAAATCGATGGAAGTCCCCTGTAGAAATATTTAGCCATGATTCCTCTATACACGTCCTTAACTGTGAAAGCGTTGCTGGTGCGTGATTTTGTGCACGAAATAACCTCTCGATTATATCCAAATCGAAGGGATTCATGCTGGGCGATCTTGATGGCCAAACCATTCTCACAAATCGTCCAGAATGTTCTTCAAAGCAATCGCAAACAATTGTGGCCCAGTCGTGTGACTAGGGCGTCCCGTCGGGTAGACCGTTCGCCGGGTGCAAGTCTTTCGATCTGACGCCACTTCCGCGACGTGCGCGTCTATGGGGATGAAATGATGATGATTGGGACAACACAACACCCAGTCCCTGAGCGGGGAAAATCTCCGACCCAACCGGGAATCGAACCCGGGCCCTTAGGATTGACATTATGTCGCGCTGACCACTTAGCTACCGGGGGCGGACTGTGGCCCAGTGACATGGCGTATGGCCGTCTATAAAAGTTCTATCATTGTTTGGGAACATTAATGGCTGCGAATGGTCTCCAACTAATCGAACATTTAGAAGACCCAGCGTATTCCATGTAAACACAGCCCACACCATTATGCAGCCGCCATCACCTTCACAGTGCCTTCTTGATAACTTGGATCCGCGGCTTTGTGGGGTATGCTCGAACCCTATCGGGACTCATCTGAGCAGGCTACGGTTTCCCCGTCGTCTATTGTCCAACCGATATGGTCATGAGCCGAGGAGAGGCGCTACAGGCGATGTCCTGCTGTTATTAAAGGTACTCGCGCCGGTCGTCTGCTGGCATAGCCAATTAACGTCAGATTTCGCCGCACTGTCTTGACGGATACGTCGTCGTACGTCCCACATTGATTTCTGCGTTTATTTCACGTAGTGTTTCTGGTCTGTTAGCACTGAAAACTCTGCACAAACGCCTCTAGCGTCGGTCGTTAAGTGAGGGCCGGCGGCCACTGTGCTGTCCATGGTGAGCGGTAATGCTTGAAATTTGGTATTCTCGGCATACTCTTGGCACCGTGGATGTCGGTATATGGAATTCCCTAACGATTCCCGAAATTTAATGTCCCAGTCATCAAGCTGCAAGTACCATTCCCCGTTCAAAGTACGTTAATTCCCACTGTGCGGCCATAATCACGTCGGAAACATTTTCGCATGAATCATTTGAGCACAAATGACAGCCCCGCAAATGCAGTGCTATTTTATACCTTCTGTGCGCGATACTACCGCCATCTGCATATGTGCATATCTCTACCCCATTACTTGTCACCTCAGTGTAGTATGGTGAAGAGACGGTGATACCAGAGTATATTAAGGGAAGTGCGTCAGGTAAGTTACCGGCAGAAGTAACACATTCGCTCTCTCTGTGCTTAATTCACTGTTTGCCTACACTGTATCATAAATGAGCTTTTGAATACAAGTCGACTTGTACAATTTTATTGTTTCAGAGTTTGATGACACTTTGTAGAGCGCTCACACACCCACACCCACACATACACACACACACACACACACACACACACACACACACACATACACTCACACACACACACACACACACACACAGAGAGAGAGAGAGAGAGAGAGACACTAATGTGTTTGATTGCTCTCATTTTCAACACCCTTTAAAATAATCGAAACATGAAATGTAACTGAAAGAAGAAGAAAATGTAACTATATGCAGAGTGACTCAAAAGTTACGCAGCGTTTATAATTGTAAGTAAGTTTTTATTTATTCTTCTCTCCTTCCGTTTATTTCAAATCCTGAGAGAGGAAGGCAGGGAGACTGACCATGCTCCGTCTTTAAGTCTGCGAAATATCAGTGATAACTAATGATAAATGAAAACATTATTCTCAGTTATATGCGCATCCTGACTTTTGGGCCAACCTGTATAAGGGCTGGCTGATCCCATAGAAACCTTGAGCCAGTGCCAAACACTCATATCTTTCTCTACAACATTTAAGCAGTGTGCGACAAGCATTAAATCACGCATAAGATCTTGAAAATCATATTGTACAATCAAGTCGGCAATTCAATTTTTTAAAAACTTTTTCTAAGTCGATGAGGCATTCAGTTTTTCCACGAATGAGATGCGTCTTAGAAAAAGCGAGTGTTTAAGAAACGTATGCCTAGAGCAGGAAGCCACAGTAAATCTTCCACCGATCTCTCTGTGTTGTTTTATGCTTCAGAATTTGATTCGCACTCAAGACAGACTGAAACTTGAAAATACATAATCTGACTCAATTTCAAATTGCACATGGAGTGCAACGAAAACTATACACAATAGTTTTATAGACTAAGCTCGCCAGAAACAAAATATTAGTCACCCCCTCCAAACAGTACACTGCTGTAGATTGTGCTACATAAGCGTCCACAACATTGTGTTTCCAACAACTTTTTATTAGGTCCCTTTCTTGTCTATCTTTCCATTTGGTACAAATCTTGCATCTGATTTCAAACGAACTACCCAGTGAGGTGGCGGCTTTAAATTCTAAAGGTACCTCAGAACTGGATGACAATGAATAATTAACTCACTTTCTTGTCAGTTCGTTCAGTGTGGGTGGGATTGGTTGTGAAAAGGTTGGGTAACACCTGATTTCTCGACTGCCCTGCACGACCGGTGTGTTGTCCAGGTAGTATTGGAATGTTTTCCATGTGGTACGCAAGTGTATAGACACATCTGTGCAGACAGAGGAGGAAAGAGGAGATGAACAGAAACAGGAGCAGGGGGATGTGTGCAATACGTATAACATATGTACGAGGCTTGGAACTTAAATAGTGGCAACTATCAACTATTTATTCACAACCAATACAAAAGAGTTACATGTTTGCACCTGTTACTGTCCTTCAAAGTAGTCACCAACGTTGTGTAGAGCCCGTTGCCAGCGATGTGGAAGGCGTAGTATACTGTTAGCAGAGCCTGTTCTGTTGATGGTGCGAATGGAGCGGTCTAGTGCCTGTTGAATCTCTGGAACAGTTCTGAAGCGAATGCCACGAAGTGGTTCCTTCATCTTCGGAATCAAATCAAAGTCACAAGGACTTAAGTCCGGCGAGTATGGTGGATAGTACAGTACTTCCCAGTCCCATTGACCGAACAGAGCAGCCACAGCTAGCGCTGTATGCGCCCGCGCATTGTCGTGCAAAATGATGTGGGTTGCGTAGAAAGTGTCACCGCTTCTTTCGCAAGCTTATTGCAGGTTATGTTCCAAAAATGAACAGTAATACTATGCATTGAAGGCCTGCCGTGGAGGTACGTAATTCGTTAGGATAACACCATCACAGTCGTACACGAGAACCACCATAACTTTCGCCATACTAGGGCTCTGACACACTTTCGAGTTTCGCGGCGACCCATAACGACGCCATTCCTTGGACTGGCGTGTCACTTTTGGCTGGTATGATGTGGCCCATGTCTCATCCATTGTTAGGATACGGCGTAAGATTCGATAGGCAGTAGATAGCATCATTCACACCATCAACAGAACAGGCTGTGCTAACGGTAGACTACGTCTTCCATATCTCTGGCAACAAGTTCTACCCAACGCTGGTGACTACTTTGAAGGACAGAAACAGGTGCAAACATGTAACTTTTTTGTATCAGTTATGAATAAATAGTTGCCACTACTTAAGTTCCAACCCTCGTATACACAAGTGAAAATGTCTGTGAAATGCTAGTCTATATACAAGTAATTATTTAATTAAAATATAAGACCATCAAAATTTTTAAAAACCATTAAGAAATTTTACACGTGCAAGACTAAAAACCATAAAATAATTACTTAAACAAATATAAATTTTAAATGTAAAACATTTTTTAGTCAGACTAAAAAGTCTAAAATAATTTCTCCTAGCCTCATACAGATAGTCCTGATAATTTATGTATGTTAATTTTTAATAGCTATGACGATACTTTTAAGATTTGTAACCTAAAACGTGGCGACAGTGCAACAGATAATACTTAAAGCAACAAGCACTCCGTCGTCAGGCCACAAGTGGCCCATCGGGACCATCCGACTGCTGTGTCATCCTCAGTTGAGGATGCGGATAGGAGGGGCGTGTGGGCAGCACACCACTCTCCCAGTCGTTACGATGGTTTTCTTTGACCATAGCCGAGACTATTCAGTCGAGTAGCTCCTCAATTGGCATCACGAGGCTGAGTGCACCCCGAAAAATGGCAACAGTGCATGACGGCCCGGATGGTCACCCATCCAAGGGCCGGCCACGCCCGACAGCGCTTAACTTCGGTGATCTGACGGGAACCGGTGTATCCACTACGGCAAGGCCGTTGCCCAACAGATAATACTTAGGGGGTGAACTATTCATTCATCTTTTATGTATCGTATGTGCTCCACTTTTTTTGTTATAACTCTTATAATTCACAAGCACAAATTTCTGAGACTGTCTGCATATGGTTACCTATCTGCATAGGGCTAGGATAAATTATTTTATACTTCTTAGTACGATATAAAATGTATTTTACTAAAAAATTTTTTTCAGATAATTATTCAATGTTGAGCTTGCTTTACAGTGTGTTAGTGAGTGATATGGATAGAGTAAGCTCATCGGGCAAACTGTTTCTCACTCACTCAAAGGAGCACACTGTACAGTGCTGTAAGTGCAGTTGTTGTTGTGGTCTTCAGTCCTGAGACTGGTTTGATGCAGCTCTCCATGCTACTCTATCCTGTGCAAGCTTTTTCATCTCCCAGTACCTACTGCAACCTACATCCTTCTGAATCTGCTTAGTGTATTCATCTCTTGGTCTCCCTCTACGATTTTTACCCTCCACGCTGCCCTCCAATACTAATTTGGTGATCCCTTGATGCCTCACAACATGTCCTACCAACCGATCCCTTCTTCTGGTCAAGTTGTGCCACAAACTTCTCTTCTCCCCAATCCTATTCAATACTTCCTCATTAGTTATGTGATCTACCCATCTAATCCTCAGCATTCTTCTGTAGCACCACATTTCGAAAGCTTCTATTCTCTTCTTGTCCAAACTATTTATCGTCCATGTTTCACTTCCATACATGGCTACACTCCATACGAACACTTTCAGAAATGACTTCCTGACACTTAAATCAATACTGGATGTTAACAAATTTCTCTTCTTCAGAAACGCTTTCCTTGCCATTGCCAGCCTACATTTTATATCCTCTCTACTTCGACCATCATCAGTTATTTTGCTCCCCAAATAGCAAAACTCCTTTACTACTTTAAGTGCCTCATTTCCTAATCTAATTCCCTCAGCATCACCCGACTTAATTAGACTACATTCCATTATCCTTGTTTTGCTTTTGTTGATGTTCATCTTATATCCTCCTTTCAAGACACTGTCCATTCCATTCAACTGCTCTTCCAAGTCCTTTGCTGTCTCTGACAGAATTACAATGTCATCGGCGAACCTCAAAGTTTTTATTTCTTCTCCATGAATTTTAATACCTACTCCGAATTTTTCTTTTGTTTCCTTTACTGCTTGCTCAATATACAGATTGAACAACATCGGGGAGAGGCTACAACCCTGTCTTACTCCCTTCCCAACCACTGCTTCCCTTTCATGTCCCTCGACTCTTATAACTGCCATCTGGTTTCTGTACAAATTGTAAATAGCCTTTCGCTCCCTGTATTTTACCCCTGCCACCTTCAGAATTTGAAAGAGAGTATTCCAGTCAACATTGTCAAAAGCTTTCTCTAAGTCTACAAATGCTAGAAACGTAGGTTTGCCTTTCCTTAATCTTTCTTCTTAGATAAGTCGTAAGGTCAGTATTGCCTCACGTGTTCCAGTGTTTCTACGGAATCCAAACTGATCTTCCCCGAGGTTGGCTTCTACTAGTTTTTCCATTCGTCTGTAAAGAATTCGTGTTAGTATTTTGCAGCTGTGACTTATTAAGCTGATAGTTCGGTAATTTTCACATCTGTCAACACCTGCTTTCTTTGGGATTGGAATTATTATATTCTTCTTGAAGTCTGAGGGTATTTCGCCTGTCTCATACATCTTCCTCACCAGATGGTAGAGTTTTGTCAGGACTGGCTCTCCCACGGCCGTCAGTAGTTCCAATGGAATATTGTCTACTCCGGGGGCTTTGTTTCGACTCAGGTCTTTCAGTGCTCTGTCAAACTCTTCACGCAGTATCATATCTCCCATTTCATCTTCATCTACATCCTCTTCCATTTCCATAATATTGTCCTCAAGTACATCGCCCTTGTATAGACCCTCTATATACTCCTTCCACCTTTCTGCTTTCCCTTCTTTGTTTAGAACTGGGTTTCCATCTGAGCTCTTGATATTCATACAAGTCGTTCTCTTATCTCCAAAGGTCTCTTTAATTTTCCTGTAGGCGGTATCTATCTTACCCCTAGTGAGATAGGCCTCTACATCCTTACATTTGTCCTCTAGCCATCCCTGCTTAGCCATTTTGCACTTCCTGTCGATCTCATTTTTGAGACGTTTGTATTCCTTTTTGCCAGCTTCATTTACTGCATTTTTATATTTTCTCCTTTCATCAATTAAATTCAATATTTCTTCTGTTACCCAAGGATTTCTACTAGCCCTCGTCTTTTTACCTACTTGATCCTCTGCTGCCTTCACTACTTCATCCCTCAAAGCTACCCATTCTTCTTCTACTGTATTTCTTTCCCCCATTCCTGTCAATTGCTCCCTTATGCTCTCCCTGAATCTCTGTACAACCTCTGGTTCTTTTAGTTTATCCAGGTCCCATCTCCTTATATTCCCACCTTTTTGCAGTTTCTTCAGTTTTAATCTACAGGTCATAACCAATAGATTGTGGTCAGAGTCCACATCTGCCCCTGGAAATGTCTTACAATTTAAAACCTGGTTCCTAAATCTCTGTCTTACCATTATATAATCTATCTGATACCTTTTAGTATCTCCAGGGTTCTTCCATGTATACAACCTTCTTTCATGATTCTTAAACCAAGTGTTAGTTATGATTATGTTGTGCTCTGTGCAAAATTCTACCAGGCGGCTTCCTCTTTCATTTCTGTCCCCCAATCCATATTCACCTACTATGTTTCCTTCTCTTCCTTTTCCTACACTCGAATTCCAGTCACCCATGACTATTAAATTTTCGTCTCCCTTCACAATCTGAATAATTTCTTTTATTTCGTCATACATTTCTTCAATTTCTTCGTCATCTGCAGAGCTAGTTGGCATATAAACTTGTACTACTGTAGTAGGTGTGGGCTTCGTATCTATCTTGGCCACAATAATGCGTTCACTATGCTGTTTGTAGTAGCTTACCCGCATTCCTATTTTCCTATTCATTATTAAACCTACTCCTGCATTACCCCTATTTGAGTTTGTGTTTATAACCCTGTAGTCACCTGACCAGAAGTCTTGTTCCTCCTGCCACCGAACTTCACTAATTCTGTAAGTGCAGATGATGTCAAATTGCTACCAGGCAGTCATGTGACCCTCGACTGCTGACCTAATTCATATCAGTGCCTGTCGGTTGTATAGAATCGGTGCAGTAAAGATAGATCGACATGTGAGAGAATGCGATAAAAGAAATATTTTGTTGCCGGCCGCGGTGGTCTAGCGGTTCTAGGCGCGCAGTCCGGAACCGCGCGACTACTACGGTCGCAGGTTCGAATCCTGCCTCGGGCATGGATGTGTGTAATGTCCTTAGGTTAGTTAGGTTTAAGTAGTTCTAAGTTCTAGGGGACTGATGACCACAGATGTTAAGTCCCATAGTGCTCAGAGCCATTTTTTAATTATTTTGTTTCGATATGTACACGATCACACCGTGATTGAAGTGGTCGGTTAGTGTACCAACGCGGACTGTTCAACTTGTCTGAAAGGTATGTTGTACCACTCGCAGAAGTATAACACGGCGTAAGAACCGTGTTAATAACCAAAAGAATCCAAACCGATGGGATTCGAAGACGAGGTTCACGCTTTGTCAATGACAGTCAGTTTCAAGCCCTATAGGAATTGTTGCTGTAAGCGAATGTAGGTCAATTTTAATGTTTCCAAGCGAACATTGCGACGCGAATTGCATGCAATGGACGTTTTGAGTCAGATACCTCGTTAAAGACATTGCTCCTAGTGGCGCGTCTTCAGTGGGCAAAACTGCACAGAAACTGGACAGCAGTTGACTGGAGGTGTGCAGTGTGGTCAGACGAGTCGCGATGTCGTCTCTTTTTAAATGATCCAATGCATAAAGCAAGTCACGGTCGAATGAGGCGTTTAACGCGCTATGTCTAGCTGGCATGGTTTAGTCCCAAGATGGGTCTGTGATGTTTTGGAGGTGTTTTCCGTGCGGTGACTTGGGGCCGCTCATTATGGCTCCAGCGGGTATGAACTAAGACATTTATTTCAACATTCTTGGTGACTTAGCGTTGATCTTATTTCTACATCTTCATCTTAGGAGCATAACTAGCCTCCGTATCTCAGGTTGGAGACGCAAGCCCCGGTGGTGCTCGACTTTGGGGTACTCTGGATCGAATCCTGGCGGTGAATGAAATTTTAAATGATATTATTTGGCCGGGAATGTTACGAGTGGTGCTGGCGTGAAGTACCTGATCACCAGTCTTCGCTTCAGCGTCCTGGAGTAAATTTCAAACCTCTCCACAGTGTCTCATGGTGTGAGGGCAAGTGACACTGTTTATGGTGTTCCGTCAATTGAATAGGGACGTTAGGCTTGGCGGTCACCTTGATGTTATTCGAGAGGAGCAGACTATGTGCCGGCACTGTGTTTCACCGTCTCCCTTCATTCATCGTAAATTGCAAATATAAGACTACACTGTCCACTCATCCATTACACACGTCAACACTCTACAAACAGACATAAGACGGGCCAGTGTCCGCAGAGACAGAACACCCTTTCCGACAGGTGGATGAAACCACCCGGCGGGATATCTCTACCAACAATGCCGTAAGACATTTAAATTTTTGTAATGATGAAAATGCTGTGAGCACTCCCGTCTTCTAAGATGACAACAGGCGTGTTCACAGGCTGCACGTATACGTCCCTAGAATGAAGAACACCCAGGCACCGTATCACAACTCGTATGGCCTACTAAACCTCCGATGTCAATCCCACATAAATTGTCTGAAACTATGTGGAACAGCGAGTGAAACGCAGTTTGGTAGCTCAACGGTACCTAACCATCAGTAAGTGGCTTGACCTGGATATGGCGTCCCTGAAGACTCCATTCTTAGCCGAATTGAGACCATTGCTACACTCTGATGTCTTCTGGGGCTGATAAATTTGCTGTCTGCTTTGCTTACTTCGTCGGCAGTACTGGTGAACGAGAATGGCAGTATTCTCGAATTTTAGGCTTAAAACTCGCACGGTTAAAGAAAGATGATTTGTGACATGTTTCGCTAATTAGTTCGGAAAGAACCGACGTAGAGTGTGTCAATTTTACGTTTTTGAACGCCAAAATTCTTACTGCAGATTAATAGAATGTTTTCCTTGATAACGCGGAACAGCAGTCAGTGGTCAGAGTTAAGTATGTTGTGTACAGGCTCACTTCCACAGCAAAAGTCATTAAACGATCTGTTTGTATTATGAAGCATCCATATTTATGTTTCAGTTAGCGGTGAAGCCTCCACGTCGTCGCAGATACTTTACAAAGAGCTGTTGAGATCTGTGACGTAGTGGTGCCTTCATCCCTAAGCGAAATTGGAAAACGAATTCTTGACATTCCAATCCGGTCGTTTAATAAATTTTACTATGTAAATGAGACTGCACACTACATATTAAGATATTTTTACAAATATTTATATATGATTTTCTTTTCCTGTGGTGACACAAGGTCAAAATTCCTGTTATATATTCCACATACTTCATTCTAAGCTGTTGGATTGATATGGAACAGTCCAACATTAGCGACCTGCTCTGTAACTCCGCAGTGAAACTGTACGTGGAACCAGACTGTATCTGACAGTACCGCTGAGTCTTCTCTCTTAAATCTACGTTAGCTCATATCTGTCATATTTTCACTAATCTTTTGTCCTAAAGATGGATGTTTGGTGTTTCAGCCTAGCTGAACTAGAGTGTAATCTTCCAAATCACACAGCATGCATACTTGTCAGAAAGGTCGCACTGGCGTCGCATGGCAGTACCCTGTTTTTAAATCTTTTATCCGTTAAGTGCAGTCCAGAATAAATGGACAGATGTCGAAACGTAAATGGCCGAATATGTGCGAATGAATGAACAACTTTCCGTCGTTGCTGCTGCCATAGGATTCCACCGGCCGGCTTAACTACTTTGTTCCTAGCTCGCTGTTCCAACTTGCTACAAGTAACGAGTTCAGTTATGCGCTAATTAAATCTGCTGAAAATTCGTAGAATCACTGAGTATCTTAGACATAATAGAGTTACAGTATGGTTGTCATATTCTGTGCAAACCCATGTTCCTAATCATGTCATTTGTGCAGTGGGCTAAAAATCTCCTGTTTAAGTAGTTTGATATTTTTCTTCCTGTATATGTCTGTGTCAGAGCTCTTCGTGGAATTAGCGTACAAAAAAAGAGTGACGCAAAATAATGATAGTCTAGGCTTGTCTTGGCCTGTACGTGTATGAAAGTCGAGGTGAAAGTAAATAGGTTTCTTCACACTAATTTTTGCGAAGAATGAAATTCATTTCGTTAGCTGCACATGTTTCTACGTTACTACTAGCTATTAATTAAAAGTACGTTCTGGGTTTATTAGTATGCTGTTTTTTCAAGAGGATTTCTCTCGTGGATACGGAAGCTCCAGGGTACTTAACCCACGTACTAGAGAAGGCACCAGTTGGTACGTTTAGGACTAATGATTAAGCGAGTAAAAATCCAAGACTAGTGACTATGGCAAAAGTAACTAAATCTTAGTAAACAGTGTTTCTATAGCCTCTGTAGCCTGAGTTGGCAAGTTCTAAACTCAAAATTGGAAGAATTTCATCACCGAGAAGATGACTACGAGAGGAAAAAAATCACAGGGTAAAGTATATAGTTTATAACCACCAGATAGTGAGCCCATATCAAGCGTGAGTACAGTCTTTTTGAAATGTCGACTGGAATGAGAGCGTTAAACAGTTTTGGAGGGTGCTTTTGGAAGGCGTGGGCTACATGCTACTATTCAAATCCAAAGTTATGTTTCTTTCTCCCTGTCTTTCTTTCCCTCTGTACCTCGATTCTCTCTCTTTTCTGCCACTTCCGTCAACCATACGGGATTATATGCATTTATAGACTCTGTTCTTTCATTTATCAACTATGCCTCGCTAAAGAAACATATCATTGATGCGAATGACGAGAAATGTACCGAGCTCGTTGGCTTAAGTACTGGAAAAGTGCTTCCGCACGATATTGTTGCAGCGAGAAGTACCGCTAATAGACAATGCGATATTTTCTTTCAAATTTACATTTATTGCCTATCGAAATCCTGAAGACTGTTTTACATCCTGTTGTTTTTTACTTATTTTACTTTTCGTCTTGTATGAGCTGCAAGAGGACTATTGCGCGTATTCTCTTGTTTCGCGTTTCAGAAAACAGAACCTTGCATGTCTAACAGAAGACTCGATATTTAATGATCTTCAATTGCTGCATAGCTGTCTGAATAATGACTTCCTGCTTCCTTAAGCAGCAGACCTAGAGTGGAGGTGCCCTCGCTCACATTAGGATCCAGTGGAAAACCATTTCTTGCCTTTCGCCGCCGGAGGTGCTCTTCTGCGTACCTGCAGCCCCCTGGACTTCACTTTACGTCCAATCTTTTAAGCAGTATAGGAACCTGAGCTTCCCCTTCTCTTATTGTACATCCTGCTTGATACCTCTCGGGTCTTACTCTCTACCTGTTTGCTCGTTTCCACTTGGTGTGCATACCACATTCCAGGCGCGCATTAAATACGTATTTCTATTCTGTCTGCAAAGTAGTTTCCTCCGTCCCCTGTAGCTCTCACTATGTATGAACCATCCTTTTCGAGTACGAAACACAGCTCTCTGCCAACCTGTGCCAGTCGAGTACAATTTAGTATAATATGCAAATGTTTTACGAAGAGTGGTCTTATTCGAGGTATTGCGATCCCGCCTTTCTCCGGCCTAGTTTTCCACATAAGCACATTTTGTTGGATCTGAAATTATAGCGGTACCGGAGGAACCCTTCGCACTCATCGGAAGGTGGTTTGATAATGATAGATGTAGAATGCATCCTTCATTGTCCAAACCAAGCACTGAAATAGTGGTTCAGAAATTATTCTTATAAGTTTCAATATCGTTGTATTCTAGCAATTTTAGTTTGGGAGTCTTTATTCAAAACAAAGAGAAGTAGGAGTTCGCTCCATTATTATCCCCTGTTGACTGTTGAAGTGTATGAAAAAAATGGTTCAAATGGCTCTGAGCCGGCCGCGGTGGTCTCGCGGTTCTAGGCGCGCAGTCTGGAACCGCGCGACTGCTACGGTCGCAGGTTCGAATCCTGCCTCGGGCATGGATGTGTGTGATGTCCTTAGGTTAGTTAGGTTTAAGTAGTTCTCAGTTCTAGGGGCTGACGACCACAGCTGTTAAGTCCCATAGTGCTCAGAGCCATTTGAGCCATTTGAAGTATTTTACTAAACTAGCCGAATACCCGGCGTTGCCCAGGTATATACGTATATAAATTCCATTAGTCCATCTCCTCCTATCACCCTCTCTCGGACCGTCTCCGCAGCCCCCTCTCTTTCTATCTCCTTCTCCACTCTGTCCCTAACCACCTCCGCCACCCCTGACTCTCTTTCCATCTCCTCTTTTCCCTCTCTCTGTCCATCTGCTACTCCTCCCTCTCTCTTTCCATCTACTACTCCCCACTCTCTATCCATCTGCTTCTTATAACTCTGTCCATCCCCTCCTGCCCCTTTATCTCCTCTTCACCCCCTGTATCTCCTACTCTACCCTCTCTCTGTCCATCTCCTACTCTTCCCTTTCTCCATCCATTTCCCCCTGCACTGTCTCTGTCCATCTCCTCCTCCTCCATATCTGGGGCCATCTCCTTCTTGCCACTCTCTGTCTCCTCATCTTCTTCGTTCTGTCTCTAGGTTGTCACTCTCACCCCAATTGATGTTTCTTCAAAAATTAGGTTCAAATGGCTCTGAGCACTATGGGACTCAAAATCTGAGGTCATCAGTCCCCTAGAACTTAGAACTACTTAAACCTAACTAACCTAAGGACGACACACACATCCATGCCCGAGGCAGGATTCGAACCTGCGACCGTAGCGGTCGCGCGGTTCCAGACTGAAGCGCCTATAACCGCTCGGCCACTTCGGCCGGCTGATGTTTCTTACCTACACACTATTGCATTACTGATAGTAAGTAATATATGTACCAACTATGGTTGAAATCGATTCAGGGGTTCAGGAGGCGTTATTTTTCCACGACTTTGCCCACATACACATGTGCCATATAATTATATGGGTATATAACATATTTCGCACATATTTGTACACGTATATTCACATGCGTCTATAGACAATTTTCGCCCTGCAGTTCCGTTTTCAGGCAGCTCAACATTCATGTCGTTCGCATCTCCTAAAATACACTCCTGGACATTGAAATAAGAACACCGTGAATTCATTGTCCCAGGAAGGGGAAACTTTATTGACACATTCCTGGGGTCAGATACATCACATGATCACACTGACAGAACCACAGGCACATAGACACAGGCAACAGAGCATGCACAATGTCGGCACTAGTACAGTGTATATCCACCTTTCGCAGCAATGCAGGCTGCTATTCTCCCATGGAGACGATCGTAGAGATGCTGGATGTAGTCCTGTGGAACGGCTTGCCATGCCATTTCCACCTGGCGCCTCAGTTGGACCAGCGTTCGTGCTGGACGTGCAGACCGCGTGAGACGACGCTTCATCCAGTCCCAAACATGCTCAATGGGGGACAGATCCGGAGGTCTTGCTGGCCAGGGTAGTTGACTTACACCTTCTAGAGCACGTTGGGTGGCACGGGATACATGCGGACGTGCATTGTCCTGTTGGAACAGCAAGTTCCCTTGCCGGTCTAGGAATGGTAGAACGATGGGTTCGATGACGGTTTGGATGTACCGTGCACTATTCAGTGTCCCCTCGACGATCACCAGTGGTGTACGGCCAGTGTAGGAGATCGCTCCCCACACCATGATGCCGGGTGTTGGCCCTGTGTGCCTCGGTCATATGCAGTCCTGATTGTGGCGCTCACCTGCACGGCGCCAAACACGCATACGACCATCATTGGCACCAAGGCAGAAGCGACTCTCATCGCTGAAGACGACACGTCTCCATTCGTCCCTCCATTCACGCCTGTCGCGACACCACTGGAGGCGGGCTGCACGATGTTGGGGCGTGAGCGGAAGATGGCCTAACGGTGTGCGGGACCGTAGCCCAGCTTCATGGAGACGGTTGCGAATGGTCCTCGCCGATACCCCAGGAGCAACAGTGTCCCTAATTTGCTGGGAAGTGGCGGTGCGGTCCCCTACGGCACTGCGTAGGATCCTACGGTCTTGGCGTGCATCCGTGCGTCGCTGCGGTCCGGTCCCAGGTCGACGGGCACGTGCACCTTCCGCCGACCACTGGCGACAACATCGATGTACTGTGGAGACCTCACGCCCCACGTGTTGAGCAATTCGGCGGTACGTCCACCCGGCCTCCCGCATGCCCACTATACGCCCTCGCTCAAAGTCCGTCAACTGCACATACGGTTCACGTCCACGCTGTCGCGGCATGCTACCAGTGTTAAAGACTGCGATGGAGCTCCGTATGCCACGGCAAACTGGCTGACACTGACGGCGGCGGTGCACAAATGCTGCGCAGCTAGCGCCATTCGACGGCCAACACCGCGGCTCCTGGTGTGTCCGCTATGCCGTGCGTGTTATCATTGCTTGTACAGCCCTCTCGCAGTGTCCGGAGCAAGTATGGTGGGTCTGACACACCGGTGTCAATGTGTTCTTTTTTCCATTTCCAGGAGTGTATATGTCTCGTACAACATTATAATCTTCTAGGTATATTTAGCGGCAGACATGGATACCGTCTGCAAAATTTGTTGCAAATGCAGTTAGTAGCAAATCAGTCATAAATTTAAACGTTATCCATGATGTGGCAGTTTTTTACGTATCTTCGTGTTTATGACGCCATTTCTCCTCAACTATGTGTCGTGCAGTGAAAGAATTTTGGATATGTATTCAGTGGTATATAGGAATATCGTCTGCAAAGTGTGTCGCGAATGCAGTTAGTAGTAATGAATAACAAATTAAAACATCATACATGATACTACAGTTTTCCTGCACGTACAGCGGAGATGAGGTATGCAATAAAGTTTCTCCCTTTCATTATTTTGTGGAGGTTTTTAGGGAGCAAAAATTTCGAATTATTGGTAAAGATTGTTAAAAGGCTCTAAGTGCTCTCATGTCAAATACTTAATGAATAAAGTTTGGATATTCGCACGTCGTGAGCTACGCTTTTTCACCCCGACCCCATTCCTACTTCTTTGACTGATATTTGGTTGTTACCCCCATAGCGATTCTTTCCAGACAGTAAGTGATATGAGCACCATGTTTGGATGAAATTGGTCCATTAGTTTAAAAGAAGATGTGAAACATACATACATACATAATACATTTTTATAATACTTGTTGAGTATCCACCATTGCCCAGATACGTATTTCTTTCAGTCTTCTGTTAGTCCATCTCGTCCTTCGCCCTGTGTCCACCCTCTCCTCCCCTCCAATTGCTGCCCATCACCTACAGCCCTTCTCCCTGTACATTTCGTCCTCCCCCTCTCTCAGTCCACCTCCTTTACACCCTGTCTATGTCCATCTCCTCCTTCCCCCTCTCTGTTCATCTCCTCCTCACCATTCTCATTCTTCATCACCAAGTTATCACCACCACCGCAGTAGCAGGCTTGTGGTTCTTACCACCACAGTATTTTTTTCCATACACCTGTATAAGTACAGATATGTGAGAGAAAATGGAGGTGGCTGGGGCACACATTTAGAAAGCCAAATGGAACAGTTGAAAAGAAGTCATTGGAATGGAATTCACAAAGAAGAAGGACGAAAGGCTGACCAAGAGGTACGTAGAAGAGGAAAATGGAAGTGGAAGCAAGAAGAGTTGGCAGGACCTGGGTGGAACTGAGAGAAATGGCCAAAGATAGAGTCCTCCTGGATGCCCTATGACCCCTTAGGGATCAAAGGAATGAAATCAAGTCAAGAAAGTCAAGTGAGTAATTAATGTACCAGATTTGGTTGAAATCGATCTAGGAGATTTGTATCCGTGAGTACTAGAGAATGCACATACCACATACATGTAACATATATTTAACATAATTCATACCTATATGCACAAATGTTTCGCCTTCATTTGTAGCGAATTTCACCCTGCAGATTCGTTTTCAAGTAGCTCAGTTCTTATGACGCCATATTTCCTGAAAATGGTGTCAGACAGTAATATAATTGTGCAGGTACATTCAGTGGTATATTTTGGTACTGTCTGACATGCGTTGGGAACAGAGTTAGTACTAAAGACGTAATAAATTAAAACGTCAAGCATGATGTGGCAGGTTTCCAAACACCTCAGTGTTCATGACGCCGTATGTCCTGAGCTATGTGCTGTACATTGATATAATTCTGTAGGTACATTCAGCGGCATATGTGGATACTGTATGCGAAATTTGTTGCGAATAGAGCTAGCAGAAATGAAGTAATAAATTTAAACGTCATGGCTGATGGGGCAGTTTACAGGAAGAACAATAATAAGCGATAAATTTTTTCATCATATTGTAGGGATCGTTAGCTCTTCCGGCGTAATATCAAGCGCCTTCACGTCGGCATGGATTGTAACCGCAGACGTCAGGTAACAGTACGCTGACTAGGACCGCACCACGACAGGAGCGGCGTCTGTCCGAAGAGAATATAAGCGCCGCTCCAGCGAGCCTCGCGCGCACACTAGAAAACGCACTAGAAGAGCCGCACTAAAAGATGCACTAGAAGACCGGCACTAGTAGGGCCGCACATGAAGAGCCGCATTAGAAGACAAGCCGTCAGCCTAACTATTTAACTGGGAAACTGCGTTCATGAAAATTGTATCAATCGAAGGACATTGATTATTTGCATGTCGCCAATTGGTTGCGACACTTCATTGTAGGAATGTACGTTAAGTATTGTCCATTCAATTTATTGTAATAAACTTCATTAATATGATTTGCTTTTATGTTGTCCAGCTATCCGGGAAAACAGCTTCCTAGGCACCCTATATTACATGAGTGGGCAGGATTCCACATTAGCGAGAAAAATTTCGCAAAGGTTTGAAATTATGCATAAAGTCCGTTGCAAGTTACTGAGTGCGCTGATTCTCAATGCTGGGTAGATAAAGCCTGTGTATTCATGCGTCAATGAGCTACACTCCCTTTTCAGTCCCACCTATTTGTTGATAGGTGTTTCAAGTTTGGTTCAAGTCGATCAAGTGGCTTACGAGGACATGTGGGTCATCCATCCATCCATCCATCCATACATACATATATACATTGTTATAATATGGTTGGATGTATGCATTTGTGTAATATGGGTCACTGTTACAGTTGTTTGTAATCATCCTACAATTTCGCACACTTTTGTATTCTTTAAATGAGAATAACTTGTGTTTTGGATGGTACCTTTTACTGTACCATCCACCTCCGTTGCTGGGAGGTCAGCGTAGGTGTTTGCCATGTGGAGGACACTGGTTCGATTCCCTGCACTGCCAGGGATTTTTCCTCGGTGGGAGGACTGGAACTGGGTTCACTCAGCCTCGTGATGCCAACTGAAGAGCTATTTGACCGAATAGTAGCGGGTACAGGTCACGAAAACTGACAGCAGTCGGGAGAACGGTGTGCTGACCCGTCGCTGCTACATACTGCACCCAAGGACGCTATTGCCAGAGGATGACGCCGCAGTTGGTTTGTACCGATGGACCAGAGCCCGTGGACGGAGTTCTATTGTACCATATACAGGGTGAGTCACCTAACGTTACCGCTGGATATATTCCGTAAACCACATCAAATACTGACGAACCGATTCCACAGACCGAACGTGAGGAGAGGGGCTAGTGTAATTGTTTAATACAAACCATACAAAAATGCAAGGAAGTATGTTTTTTAACACAAACCGACGTTTTTTTGTCGGAACCACGTTAGTTTTGTTAGCACATCTGAACATATAAACAAATACGTAATCAGTGCCGTTTGTTTCATTGCAAAATGTTAATTACATCCGGAGATATTGTAATCTTAAGTTGACGCTTGAAACCTCCGACGTTCAGTTGCGTGTTGTAACAAACACGGGCCACGGTCGGCGAGCAGCATCTGCAGGGACATGTTTACGATGACGACCGTGTTTACGAGTGTGGCTGTAGTGCACTGTTGTGGTTTGGTCTAGCTGTCGCAGTGTCCGCATGTAGCGCTTGCTGTTATTGTTATTCTGCATTCGTCTCCGCACGCAGACCAACTGTAGTTCACCGTGTTATCAGACGTCTGTGATAGTGTAGTGTTGTAGGAACTGTGACCATGGTGTATTCGAACTCTGAAAAGGCGGAGATGATACTCATCTATGGCGAGTGTCGACGAAATGCAGCTGAAGCCTGCAGGGTGTATGCAGAACGGTACACGGACAGAGAGCATCCAACGTGCCGCACATTGCAAAACATCTACCGCCAACTGTATGCAACAGGTATGGTCGTAGCACGCAAACGGGTCCGTAACAGGCCCGTCACAGGAGAAGCGGGTGCAGTTGGTGTGTTAGCTGCTGTTGCCATGAACCCACACATGAGTACACGGGACATTGCGAGAGCCGGTGGACTGATTCAAAGTAGTGTCATGCGCATACTGCATCGTCACCGCTTTCACCCGTTTCATGTGTCGCTACATCAGCAATTACATGGTGATGACTTTAATCATCGACTGCAATTCTGTCAATGAGCATTAATAGAGAATGCGTTGCAGTTCTACCTGTTTACCGATGAAGCGGGTTTCACAAACCACGGGGCAGTGAATCTACGGAACATGCATTACTGGTCCGTGTACAATCCTCGCTGGCTCAGACAGGTAGAGCGACCATACTGTAAATGTATGTTGCGGAATCATTGGCGACCACCTCATTGGTCCTCACTTCATTGCAGGGGCCCAAACAGCTGCAACATACATCGCGTTTCTACAGAATGATCTGCCAACGTTGCTCGAAAATGTCCCACGGGAAACGCGTCGACGTATGTGGTATCAGCATGATGGTGCACCTGCACATTCCGCAATTAACACTAGGCTGACCCTTGACAGGATCTTCGACGGGCGTTTCATAGGACGTGGAGGACGCATAAATTGGCCAGCCCATTCTCCTGATCTTACACCTCTGGACTTCTTTCTGTGGGGTACGTTAAAGGAGAATGTGTACCGTGATGTGCCTACAACCCCAGAGGATATGAAACAACGTATTGCGGCAGCCTGTGGCGACATTACACCAGATGTACTACGGCGTGTACGACATTCATTATGCCAGAGACTGCAATTGTGTACAGCAAATGGTGGCCACCACATTGAACATCTATTGGCCTGACATGTCGGGACACACTCCATTCCACTCCGTAATTGAAAACGGAAACCACGTGTGTACGTGTACCTCACCCCTCATGGTAATGTACATGTGCGTCAGTGAAAAAGACCAATAAAAAGCTGTTAGCATGTGGACGTAATGTGCTGTTCCAGTCTCGTCTGTACCGAAGGTCCATCATCGTTCCCTTTGGATCCCTATGTAATTTGGTGCTCTCCGATACACACGATCGAACAGCGGAGGAGTGGTACTCAAGCGTCAATTTTAGGTTACAATATCTCCGGATTTAATTAACATTTTACAATGCAACAAACGGCACTGATTACGTATTTGTTTATATGTTCAGATGTGCTAGCAAAACTAACGTCGTTCCATTTAAAAAAACGTAGGTTTGTGTTAAAAAAACATACTTCCGTGCATTTTTTTATGGTTTGTATTAACCAATTACACTAACCTCTCTCCTCACGTTCGGTCTGTGGAATCGATTCGTCAGTATTTGATGTGATTTACGAAATATATCCAGCGGTAATGTTAGGTGACTCACCCTGTATATCAGTTTCGTACCATAACTGTGGGGCGAATTGTTGGTTGTACGCATATCTGTGGTCTGTTATTAGTCTGATTGAATATTCATTGTCTCTACAAGAGTGATACGTAGCGGTTTAATAACACCTCTGTATTTCTGCCTGAATAGCTGTTTCTATAATTTTCCACGTACGTTTTCACGAGTTATTACGTGTGTCTTTTCCAAGAGCCTACCAGGTGACACTTTACAGCACTGCTATTTCTCTCCCGCGAGACACCGGCCTATGATTCGCACACCGTTTATTTGTATCAGATCAAAGCGTCTATTTCTTCAACGTGATTTGAAGTACACAGAATTTATCAGATACAGGTAGTATACGTATTTTGTAAGCAATCGGTCCGTTAGAAAAGCTACAGTTTGCTACTATGCTACCAAAAAGTTAATGCATGATGGTATGCTTTCTGGTTTCTAGACTCACTAAGACTCTATTTTACACAATGTGTTTATGCGGCTACACGAGTCGTCTTCTTAGGATGCTTACAGCAGTTATGTTATATGCTCTCGCTGCCTGGACTGCAACCAGACTGTGACGTAGGTATCGTTGGTGTCGCGCATCTACAGCATTTATAGACGAGTTCATTTCCTGGGATCCGATACTCTCCTTTTATGCAAATTTCCATTCCTTTGCCTACGAAGTTATACTATGAAACGCAGACATCAACGATGTTTTCCAGTCCTGACGGACGAGACCTTATGAACTGAGTAATGGAGCCCAAGCCTTGTTTAATCTTAAACTTCACTCTCTCGTTACTTGTTTTACCTGTACCGTCTTTCGTATATTTCATTACGTTGTTCCATAAACTAGAATCCGGCACCACGATACTTGTGTTGTCATTCCTCTGAACCACTATTCGAAGGTTTTTTAGATTTTCTGAGAGGCTCGCCTTTTTTGATAGTGTGTGAACGCTATGCATCAGATACCTCAGCACGGCATTTAGTTTTGACGAATGGTGATGGCTCGAGGCTTAGAGACAGAGGTCGATATTTGTGAATAATCTATGCACACCTTGGCCAAGGAACTCGATCGTTCTTCTCTGAACTAATATAGCGAGGAAAGGTAGGTGGGCAACGTGGTCATCGTGATTTTCTTTGTTAAGCTAGATGCAGTTTAGCTGTTCCATTAAGTCTTGAACTTCTTCGTTCCATATGTCAATACAATAAACGTGTCCTACCATTTCTTCTGCCTAAAACTAGCACTATGTAATACTTCTAAATTATATTATCACATACCTTCTCCTAGACAATTTTAAAACATGACTGACTAGTAGTTAGTCTAAGGCTACTATAGTTTCACCTCTCGTGACATATTTCCTCAGATTCGGTGGTTTCAGCACTAGTTGCGTAGAATCTTACAGCTGTCAGGGCCTTAAGTTTGTGCATTGCGCTTAGCTGTTTTATTGGCGTGTTTGTGCTTGGAAGTAAGCAGTTAATAGGTACTGTGTGTATGAAATGATAATTAAATCGAGACCCTACGCTGCCGACATACGTTGATGTACATCAATAGGGACAGTTGAAAATGTGTGCCCCGACCGTGACTCGAACCCGGGATCTCTTGCTCACATGGCAGACGCGCTATCCATCTGAGCCACCGAGGGCACAGAGGATAGTGCGACTGCAGGGACTTATCACTTGCACGCTCCCCGTGAGACCCACATTCCCAACTTAATGTCCACACACTACATTCATAGTGCTCCTGCGGATTACACTCATTACTCGCGACAGACAATCTTACCGAGTCCCGTAAGAGTTCGGGCAATACGTGTGCATCCGCGCAGAAGGAGGAGGTCAACAGCCGGTTAGCCTTAACCATATGAAGATGGTATCTGTTTTTTCGGACATGTCCGAAAGAACAGATACCGTCTTCATATACTGCGTGTAGGTTGCTCATTTTAATTTCTGTGTCTCTTCTTGTATTTATCAGATCCAGGATCTTGCGTGTTTGACGTAGCAAAGTATTTTGAGTCTGCTGTCAGCACCACTAACATCTGATTCAGTTTGAACCAACTACCGTTAAAGAAACACTTAGTACTGCTATTTTGTGAAATACTGACATTTTGAGCCCGTGACTGTGTACAAAATATAGGTTGACTCTTACATAGAAGATTACAGCAACCAGCCACTTTTTACAATGCTATTTATTTATTTAAACAGCGCCGTTACCAGTTTCGAACCGATAGGTTAATCTTCAGACGGCTGGTTCACAATTTAAATTACATTTCGTGTTTTGTTTCTCCACCTGACGAAACTTCCTTGGGGTGGTGATGCTAATGAAGAATCCGCGCCATTACGTTCCAGTGCAGGCTGCTTATCATCTTGCTGCATCTAAAACTCTATAATACACTTTTTTCGTGTCTATATATATGATTGTAATGTAACGCACCACTCACTTTCATCCATGACCTTGGTTTAGTGGTTCCACTTGAAGAATGTTGCGAAAACGGAGATCACCACACTCTCCCTTCAAAAGAGGCTACAGAGAAGCTGATAGACAACTCTTAGCAGAAACTGGTGCATCCGTGCATCACAGCTCCAAGGGACCATATCCCTGAGTATGTGATATAAATTTCAACTTGGTACCTCTACCTAGTCCTGAGAAAAATGGGTTTTAACAGTCGGACAGCGAGACGGAGTGACGGTCATCCAATTGACCCTATAACAGCACCGTTTTTACCTATTGCGGCATGGGACCCTAAAAAGTAAAGTGGTATGGCATTGTCTGCTGGGAGACCCCGACGGGCATGTTCAGTCTCTTAACTGGAAAGGATTTTGCAATCCTTCATGCACAAAAGCATTTTTCCATCGCTATGTATGAGATCTGAGTCTTTAAGTGTTTCTGGTAGGGGTTAAGGGTCACATACCCTCACTTCATGAGACTCTTAGGAGACATTTGGATTTTAATTTAGAACATTAGCACAAAAACTGGTGATCAGAGACTTCACGTCATCATCTCTCCTGTCCCTTACACCAAAGGCAAAGGGAAAGCAGCTAACGGCAGGTGGAGTGCCCAGACTGTTACCCATCCAAGTACTGGACACGCCTGAATTTCCTTGATTTTGGTGATCTGACGAGAACCAGTGTATTCAACGAGGCAAGGCCGTTGGCATAGCAGAAATATTAAATACCATATTTAAAACGCTACTGAAATATGAGGATACTACTGCACCAACGTTTGACCACCACACCGCCTCACAAATAAGATACTGATATTAGCACCCTCAGTGTTGAAAAATACACTCCTGGAAATTGAAATAAGAACACCGTGAATTCATTGTCCCAGGAAGGGGAAACATAATTGACACATTCCTGGGGTCAGATACATCACATGATCACACTGACAGAACCACAGGCACATAGACACAGGCAACAGAGCATGCACAATGTCGGCACTAGTACAGTGTATATCCACCTTTCGCAGCAATGCAGGCTGCTATTCTCCCATGGAGACGATCGTAGAGATGCTGGATGTAGTCCTGTGGAACGGCTTGCCATGCCATTTCCACCTGGCGCCTCAGTTGGACCAGCGTTCATGCTGGACGTGCAGACCGCGTGAGACGACACTTCATCCAGTCCCAAACATGCTCAATGGGGGACAGATCCGGAGATCTTGCTGGCCAGGGTAGTTGACTTACACCTTCTAGAGCACGTTGGGTGGCACGGGATACATGCGGACGTGCATTGTCCTGTTGGAACAGCAAGTTCCCTTGCCGGTCTAGGAATGGTAGAACGATGGGTTCGATGACGGTTTGGATGTACCGTGCACTATTCAGTGTCCCCTCGACGATCACCAGTGGTGTACGGCCAGTGTAGGAGATCGCTCCCCACACCATGATGCCGGGTGTTGGCCCTGTGTGCCTCGGTCGTATGCAGTCCTGATTGTGGCGCTCACCTGCACGGCGCCAAACACGCATACGACCATATTGGCACCAAGGCAGAAGCGACTCTCATCGCTGAAGACGACACGTCTCCATTCGTCCCTCCATTCACGCCTGTCGCGACACCACTGGAGGCGGGCTGCACGATGTTGGGGCGTGAGCGGAAGACGGCCTAACGGTGTGCGGGACCGTAGCCCAGCTTCATGGAGACGGTTGCGAATGGTCCTCGCCGATACCCCAGGAGCAACAGTGTCCCTAATTTGCTGGGAAGTGGCGGTGCGGTCCCCTACGGCACTGCGTAGGATCCTACGGTCTTGGCGTGCATCCGTGCGTCGCTGCGGTCCGGTCCCAGGTCGATGGGCACGTGCACCTTCCACCGACCACTGGCGACAACATCGATGTGCTGTGGAGACCTCACGCCCCACGTGTTGAGCAATTCGGCGGTACGTCCACCCGGCCTCCCGCATGCCGACTATACGCCCTCGCTCAAAGTCCGTCAACTGCACATACGGTTCACGTCCACGCTGTCGCGGCATGCTACCAGTGTTAAAGACAGCGATGGAGCTCCGTATGCCACGGCAAACTGGCTGACACTGACGGCGGCGGTGCACAAATGCTACGCAGCTAGCGCCATTCGACGGCCAACACCGCGGTTCCTGGTGTGTCCGCTGTGCCGTGCGTGTGATCATTGCTTGTACAGCCCTCTCGCAGTGTCTGGAGCAAGTATGGTGGGTCTGACACACCGGTGTCAATGTGTTCTTTTTTCCATTTCCAGGAGTGTAATTAAGACTGCTAAAAGAAACCATGCGCCAGAGTGCGGCGAAATTCCAGCTTGATTTTCCACCAAATACGCTGCTGAATTAGCTCCTTTCCTAGCTCATATTCATCCAGTATCTACTTGCGCAACGAATAATCCCACGAGACTGGAAAAGGGTGTAGGTCACTTCAGGTTACAAAGAGGATGAAGGATCGGATGCTTAGTATTACAAACGAATATCACAGGCGTCCATCTATTGCAGCTTACTAAAGCATACTCAAGGGTTAAACATTACGACGTTCCCGAAAGGCTAAATCTTTCCTTGAAGTCATCACGGATTCACGTAAAACCACTCGTTTGAAACACAACGTTCTTCGTTTAGATACATCGTAAAAACAATAGATGCAGATTAACAGACAGATTCCATTTTCTTAGATTTCAGAAAGGCCTTCGACACTGTATCACATCGTTGAATAATAAACAAGATGGTTTTCTTTTTTCAAATATGTGTTTGTCTCGATAAATATTTGACTAACATAACCCATACATTATAGTGGAAAAAGAAGATTCTTCAGCAACGAAAGTAGCAGCCGTTGAGCCCTAAGGTACCGTAATGGAATTCTAATGTTCTCAGTGTACATTTGTCACATAGGATCAACACACACTATAAGACTGTTAGTTGACGATGCTGTTGTCTACAATAATGTAATGTCGTTGAACGATCGTAAGGAAATGGAGAGAGACTTGGATAAAAATTCCGCTTGGTTTAACGAATGCCAGCTGTCCTCGTACATAGATAAATGTCAGCTAATGCAGGAAGAACCCAACGGTATTCGATTAAGAGTTTATCAATAAATATCTTGAACGCATCGCATCGTATAAGTATTGAGGGGTAAGAGTAAGGAGCGATATGAAGCGCGACAATCGCGCAAAATCAGTGGTAGGTAAGGCGAATGAAAGGCTTAGGTTCGTTGGATGGGTTCTGCGGAAAATGCAGTGTACCGGTAGAGGAAATCGGATACAAGGGGCTAGTGTGATCACTTCTAGTGTGCTGTTCTAATGTTCAGAGATCTCACCAAATAAGAACGACAGTAGACATAGAACGAATCAGAGACGCGCGACTATGTTAGTGCAGGTCGACGTAGCCCATACGAAAGTGTAACACGAATGTTGAGGGAATTTAAATGTGAATCATTGAAGGACAGAAGGCATAGATCTCACCATGCACTGTTGGATGAATTTAGATAACCTGTACTTAAAGAGTACTACTTCTCTTACCACCATATTGTATTTCGCATAAGAATCTTAGAACAAAATAATAGCGATTAGAAGAGCCATAGAGACGGTCTGCTTTCCGCTTCTCATTACGGGAATGGAGCAGGACAGAACATTATTAATACTGGTAGGAAGCAGCCACCACTATACGCTGTATTGTGATTGCGAGGTATGGCGCAGAGGCACTAGATTTATTTTCGATGTGGTAACGTGCCCTGTTTTGAATGAAGTAGAAGACGCGAAGTGTAAAAAGCGATCTGTCCCTCGTGAAGCTGTGGAATGACTACGAAGCACACAGGGAGAAATAAAAACCAGAAAACAATGGCTGACTACACTTTGAGTATTTTCTTAATGGTTAGTCAAATAGTTTTACTTGCTTTTACCGACATTTGTTATGAGAAACAAAAATGTATTAAAACTGTATCCTAGGCTTTATGCGTTCAAACTGAAGGTTGAAAGTGCACGCAACGGCCAGGTAAAAGGCCTCTTACGAAGATTGAAATTGAAAATGAAAATAAAAGTTGGAAGATGGAGTGGAGAGATACGTGAATGACGTTGAGTGGTGTTTCGATGGTTCCGAGAAGACGGCCGAGCAATTGTCCGGTGGCTGGCATCGCAGACGAGCATGGAGCGTGGCCCCACAACTGGCCACGTCACTCGGGGATGACTGTGCGACCATTCCAGTGCCACTGCCGTATATCTCTCGTAGGGAACAAGAAACAAGATAACAGGGATTAGGGTGCGTCCGAAGGCAGTCAGCGTTCCCTCGCCAAAAATTCCAATGCAGTAGGATATAAAAACTGATAGTGTTACAATGTAATCTCCGCCATTCCCTGCTCACTGATTTAAGAAGAATATACGTAAATGTAGATATGCACAACTTATCATTTCCCTACATTAGGAGCTATAGGACATTCTTCGGAACACCTAGCTGGTTTCGAGAACAGTTTGCGTATTATGTAATATAGCTGGTTTCGAGAACAGTTTGCGTATTATGTAATATAATGCGCATACATAGGGGCAGAAATCCATTCCAGTACGATTATGCCATAGGTGGTAAATCATTGGAAGCGGTAACGACCGTAAAATACTTAGGAGTTACTATCCGGAGCGATCTGAAGTGGAATGATCACATAAAACAAATAGTGGGAAAAGCAGGCGCCAGGTTGAGATTCATAGGAAGAATTCTAAGAAAATGTGACTCATCGACGAAAGAAGTAGCTTACAAAACGCTTGTTCGTCCGATTCTTGAGTATTGCTCATCAGTACGGGACCCTTACCAGGTTGGATTAATAGAAGAGATAGACATGATCCAGCGAAAAGCAGCGCGATTCGTCATGGGGACATTTAGTCAGCGCGAGAGCGTTACGGAGATGCTGAACAAGCTCCAGTGGCGGACACTTCAAGAAAGGCGTTACGCAATACGGAGAGGTTTATTATCGAAATTACGAGAGAGCACATTCCGGGAAGAGATGGGCAACATATTACTACCGCCCACATATATCTCGCGTAATGATCACAACGAAAAGATCCGAGAAATTAGAGCAAATACGGAGACTTACAAGCAGTCGTTCTTTCCACGCACAATTCGTGAATGGAACAGGGAAGGGGGGATCAGATAGTGGTACAATAAGTACCCTCCGCCACACACCGTAAGGTGGCTCGCGGAGTATAGATGTAGATGTAGATGATGTATTATCTTGCATATTAATGGCATTTATTGACGAGTACGATTTCGTAAAACAGCAGCGTCTTAGTATTTTTCACTGTTCTAACAAGAAATACGGTTGAAGCACACCTTCCGTCAGCCTTCGAAAGTTCCGTGTCGTCGCACGAAATCACACTCGCAGCCGCGGCCCAAAAGCACGTACTCTTGGCGACGTGAGAAGCACAAGGCACATTACGCCATGTACTGCTCCGTGGATTTAACCGGATTAATACTGTGCTCCGTTACACTATGGTATCGGTCTAAATAACGGTCATCAGCCTCGCTTTGATCAGCGAGACAGGGTTATGATTCTCACAACTCCGAAGTCATTAATTAAAAACCCTGTAGCAATCCCACTACTTTCAATAAAGATTCTGAGATCCGACCATTAGAGTGGAATATGATCACCGCTAACTACTCATACACCACCCCCAACTGGGCTCTAACAGCTTCCGGCGATAATTTCCAAGGAACAAAACAGTTCTCCAGTTCAATGTCAATAAAGTTAATTGTCTCTCAAAAACACATCACTCAAATTTGCACGCAAGAAATGTAGTTTATAGACGTGAATTAACCATGGCCAAGTCCGTAACTTTTATCTAATACTACGTAGCTAGCTGAAGGCTTCACGCTAATCGCAGAGGCCTGTTTACCGAAAAAGTCCTACTCACTAATTCACAAACCTCGCTGAGAAAAGGAGGAGAATTCCAAAGGAGAATTTGACGTCCGCGCACGGGAACGCACATTCGAATGTTTTGTAGCCTTTCCGTGCCAGAAAAAAGTACTTTTTTGATCACAGGAGAATCAATAACTACGAATTGATAACTACGTCAAAACAGAAACTCCTTCGCGGAGGATCCGTGACTTCCCACTTCAACCTCACGAGGACCGGCAGCCGACTCGCCATCTGCGTGAGCTCCAACACCACACTACGAAACTGTTTAACATATAGCCCTTTCAGCCAGTCAGAATCAGGAGCACAATAGAGGCATTCTCATTGGTCGTTTCCTAATCCTGCTTATAGCCCTTTCATCTTACGGGAAGGTGCCGTCGTTGAGTGGCTGTGGGAGGATAGAGGATGACTTAGACAAAACTTCTAGTTGGTGTGACGAATGGCAACTAACTGTAAATGTAGAAAAATGTAAGTTAATGCAGATGATTAGGCAAAACACACCCGTAATGTTCGAAGACTGCATTAGTAGTGTGCTGCTTGACACAGTCACATTGCATAAATATCTAGGCGTAACGTTGCAAAGCGGTATGAAATGGAACGAACGTAAAAGGATTGTTGTAGGGAAGGTTAATGGTCGATTCCGGTTTAATTCGAGAATTTTAGGAAAGTGTTGCTCTCCTGTAAAGGAGAGAATATGTAGGACATTTGTGCGTCCCATTCCTAAGTACTGCTCAAGTGTTTAGGACCCGCACCAGGTCGGATTAAAGGATGATAACGAAGCAATTCAAAGGCGGGCTGCTAGATTTGTTACCTATAGGGTCGAACAACACGCAAGTGTTACGGAGATGCATTGGGAACTCAAATGGGAATTCCTGGAGGGAATGCGACGTTATTTTCGAAGGACACTATTGAGAAAGTTAGGGAACCGGCATTTGAAGCTGGCTGCAGAACGAGCCTACTGCCACCAACGTACATTTCTCGTAAGGACCACAAAAATAAGGCAAGAGAATTAAGGGCTCGTACGGAGGCATATAGATAGTTGTTTTTCCCTCGCTCTGTTTGCAAGTGTAACACGAAAGGAAATTACAAATAGCAGTTTAGTGTGGTCAGCATCTCGTGGTCTCGAGGTAACGTTCTCGCTTCCCGAGCACGTGGTCCCGGGTTTGATTCCTGTCGGAGTCAGGGATTTTTACCTGCCTCGAGACGACTGGGTGTTGCTGTGTCGTCTTCATCATCATCATCATCATTCATCCTAATTACGGGTGGAGGAAGGCAACGGCAAACCATCTCCATTGGAACCTTGCCTAGTACGGCGGTGCGGGTCTCCCACATCGTTCCTCTACGCTCTGTGAAGAAGCATGGGACTACATTTCCATTTCCAGTACAGGGTGCCCTCCACCACGCAAGGCACGCTGGCTAACGGAGTATGTATTAAGACGTAGGTGTAATGCAGACGTTCATATAAGATATCGCCTCCTAACTAAATTTCAATAACTTTTTCAGCAACGGACTGGAAACATTGTGAAGAAATACTCACTCTTAAAATTAGGCCAGTCGATTACGGCTGCAACCATTTAGCAGAATTAGTGAGAGTCCAGTCTGTCAACTTAGGTTAAAAAAACCTGCTTCCCCTACAAGCTGAAACTGGCCGAGGCGACTACGAAGCGAAAGAGGGCTACCACACATGGATGGCCCGGCAATGGCGTATTACAGAGTGTCAAACAGTATGTGGTAATCACAATATGACTTGAAAACATTGACCCTCTCAGATTTCCATCTGGAGGACCGAAATATACATATTTATATGCGGATGAACCTCCGTCCATAAGAAACTGCTGCTTTCTGTCTAAAAATAATCATCCTAGTTGCAAATCACGTTAGCCGTACCGGGTTTTTATAATTAAAATGCAACTACTCACGGAGTTCCAGTGTGAGTCGTAATTATCGTATGTCAGCGAAACTTGGAAGATGGTAATGCGTTAATGGGAAACCGATTTACGGTGGAAAAGTAATTAGATCCATTTTTGATCACAAGGTGCAAATCTGGCGCTGCACACTGTTTGTATGACGTCCACACTGTTTGTCATCTGACAAGCCATAATGTAAGTGGACTGTATGGCTGTCGAGAAGAGAGACAGTGCGCCGTTAGTGAATCTGTTTTGTGTGAACGGCAGCAATTGAACTGCTGCATTGAGAGAGTATCGCCAACTGAAAGGTCTGAAGAGACACCCGATGTTATTAATTAATCTAAGAAAGATGATAATGAAATTTGAAAACACGGGTGAGCTTGGTGTGGCACCCGGAAGGGGAAGGCGTCCTACCCGGTGGACGGTATTGACGAAGTTGCTGTTGCTGTAACTGACCATGCAGCCGGGCCCCGGTAGTTGGGTTACTCGGGGAAGGGGATGAAATAGCGAAGTCATTGGTCCCATCGGATTAGGGAAGGATGGAGAAGGAAGTCGGCTGTGCCCTTTCAAAGGAATCATCATGGAATTTGCTTGAAGCGATTTAAGGAAATCGCGGAAAACCTAAATCAGGATGGCCAGACGCGAGTTTGAACCGTCGTCCTCCCGAATGCGAGTCCAGTGTGCTAAGCACTTCGCCAACTCGCTCGGTGGCCCCGGTAGTGCTAGTGCTCGCTCTCTGTCCTGGGAATTGTCCATCCCACGGTCAACAGTACGGGAAGTCTTGCGATCCGTTTTATGGTGGTACCCGTACAGGATCCACGCGATATAACAACTGAAACCTCATGATTCGCAAAATGTTCTGAAATTTCTCGTTGGTTTCTAGCACAGACTGAAGTTAATGATATGTGGCCGGGCAATATTTTGTGGAGTGACGAGGCACATTTTAAACCAAAGGATGGAGTGAATACACGGAACAGCGAAATTTTGGGTACTGGTCAACAGCGTGTTGTGCACGAAGAGCCATTGCACTCTCGGTGTGTGACTGTGTGGAGTGGCTTCACAAGCACCGTTATTCTCGGTCAGTTATTCTTTGAAGAGAATACACACAGAGGGCCCCTTCAGGTACACCGCGACATCTGTACGTTATCGATACCTTCAGGAATAGCACCTGATTTCTGCTTTGGAAGAGCACATCTGTTGCGGAAGCTACTGTTTCCATGCTAGATGAGGCAACAGGTCATGTGAAAGATCAGGTCAGTGAAAGATCTGCTTAATACAATCATCGACGAATGTTTTATCTTCATAGGTTTTCCAGATGCATGACCTGCAAGATCACGTGTTCTGAATCCACGTGACTTTTGGCTTTAGGGCCGCGCGGGGTTAGCCGAGCGGTATGAGGCGCTGCAGTCATGGACTGTGAGGCTAGTCCCGGCGGAGGTTCGAGTCCTCCCTCGGGCATGGGTGTGTGTGCTTGTCCTTAGGATAATTTAGGTTAAGTAGTGTGTAAGCTTAGGGACTGATTGTCTTAGCAGTTAAGTCCCGTAAGATTTCACACACATTTGAACATTTTTTGGCTTTAGGGATTCTAAAAGAATGCGTTTTCCAGGGTTACATTCGGCCTCTACCTGATTTGGAGACCAGTGTACAGAAACACTTCGCTCAGATTCTACTGGAACTGCTGCAAGCAACTATTGATCACGTCGTTTAACGAGTGCTGCATCTCGTCAACGTCTCCGGTGCTCATATTGAACAAATTGTGTAAGCGGCGGTTAATAATACTCCATTACACATGGAAAAATTCCTATTCGTCTTTCTCGGATTCACAGGGCCAGATGTGCTCTTGGTGGCCAAAATTGCAACTATTTTTTTTCAGCGTAAATTGGTTCTGCATTAACTCATAAGCATATCTATCATGTTTCACCGACATACGATATTTTCAGCCCACACTGGAACTTGTGAGTAGCTGCACGAACTATAACCACCCGCTACCTCGTGTTTGTGCCTTGCACTAGAATGTCAGCGGAGTATGAGGTTCATTTCTTTCTGGTATAGTGTCCTCGAGGAGTGGGAATGGCGTGGGAGGTAACACGAGCCGCCACGGTGTCGACAGACGAAGCGCGGGCAGTGAGAGCTGTATAACGCCGCCGCTGGCGCTGCTGCTGCCGCCGTTGGTGCTGCGGCTTGCCGTGGGCGACGCCTCGTGGATGGACGCTCTGCAGCGTCGCCGGCAGGACGCCAAATCAGCTCAACGATAACTGACACGCAGTCTGGCCAGCCTGGCATATACCGTAGCATACGGCCGAAGAGTCCATTCTGAAAATGTGAGGAGGAAACAACTCTGATGGAAAAACAAATCTGCACGAACTCGTGCGGCGCTGTACGACGGACGGTAGGGTTTTAACATCCCTTCGACGAAGAGGGAATGGAAAGACATCGTGAAGGACGTCGTCCACGACATTAATGAAGGAACTTGAGGAACGTAAGGAAATCCCAGAAACTTTAAATTTGGATTTCCAGACGCGAAAATGAACCTAGCTTCTCTACAACGTGAGTCCTCTAGCTTAACCACATTACCACCTTTATCACGAATGCCATTGGGTAATGAACACAAGCCGTTGGTGTGCAATACTACTTTACAATGTCGTTATTTAACTAACATTTGTCGACTGATATTATGATTATGTAATGCATATTTATAATGTGCAATATGCCAGGAAAACCACTGATAAATCCTGTTTGCAGTATAAGGAACACGTAAAAGACTTCGAGTTTGTAAGTACAGGAGAACGTCGGTTGTTTGAATGCCCTCGAACCTGAAAAATACCTACGCGCTTTTTGTGTGCCGTACTTCAACCATTGTACAACTCTAGCGGATAATCAGACAGGAAACATTACTTAAGCTGTTTAACACTACATTCTTTGATTTCATTAATTACAAATTGCACGAAACAACGAGTTAAGGAATCTACCAGCACAATTAAACATTACGTAACGTGAATCATCCGTCCATCTCACAGAAGCCTTATATCATTTACATTGATAACGACAATAATCCACCTATCTTTTTAGACAATGAGGAAATTTCCGAATTCTGATCTCACATTAATTTCACATTATTTGGATTCAGTCGAAGCTTTCAACCGCAGCTACGTCTCCATAGCCTGAAGTTACACAATCACCCCCACATTCCAGACCGCAAGACCCACTGTCATGTGGAAGTTGGTAAACTAGAAAGAAACACTGATAAACTCTGTTCAGACAAACGTAACACGTTGGACAACTTAACATCATAGGATAAACCAATATCTCTGTGCGTCTCCGATGTCAACTGTTCCGTAAAGAGCCTCTTTCCCTTAGAAGAAACCATTTTAAAGTACAAATAACTAACTTAAAGATTCAAAATAGAATTATCACTTAGCATCTGTTGCAAAATACGTTCATATACAATGTTTTACCTATACCAACAATACATAAGAAGGAATGTTACTATGAACATATACCACACGGTAAGCCGTCAAATGAAGTATTTGAAGTAGCGGGTCCTTCTACGAGGATAGAGGTGGGAGACCATTCTCTAACAGAATAGCTCATGGAGTGAAGGCGAAATTTGTAGACATGCCAACACACGTTTAGCATCCAGAGACGAGGAAAATTTGTCTCTTTAAAAACGACCGCAACGGTCGCAGGTTCGAATCCTGCCTCGGGCATGGATGTGTGTGATGTCCTTAGGTTAGTTAGGTTTAAGTAGTTCTAAGTTCTAGAGGACTTATGACCACAGCAGTTGAGTCCCGTAGTACTCAGAGCCATTTGAACCATTTTTTTCTCTTTAAAAGAAATTCTTTTTTAAATAAGACCAACTGTGCACCCAGTTAAGCAATTCTTCTAGTATTTGCTTTTGAGAAATACAGAAAGACAGTATTGGAGACCAACAGTACACGCCAAATGTGTTGACCATAGGTGCAACAATCGTCCACGGTCCACTTTGTAATACGGAGCGAAGCCGGCCATCCGGATTTGTGTTTCCGTGGTTTCTTTTCTGAACCACTACAAACAAGTGTCAGGATAATTTCTCTCCCTCCACCCTCAACAATACGAGCTTGTGACCCGTCTCTTGTGACCGTCTTCGATAGCACATTAAACCATAATCTTCTTTCGATTATTATCTGATATTCACTTATGGTTCGGAACAATATTTACCAACCGACAAGTTTCGTATACAGCAATTCAAACAACGACATGTCCAAGAAAGAGTGATGTACCTTTATCAAGGTACCATAGGCAATTTTACATGAGTAGTCCCAAGTTAAAGTGTCTTAATTACCCAAAACCTCACATTGAAAGGATAACGGATGTTTCTCATCTACAGCTGTGCACAAACTTTCGTAATGTGTTTGAATTACAACCTCTGGTGCTCCCTACACCATACGACAGTAAAGGCGGTGTGTTTCAGAAATCGCTGTGATGAAGCACAAATGCCTTAGAACAGATGCTACGAGAAAAAGTGGCCTCGAGCTACGTAAAACGCTCATGACGTCGGAAAATTTCATAGGTTACAAGACAAATGCAATCACCAAGGTCTTCCTCAGAGTACATAACAAGGTTCACTAGAGGCCTTTTGCAGGAAGCTAACTAAAATACTCAAAAAATCAGATTTCGTTAATGTTTAATACGCAAAAGAGAAAAAACTTTGCATTCTATGTACCGGCAGACCTATATTGAGCAATATACTGACATTAAATCCGTTTCTTTAGCGCCTCCTGAACCGATTAGCTTTAGAAAGTGACACGGAAATATCTTTAAAAAAATAAGATTTCATTCGTTGCGGAATTTAGTTACAACTTAATTAATTATGTCTCGTTTCCTAATATGATACAGAAAGCCTTGGGTGTTCAGGAAGAGGTTTTCAACGCTACATGCGCGGAAGAAACCTTCCTGGAAGATTGGACGATGGAGTCAGCTCTAAAAGCAATCTTAGAGCAGAGCCAACTGATATCATGTGAGAGACCAACAATATTTGTGACCTGCGTGATTAAAGCCTTGTAGCGTCTGGTAAAAGGCCGTTTCCGTAGTGGTTCGAACACTACCAACAACTATCGCTAACGAATTTCGTTTTTCGTAATTCCAGATGTACCAAAAATAATCTAACTACACTGAGCACCAGACACTAAAAGCCCATTCTTCACCAGTGGACATGTACGTTGTTTGTTCTTAGCTATATAAGGGGCTTATGATGGTGTTACCATATCAGTTTAAATCACAGCAATGAAAGATCTGAACATTCTTTATCCATTGTTCCGATGCGTAAATGCATTTCTCTGTTCATTCATAGCAGAATAAAGAAAAATAGTGACCTCGTGACATTATAAAAGCGCAAAGAACGATACATAATTTAATGTTATGTAATTTATTTTGCTGATTTGGAAAACAAAACTGCATAAGAGAGCTACCAATCAGACCACATGCAATTCATTGGTATCAGCTGGCAGTGTTGGGATTATTTATTTACTGGCGATTTATTTTCTGGTGATTTATTTACTGGCGGATGCTCTCACATATATTTTTTCAAACCATGCGAGGGCTTATCTGAAAGGAACGCGCCATTAATAAAAGAGTGAGTTTATGCAGCAAATATATTGATTCCAGGGAAGCTGTATTTTTTCTACCTATATATCTTAAAATTTTTATACAGATATTAAGGAATTCAGGATAGGTCTGGAAATGATCCTTTATATGCTAGGAATACTTGTCACTTTCATGGATGACAAGGAAAGCGACTTAGTTTCTCGCTTGCTAAGGATAAACGTTCACACTGATACGCTATAAAATGAAGCTGTGGATCAACTCTTCAAAGTAAATATCAGGGAGGGCTCTTTCAAATCTGTACGGATTCCTTGTATGGACTTTATTGGAAAAAAACGATGAGGAGCAACAACTGAAATGTAAGGTAACTCAAAAATACAAAAATAAACATTTTGGTGGTATATAGCTGATTATTACTTCAGAGCTTTGGTGTCAGAGGAATAGGGCCAGAAAATGTCAAGCCATGTTCATAATACAGATTGGGTTTGGAAATTGATGCTATCTGGAGCTTATGTACAGAATAAAAGTACAGAACTCGGGGAGGTGTGACCAAAATGATAGTGGCGACAATAACCTGGATCATGTAATGCCATCAGGTGTCAAATACACTCCTGGAAATGGAAAAAAGAACACATTGACACCGGTGTGTCAGACCCACCATACTTGCTCCGGACACTGCGAGAGGGCTGTACAAGCAATGATCACACGCACGGCACAGCGGACACACCAGGAACCGTGGTGTTGGCCGTCGAATGGCGCTAGCTGCGCAGCATTTGTGCACCGCCGCCGTCAGTGTCAGCCAGTTTGCCGTGGTATACGGAGCTCCATCGCAGTCTTTAACACTGGTAGCATGCCGCGACAGCGTGGACGTCAACCGTATGTGCAGTTGACGGACTTTGAGCGAGGGCGTATAGTGGGCATGCGGGAGGCCGGGTGGACGTACCGCCGAATTGCTCAACACGTGGGGCGTGAGGTCTCCACAGTACATCGATGTTGTCGCCAGTGGTCGGCGGAAGGTGCACGTGCCCGTCGACCTGGGACCGGACCGCAGCGACGCACGGATGCACGCCAAGACCGTAGGATCCTACGCAGTGCCGTAGGGGACCGCACCGCCACTTCCCAGCAAATTAGGGACACTGTTGCTCCTGAGGTATCGGCGAGGACCATTCGCAACCGTCTCCATGAAGCTGGGCTACGGTCCCGCACACCGTTAGGCCGTCTTCCGCTCACGCCCCAACATCGTGCAGCCCGCCTCCAGTGGTGTCGCGACAGGCGTGAATGGAGGGACGAATGGAGACGTGTCGTCTTCAGCGATGAGAGTCGCTTCTGCCTTGGTGCCAATGATGGTCGTATGCGTGTTTGGCGCCGTGCAGGTGAGCGCCACAATCAGGACTGCATACGACCGAGGCACACAGGGCCAACACCCGGCATCATGGTGTGGGGAGTGATATCCTACACTGGCCGTGCACCACTGGTGATCGTCGAGGGGACACTGAATAGTGCACGGTACATCCAAACCGTCACCGAACCCATCGTTCTACCATTCCTAGACCGGCAAGGGAACTTGCTGTTCCAACAGGACAATGCACGTCCGCATGTATCCCGTGCCACCCAACGTGCTGTAGAAGGTGTAAGTCAACTACCCTGGCCAGCAAGATCTCCGGATCTGTCCCCCATTGAGCATGTTTGGGACTGGATGAAGCGTCGTCTCACGCGGTCTGCACGTCCAGCACGAACGCTGGTCCAACTGAGGCGCCAGGTGGAAATGGCATGGCAAGCCGTTCCACAGGACTACATCCAGCATCTCTACGATCGTCTCCATGGGAGAATAGCAGCCTGCATTGCTGCGAAAGGTGGATATACACTGTACTAGTGCCGACATTGTGCATGCTCTGTTGCCTGTGTCTATGTGCCTGTGGTTCTGTCAGTGTGATCATGTGATGTATCTGACCCCAGGAATGTGTCAATAAAGTTTCCCCTTACTGGGACAATGAATTCACGGTGTTCTTATTTCAATTTCCAGGAGTGTATAATCATTCTCGCACCGTACTGTAAAACTGCTTGGTTTTACAGAGGCCTGAATTTTGATGTATAGATTATGCAAATGAAACAGATAAATTTATCAGAAAGTAAAATACTGTGGTTCAACAGCTATATCAAAACAGATGTCAGCCAGTCGTCTGTGGGCATGACTAGTCATCACTGAGATGTGCTCTCTGGACCCCTCAGGGCTCCGTGCTTCGTCCACTGTTTTCTCGTTGTTTATAATTGGCGTTTCATCTGTGCCTCATTTTGGTAACTACCGCTTACATGCTGACGACAGTAAGTTTTATTGAAGCACCAGCCCTAAGGACACTGCTGCTGCTGCATCAGGAATGAATGACGACCTTTGTCCAATATCACGATGGACGAAACCCGGGATCTTAAGCTAATTCAAACTGAAACATTATAATTTCTGATCATCCTCATATCATGCCGAAAGTTCATCAGCTTCGTAGGGGAACAAGTATCTGTCTTATTAACGAAGCGAATGGGAACTGGAGGTGAAAATGGAATTGTATCACGTGGGTTTAAAGACGCACTACGTCCAAAAGGAACTAAGTCTGTGAGATACCACGAAGGCACGGCACTACGCCCTCAAGAGTTCGGTGCTGCTTCTTTCTAAACTGTTCACGCAGCTAATACGACAGACCATGCGGGTGCTACCATTGGCAGAGAGTTTAGTGTTACATTGTCTATCTACCAATTAGCAAGAGGAATTTTGGTTAAAGAAGCGAGCTTGTCGACGCTTTTTAAAGTGAAATATTCCATACTGATTACTTGCAAACTGATGTTTTTGATTTTACGTGGCTATATACCCTCTGCACTTTTGAACTCTTAATCGATAAATTGTTTTTCTCATATTTCGAGGACGTTGCAAGAGACCAATTTTTAGATTAATTGAATATTATCCACGGTGTATTGTTCACGGTATAGAGGTTGGATCATAAGTCTAACAAAGTGATCGATTACTAATGGACTAATCTACATCTATACTCCGAAAGTCATTCTATAGAGTGTGGTGGAGGGTACTGTGTGTGTACCACTGAAACTTCCCTCCTTTTCTGCTCCAGTCGCGAAAGATCCGCGAGAATAACAATTGTTGGTATGCCCCCGGAACAGCTCGAATCTCTCTAACTTTAGCCCCATGGTCTTTTCGCGAGATACAGGTAGAACGAAGCAATATATTGGTGGAATCTTCTACGTACGTAAGCTACGAGAATTATGACAGAAACCACACCGAGATGCAAAATTTCTCTCGTAGGGTCTGCCACTGGAATTGGCCGAGCATATCCGTGACCCTTTCGTGCTTATAACATTAAACTGTAATGAAAGGGGCAGATCTTCTTTGGATCTTCTCTATGTCCTCTATCATTAATTTTATGTGTTCATTCCACTATAAATCACTCCGAACGCGTACTCCTAGAACAATTTATGGAAGTGGCTTCTTCGTGTGAATGATCTGTCATCTTGTAACCATAGGATATTGTGTCTTTCTGGCTATATATGCGCAGTACCTTACACTTGTTTTACTGAAAGTCAGCTGTCAGTCAGTGCGCCAAGCGTCGATCTTGTGCAGATTTCCCTGTATTTCGCTACTATTTTATATCCTTGTGAGTTATCTGTATGCAACTGATCAGTGTTGTTGGAGTCGTGGCCATGCAACACGGTATTGCGGATCAAAGCAAAGCTTGTTTCATCGACCAATACGTTTTGATTAATTATGAAGTGTAGGATGGTTGATCTGGCACTACCAAAAATGCCTCCTTCTCTGACCGTTGTGTCATTTGGCTGGCTGGAAGAAACAGATGCGTCTCTCATCAACTAGACCACGTGAATCAGGGGCGTAAGCATTTACTTTCGCGATTCTACACTAAGACTCGTAAAAACATTACACTGAGCAATGAAACTGTCAATTCTACATGCTGTTATGTAGCCCACAGCTAAATCTTCGGAAATGGGTTGACAAAAGTATCAAGAATTTAATTTTAAGCCCAATTAGAATGATTTCGCCATTCAGTATTCATACTGAAACACTTCAATGTGAACACCAGGTTTCCGAGAAAACTATTAGCACTACTGAAAGCTCTTATAAAAGTTTCAGTACCTCTCGCAATTTTTAATCTACGTTTAACTATAAGATGCTGTTACTTGTACACTGATGAGCCAAAACATTATGACTACCTGCATAATAGCTTACTTGTCCGCCTCTGGAACGAAATACATCACTGATTCTGCGTATCAGGTATCCAACGGTTTGTTAGTAGATTTGTGGAGGTATGTGGCATTAAATGTCTGCACACGGGTCATGTAATTCGCGTAAGTAACGGCCAGCTGATTTGCGCTGATGGCGCCCGATAATAGCCCAGAAGATTTCCATAGGATTTACAGCAGACAAATATAATCGCCGAGACATCAACGTGAGTTCATAACAATGCTCCTCAAACCAATGTAGCATGCTTCTGGCTCCGAGACACGGACGGTTATACTGCTGAAAAATGACACCGCCGTCGGGAAGGCATCTCGCATGTAGGGATGCAGTGGTTCGCAGCTGTCAGCGTGTCTTCGATTACTACCAAAGGTCCCATGAAGGTGCAGGAAAATGTCTCTCACAGTATAATACTGCTTCCACCAGCCTGTGTCCGTAGCGCGCTGCATGATTCGAGCCACCGTTCACCTCGATGACGGCGTTTGTGGACACGACCATCGACCTTGTGTAGCAAAAATGGATTCACTCGAAGAGTCAACACGTTTCCATTGGTCAACGGTCGAATCCCAATGGTTTTTGATGGTTCAAATGGCTCTAAGCACTATAGGACTTCTGAGGTCATCAATCCGCTAGACTACGAACTACTTAAACCTAATTAACCTAAGGACATCACACACATCCATGCCCGAGGCAGGATTCGAACCTACGGCCGTAGCAGCAGCGCGGTTCCGCACTGAAGCGCCTAGAACAGCTCGTCCACAGCGGCCGTCCAATCCCGATGCCTTGCCCGCTGTAATCGTAATTGGCGATGTTATTGGATCGACATGTGAATGCGTAGGGCTGCGAAGCTCCATGCTCAGCTGTTTACTATGGACGGTGTGCTCCGAGACACATGTGCGTACACCAGCATTGTGGTCTTTCAGCAGAGATGCCACAGATTATCATCCATTCTAGTTTACCGAGCAGACAAGCTTCCGAACCCCACGTTCTGTGAAGAGTCGTGGACATCCAACCATTTAACGCCTAGTGATAGTTCCACTGTCCTTCTACCTCTTTCCGTGTATGGTCACTAGACTATCAAGTGAACGCTCGACCAGCTTCGCCTTTTTCGCAGGTTCTGAGTAATAATAATCTGCCTTTTATCAAAGTCGCTTTACTCAGTGGATTTCCCCATTTGCTGCCCATATCTTCGCTAGTGATCCCCCGTCCGTGTCTGCTCGGATTACATACCTTTGTTACCGCGTCACTTGCCCGCAGTGCTATCAGGCGGCATCCTATGTCATGTTGGGCAGTGGTCATAATGTTTTAGCTAATCAGTGTATATTACTCACTTTCAGAAGAAGATGGAAAGAGAAGTACATCTTAAGGTTCCATGGATGTTGAGGTTGTTATGACGGACACGGGCTCGGACTGGACAAGTTGGGGAAACCAGTCGTTTGTGGCTTTGTTGATGGACCATGCCAGTATTGTCCTGAATTGATTTAGGGAAATTAGTTAACACGAAATCATGGTTCGGTGGACGGAAATTCGAAACCCACAATTCCCGAAAGTGAGAACATTACTTTTACGAATACGTTATCTCCCTTGGCGCATGTATCAGCACAACAAGCGGTGGTGAGGAGAAAGTGACCTGTCGAACTACTAGTGTGCAAAAGTATACTCCATTCTGAAAAAGATTATATTTCAGTCTATGAGATTTACATCGTCCCACAAAACATCGCTTTTATATAGCACACAGTCCTCCAACATGTGTTTTCACCCACTCACAGTTTAATTCTATAAACGATGTGTACGAAAATTGACCATCAGTACCTGTACTTCTGAGCATTAATCTTTAATTTTATCGGAATGAGTATTGAGATATAGTATGTAGACAAGAATAATGAGTTCTTAGAATTCTTCGACCTTCTTTCGTGCCCGCGATCGATAAAGCACTCCTGTGCAGTGGCGCTCGAGTCGGAGGTAAGGTGGTTGCAATCATGATGGTGGAAAATTTTCACTGCTATTATTTGGCCGGCAAGGATGCTGGTGTAAAGTTTCTGATCACCAGTCTTTGTACCCATGTCCTAGATTAACCCGGCAGTGCACGCGCCTGAAAACGGGACGCACAAACTTCAAACACGTAGCTGTTCTTTCAGACCCTTACAGATTACACCGATTTTTAATTACCATCAGACGACTCTTATTGTTATCTTTTTTATGTGCCGACAAGATGGCTTCTTTTAACCAACTTTCAGACACTGTATTAATGTGAAGATTTCTCCGTGGTCTCACAGACCAGCTAAGTTTACTGCCGGGTTAAATTCCAAATATTTCTGCACTGTTTCATGAAGCGAGGGCATGTAACACTGTTGATGCCGATCCAGCCGTCGAACTGGAACGATAAGCTCGGTGACCCCTTGGTGCTGTTCGAAAGGGGTAGGCTATGTGCCAGCACCGGTTTTCACCCTCTCGCTTCACTTCATCCAGAACAATACAAACCGACACTACGCTGTACAAGTACTCACCACAGTCATCCATAAGGCACACATTTAACACATAATAAAAGGTCGGAAAAAGACAATGACAAACCACCGTTATTAGCAACTTGACTTGAGTGTCGACACAGGATTCTTGCATCTGCTCCCTTACACTCATTTCCTGAGTACGGGACTACTCTGACTTTTGACTTTGAAGTCTTCATTACTACATGTTCTTGGAAGTTTCGATGCGTTATAACCTTGGGCGATGTATATTAGCTGCTCGGGCTGCTATTGTGAGACGCAGATCAGTAAAAACAAATCACTCTCATCATCTGCCATCCAAATGCGGGGTGCTTGGGAGTCTTTAGTGATAGCCGCGTTACTTTTATGTGAAAATGACGAAGGTTGTTGAGCATCGTGAACCTATATGTACCATTTTATGCTGACATCGGGAACGCGCGTTTTAGGAAGTGATAGGAATGGTAAAACAAGCATTCGAGTAAGGTGAGTGGAATTTGAGATGTATTCCAGAGTGATGTGTACACTCCAACGTCATCCACTAGTCAGTCGAGAGTGGTCACCAATCTGGAAAGCGGGAAAGGTGTACAGAGTACTGGTAGTAGTTTTCCGCGAACTCGTTATTGCATGACTAATTGTCACTGAAATTTGACGGAAGCCTTATATGTAAAATAATTTTTATTGAATGTGTTCCACAGCTTTGGTAAGTCGTAGGAATAACATACTGTAGAACGGGAAGTTACTGTATAATTTATTTTTAATTGTACGGCCTGTTTCAGTAAGAGACCATTTCCCCGTACAAGTTCCAGTTGACAGCAGGCGTTACATGTAAATATTATAAAAAACAAATTTCGAAATACATATTTATACTTATTATTTTTGCTATGGAAATATGATGTACATATTTGTAAACAATAGTTTTTGTTATGCAAAAGGAGATGCATCACCTTTGCATAACAAGAAATTTTATTTATAAACTTATAGTTTGAAATTTTTTTCGTGATATATACATAAGTAACATCTGCTGTTATCGAGAATTACTGCTGGAAAATCTGACCAAAACTGGTCGTACACTTAGAGATAAATTGTAGAGTGGCTTCAGGTGGTACAATATGTCATTTTCACAGTTATAGATAAGAAGTATGTGTGTAAATTTGTTCTGAACTTTAGGAGTGTTAAATTGAATGACGCCGATATACAGCTGATCGTATACTTGAAACACGAAGCAATTAAATTCCGTTGATAAGGTCGGTACACAATATGAAAATGGGTATGAGGCAGTAATCTCGAAATAAAATCTCGATCCTGTTGAATCCAAACGCATCATTCATGGTGGACGAGGAAAGCTCACAAAAACTGGAATTATATGAGGGTCAGAGTAATTAGTTTATTTGACTCTCAGGTTGTGGATCTATCCATTACGACTGCACTCCACGAGGATTCACCGTGAATGAGACTCTTTAAGTCGTTCGAATACGAAACCTCACTCAGCTGTCGCAGAATGGGAAGCGATTGTTCTCAATAACTTATCCCGAGATTTAGAAACGCACCATAATTCACGTCATTACTCAGACGTAGGAGCAATCGACATCTAGCCTCTCATCAAACCAGAGGCGGGCTAATACTATATGTGGTGGTAGTTAAAAAATACAGTGCACTAGATCAGCATCTTCCTAAAAAACCCTCCTCCAGTTATCCAGACATCATAAGGATCTGAAATACATGAAAAATATTGAAAAGCTGCGGCACCAAACTATTTTCGGCAAGTTCTCATGGGTTTCACTACAGGTCGCTGGATATATCTTAATTTTATTTAAGATAAAATTGTTTGGAAATATCCTGACTGACAAAAACGTGAATCGCCCAGAAGAGGAGAACGAAATAAAATGAACCTTCAAGGGTTGGCAGAATATCTGATGTTCTTGCAGTGAATAGAAAATCGAGTCACATTTACAAAGAATTTGGCAGCATGAGCTTACTTATCAGTATGACTTGGGGCCCCGTCTGGCCTAGAGACGTGCACTGAATTAGTTGGGAAGAGTCTTATAAAGCTACTGTATCCTCTCCAGAGGCAAAGAAGCTCAAAATTGTTGTAACTGTTCCTTGATATCCTGGAGACTGGCACTGGGACGCCGTTGACATCCGAGTTGGTCCCACCAGTGTCCTATCGGGGACAGACCTAAAGATCTTGCTGGCTGCATGGGTGCCTCAAATCACGCAGACAATTCATAGAGACACGTACCATGTTTAGACGAGTACTGACCTCTTGAAAAATGGCACCACTTTAGGGTCAGATGAGAGGTAACACATGAGAAAGCAGAGCGTCCGTGACGTATAGTTGTGCCGTCAGAGTTCCCTCAGTTGCTACCAGTCCTGAACTGAAGTCATACCAGATGGTTCCTCACACCATGATGCCAGGAGTAACACCGCTGTTCATCTCCAAAACAGTAGAAGAATGGGACCTATCTCCAGGTCGCCGCGATACTCGTCAACGGTATTGGTCATCCGGGTCAGTGAAGTAACACAGTTCATCGCAGAACGCAATGCGACACTACTCACCAGTAGTCCATGCTTCTCAATCATGGCTACAAGCGCAGCTGTTTATATTGTGGTGATAACAGCAGTCTACTCATTGGACGGTAATCCCTTAGTCTGGCTGCTTCTAGTCTCCGAACAGTGGTGCGGGATGTCAACGTAATGTTGCAGAGTGGCCATTACTTGCACTCAGATAGCAGGAACGGATGTGAAGGCGTTACAATGTGTGTGGTACACAATATGGCGATCCTCCTTTCTGGTGGTCGGACATGGTCGACCGGAATTTTGGCGACGAGTTCGCCTGTCTACTCGCTTCCATGTGGTACAACATCGGGCCACTGTCACGTCCGAATGGCTCATCAATTTGGATAATGCACGGTTCGACCAGCCAGCCAAATGAAGACCCACGATGAGTCCCCTTTCCTATTTCTGTCAGGTAAGGATAACACTGTCGCACTCGAGTACACGACGTTCCATGTCTTTATAGTGATCACTCAACATCTGATGCTTCTCACGTTCCTTATATGCGCTGCCAGCAATGGTAACAACACTAAAAACGACCAACGGCCATGCACTCTAGTGATAGTTTTACCTGTCACAGAGAATTGCAACTCCAATCGTTTACATACCCGTATGTACTTCGTATGTGTAGAAAGCTACATCGCAATTCGGCCTTGCCTTCTGGGTACTTCACATTTTTTGTCAGGTGGTATAGTTTTTGAAAGTTAATGACTTGTACCGTTAACTCACGTACAAATATAATGTACAGGAGTGGTTCTCTAAAACTTTCTGAACCATACCTGAGGTTTCGTTTGTAAGTAGCGGTGATTCAAAGTGTTTTGAATGTTGGCTTGCAACGAATAAGGATGTGGAGATTCGAGCTACAGTACCAGCGCGACAGAAGGTCTGATGGAATCGCTAGCTGATATCGAGGTCTCCGAGTCTGCGCGGAACAAGAGTTTGTGTTTCGAAGCCCCACGCCAGCTGACTCAGGGGCACGAGATCCCTAATATTTCATACGAGTGCTACGTGCGTGCACGATACGGACCGGCGGGCAATTGAGCGCCGCTTGAGCCCTGCTAAATAATTACTGACGGCTAATTGTCGAGTGCTGAGCGAGCCGCAAACACGTCCCCGCTGGTAATTAATGAAAGGGCGCGCGGTCTCAGGAAGCGGACGCCGCTCTCATTGTGCGCAAATCATCTGCAAATATTGGTGCAGCGGCCGCGGCCCGCCGCCCCGTCTCTCTGGAGCCGGCAGCCGTTGCTGGCGCCTCCGACCCACCTGGGAAGACACGGGGACAGCTGGACAACACGCTCCGCCGTAATCATTCTCTCTAATGCCTTCTCCTCCGTAAATCTTCAAACAGACTTTGGTTTTGTTACGCTGCTGCTTATCAATACAACAGCACAAAAAATAATCATATCACATCAAAAAGAATTAGTTGTACGCGTCACTTTTCAGTACAGACAATGAGACTTGAGTACAATGGTTTGAGAATCTCGCGCATCTATTAAGTACATGGTCTGGTGACATTAATGTTCAAATGGTTCAAATGGCTCTGAGCACTATGGGACTTAACATCTGAGGTCATCAGTCCCCTAGAACTTAGAACTACTTAAACCTAACTAACCTAAGGACATCACACACATCAATGCCCGAGGCAGGATTCGAACCTGCGACCGTAGCAGTCGCGCAGTTCCAGACTGTAGTGCCTAGAACCGCTCGGCCACAGCAGCCGGCGACATTAATGTGAACACCGTCATTGGTCGACGTCGACGCGCAATAATCAATCACAGACGGCTGATAGCAGCACTACCAGCGGAGGGATATATGAAGCTTGTCGGGGAACGCGGAAAACAGTGCAGATGTCGTCCTAATGCGGAAACGGAGTGATTTGTCTAACGTCCAAAAGGGCGTCACCATTGGCTTTCGGGCCAAGGGTGGAAGCATTTCCGAAACAGATAAGTTTGTTAATTGTCATTGTGTCACCGTGGTTAAGCAATTACGTGCATGACTAAATGGCGCTAAGCAAAACCATTGCCGAGGAAACTGCGTTGCACTACGGGTCGTAGATGAAAAGGGCAACGACGACTGCGGAGACGTGTATGGGCGAGCAGACGTGCAACAGCTGAGCACCTGACCGCCCAGATGAACCAGGGGCTACCGACAATGTCTCCTCAGCGAACGTTGTTGCGTATGGGCATCCACTGTAGGCTCCTGGTTCATGTACCTATGCTCTCTGCTTTTCATCAGCGACGATGGCTGGAATTTACACGTCAGTACCGCAACTGGAGTCCCAATGAGTGGCAAAAGGTGGCCGTTCCAGATGGTTCAAATGGTTCAAATGGCTCTGAGCACTATGGGACTTAACATCTGTGGTCATCACTCCCCTAGAACTTAGAACTACTTAAATCTAACTAACCTAAGGACATCACACACATCCATGCCCGAGGCAGGATTCGAACCTTCGACCGTAGCGGTCACGCGGTTCCTGATTGAAGCGCCTAGAACCGCACTGCCACCCAGGCCGGCTTTGACGACTCCACACTGGAGCGCGCAGGCACTCGGGCGCGTTCTAGATGAATCACGTTTCATGCTCCATGGGACAGATGGCCGTTGGTTTGTACGGCTTGAAACGTCTGAAAGAAATCGCACTGCAACAATCGTCGGAAGGGCCAAAGTCGGAGGAGGAAGCGTTACGGTATGGGGAATGTTCTTGTAGCATTCTGTGGGTGATATCGTCATTCTGGACGCCACACTGGATCCACGAAAGTATGCATCTACCCCTGGGGACCATGCCCATCGCTAAATGCGGTTTATTTTTCCTTGTCTCGATAGCATCGAGCAGCAAAACAATGCAACGTGTCGCACAGCTCACAGTGTACATGCGTGGTTCGAAGAGCACCATGCTCCCCCGCCACCAAACTCCTCGTATTTATACACAGTCGAGAATCTATGAGACCTCTTCGATCAGATTGTACGTGCCACGGATCCTCAGCCGAGAATTCTAGCGCAGCTCCTCACGGCACTAGAATCGGAATGGCTCCACGCACCTTCCAGAACCTCAGTGACTCTTCTCCTGCACGTCTCGCAGCGGTCGAAGCTGCAAAAGGTGGTGATTCAGGCTTTTGATAGGGACTCACATTAATGCGACTGGGTAGTGTAGGAGTTATGTAATTTCATCGTGTGACTGATAGTGAGTAGTGCTTGTGCAGCATAATGCTGTGTGCCTACGGTTGTGGATGAGTAAGAAATGATAAGGAGACAGAAGGTGAGACACTGAGACAGCAATTAGCCTATTCCTTTCCAAGAGCACGAAGCGAACCTCCAGTCTAACGGTGTGTTACGGACACTCGTTCACAGAACTCTAGGCACCTCTGAACCAGAGTTATTCTCAGCGGACTTAGTAGTTTCCGACATGAATTTGTCAAGAACGGGTATTCGAAGGATCAAATTCGCCATGGTTTTCGACCACCACGCACTGAAGTTCAGGAGCAGCCAGGAGATGAGCAGTACTCCTCTAGGATGGTTTTCCTGCCCTATGCTGGCGAGGTGTCCTTCAAGATTAGCAGACTCTTCAAGATGAAGCGAATAAAATATATCTTCGTTCTCTGGCGCGAAAGAAATTCATGCTGGGCTCTGAAAAGACGAATTAGGTCTTATCGGAACAGAAATATACAAGACCCTGCATCACTGTGTGAAATGGTACATTCACCAAACTTAGAAAAAAATATGGTACATTAGGGTTGAACGTTCAGTTGACATCGATGTCATTAGAGACGGAGCAAAATCTCGGAATGTTTGAAAGTTGGGGAAGGGAATCTGTCGCCCCCTTTCCAAGGAAGCATCCCAGCATTTGCCAGGAGCGACCTGGAGAAATCATAGTGAACCTAAATTTGGATGGCCGGACGCGAATTTGAACCTCCGTCCTCCCGAATACGAGTACAGTGTGCTAACCGCTGCGCCATCTCGCTCAGTCACCGAGCGTGTTTTGAACACTAATTCAACCAGTATAATCTACTGTTGCTGACCAATTCCTTGTTACGGGACATGGAAGTAACGAAGGGGAGTGCAAGATCCTTTCGTCTGCCTCCACATACCAGTATTCCATAATTGAAGAAGCGGCCAAAATGCGTGTAACAAACGACTTAATCAACAGAGACACTGGATTTCATCTCAGTAAATAGCGGGAACCTGTATTTGTAACACTAAGGCATCGTCGGCCGTAGACAAGCGAATTCAACGAAGTTATACTGATGGGAATCGGAGTCAGAACATATAGATCGGATACAAAAACATTACCCGCTGGCTTATGGTCAAGTCAGCGGCTTGCGATCAGGCTTTCTCGTCCAGCGAATGCGGAGTCCACGACTGGTTTGTCCTACGGGGAGCTATGGATATCAGCATCCTTTACGATAACGTTATAGCCCCGCTCTCCGGCGCCTTCACTTCTCTAATGAATCATCGTATAAACTGGCTAGCCACTACAGCTCTCCTCATTCACTCCTGAACATAGTCAGCAGATACTCCGTAGAAATACTGTGCAGTTTTCGCGATACTATGCAGAACAACGCCGTATAATCCATCAAGCTGTTATTATTGGCCGGCCGGTGTGGCAAAGCGGTTAAAGGCGCTTCAGTCTGGAACCGCGTGACCGCTACGGTCGCAGGTTCGAATCCTCCCTCGGGCATGGATGTGTGTGATGTCCTTAGGTTAGTTAGGTTTAAGTAGTTCTAAGTTCTAGGGGACTGATGACCACAGAAGTTAAGTCTCATAGTGCTTAGAGCCATTTGAACCATTTGTTATTATTTCCAAATAGCCTTAGAAAGCACGATAGCCTGTTCTCTCTGTCATGCAGGATCATACAACCACACCACCTACCTTCGGTCAGAAAACAGGCTTCTTTGCAGCAAGAGAAATATCCATACGGATATTGCAATGGCGTCTGGAGTATTACTGTCAGAATTGCTACCATTGTTGCACCTCTCTTCACACGGCAGCAGAGAAAAGCGCGCCGACAACATTGCGTCCAAAGGCAACACTGGGCGCTCAAGTAGTACCACGTCGCTTCTTTTTTTCTTCCCCCTTCTTCTTTCAGACGAACTCCAGTTCTGCGTACAGGATCATGTTGGACGTCTGCGTGAGTGGTGACTTCGAATGGAACTAATGTTGCCAGATTGTGTTTGTCATCGTCATACGACCCAGTAGCTGGCGTAATATGGCATGGGGCGTCATTGGGTACACAACATAACTATCTCTGTTTCCCATAGCCGGAAATTTGGACTGAGTCCGTTACTTTTCTGACCTGATAATACCAGTAGCTGTGCCATATTTTCGAGGTCTCCGTGTCGTTATCTTTCAACATGGTAACGTATGACTCCATTTCGGCCGGGCTGTCCTGACCTACCTCGATAAAAAGAACATCCCACAGTTGTCCTGGCCAGTACGTTCTCCACATCTCTCACCCATTGAAACCATGTGGTCATAGATTTCTGGGATACTTACGTGCTTCACTCTCCCTCCATTACGTTTTATGAACTCTGACATAGACTTAAAGTAGCATGGAATGTCTCGCCTGTATATGTCATCCTCGTTCAGCTCATGTTGATGTCCAGCCACGGTAGAACAGTGCTTGTTGTCATGGGTGATAGCTGTATGTACTAAATTTTACATCCTGTTATCCACATATCACCTACAACGGCAATCACGTATTCTTCTTGAAACTTCCTGGCAGATTAAAACTGTGTGCCCGACCGAGACCCGAACTCGGGACCTTTGCCTTTCGCGGGCAAGTGCTCTACTAACTGAGCTACCGAAGCGCGACTCACGCCCGGTACTCACAGCTTTACTTCTGCAGTACCTCGTCTCCTACCTTCCAAACTTTACAGAAGCTCTCCTGCGAACCTTGCAGAACTAGCACTCCTGAAAGGAAGGATATTGCGGAGACATGGCTTAGCCACAGCTTGGAGGATGTTTCCAGAATGAGATTTTCACTCTGCAGCGGAGTGTGCGCTGATATGAAACTTCCTGTCAGATTAAACTGTGTGCCCGACCGAGACTCGAACTCGGGACCTTTGCCTTTCGCGGGCAAGTGCTCTACTAACTGAGCTACCGAAGCACGACTCACGCCCGGTACTCACAGCTGTACTTCTGCCAGTACCTCGTCTCCTACCTTCCAAACTTTACAGAAGCTCTCCTGCGAACCTTGCAGAACTAGCACTCCTGAAAGAAAGGATATTGCGGAGACATGGCTTAGCCACAGCCTGGGGGATGATTCCAGAATGAGATTTTCACTCTGCAGCGGAGTGTGCGCTGTCGGGTCTCGGTCGGGCACACAGTTTTAATCTGCCAGGAAGTTTCATATCAGCGCACTCTCCGCTGCAGAGTGAAAATCTCATTCTGGACGTATTCTTCTTACTACAGTGTGTATGCATATTAAGCAAAATTTGGTTATTTGCTACCCCGTCCTAGTATTATGATTTTAATATCCAGTATGTATATAACATATACCGCGGAGCGACAACTTGCAACGCGATTCGTCGACAAAGGCGACTTGTTTTCAGTCAGCGCGCCAGACTGGTATTCACGTTTTGACTGAAATGGGAGCTACCAGACTGGAGAAATAGGGCTACGGAGAGTCACAATGCGGCGAAAATTAAGTGTCGAGACTTTTAACAAGAGACGGTCCTGTGACGTCTTCAATATGTAGCTAAATTCCATTTTTGCACAGTAACAACTTCTCTGGAAGATAATTCCTCTCTTTTTAACACCTTTTTGTTAGGTCACTTTCTTGTCTCTCTGTTTGTCTGTTCGGCACAAATTTTGCAGTTGATTTTAGGCTGACTTCGTGATGACCTAGAGATTGGAGTTTTCAACATAGCTCATAACTGGCTGACAATGTAATGTTAACTTGCTCTCTTGTCTGGTGTCTGGCGGGGGGGAACTTTGTGTATCACTGCCATTTCTCCCTTTTCCTGTTCCACTAGCGAGTGGTTCGTGGGAAACGTGACTGTTTGCGACCCTCCGTGTGAGCTCAAACCTTACTAATTTTCATCTTTACGGTCTTTCACAAGCTGTACATGGGAACTAACACTGTGTCGGTTGACCTGGATGAAGAGAAACTGAAATAAAACGGAAATTGACCACATGTCCATCTTGTGACCACATCAGAATGCTTTAAATCGATTCAAAAAGTTCACATACACAGGGCAAAAAATCAGGAAATAATTATTTAAATAAAGAACCATTTTTAATATATTTTTTTATATCTGACTTAAAAAATATAAATATAAATAAATATTAAATTTCTCCAGGACCCATACAGATTCTTAACCCCGTATGAGTAGTTCTGAAAATTTGTCGTTGTGATTTCTTAATTGCTATGAAAATGCATGAAAGATATAAAAACGTTAGGCACATACAATAGATGAACTATTAGATTAATTAGATGAATAGGTGAACTATTCACACGACAGATATCTATTCCATGCGGCCGACGTTTTTCTTTTTAAATTTTCCCAGTATTTTCATAGCTATTAAAGATTCACAATTTCAGATTTTCAGGACTATGTCTATGGGGCAAAAAGATATTATTCTATACTTTTTGTCCGATTAAAAAACATGATATTACGAGGGCGTGCGGGAAAACGGTACCTCCGAATTGTTTACGTGAAAACTCTTACAGCTTTTTAAATGAAACAAACATTGTAAACAACCTACATTTTTATTCTTCATATCAGCATATTTATTTCTTAATACAGTCACACTGACGACGAAACATATGTCCCACCGAGAGATTGGTTTGTTGATACCGTCACTGTAGAGCGTTTGACATTGTTGACGGATCCACAACCTCATCTCTGCTTGCACCGCTTAATCGCTACCAAAGTGAAGTTCTCGTTGATGTTCTTAAAGTTTTGGAAACAGATGAAAATCGGATGGAGCCAAGTCGGGACTGTATGGAGGATAATCGTGACAGTGAACCCAAAGCGTCGGATTATTGCAAATGTCGCAGCGCTCTTGCTTAGTATGGCATTGGTATACAGAGGGAGAGTGAGCTCCATTTGTGGACAAACACTTCCAAATCGAAATTCGATTACAGCACGCCGTTTGTCACGCACCGACATACACTGGTGTCCAAAATTTAAGCAACATACGGTAATTTTGCAAGGTTGCATTTATTTTGCCACGAAACAGTATTAGCAGGTGACAGTAAAGTAGAAACAAATGTAAAAAGTACAGAACTTAATCAACTGCAACATGCATAACGGTAGTAAAAAATGTTGTTCATTTTTTTCCATCTTACCGGACTTCAAAAAATGGTTCAAATGGCTCTAATCACTATGGGACTTAACATCTGTGATCATCAGTCCCCTAGATCTTAGAACTACTTAAAGATAACTAACCTAAGGGCATCACACACATCCATGCCCGAGGCAGGATTCGAACCTGCGACCGTAGCAGTCGCGCGGTTCCAGATTGTAGCGCCTAGAACCGCTCGGCCACGGCGGCCGGCTTTACCGGATTTGCATACACATTCTGACAACTGGTTAATGTGCTCAGTATGGGATGTGACCACCTCTGGCAACTATACAGGCCTGACAACGACGGGACATGCTGTGCATGATGTCATCAATCTCATTTTCAGGCAATAACGCCCATTATTCCTGCGTAGCTGCTCACAAGTCTTGGAGGGTGGTTGGTGGATGCTGTCATGATGCAACCCGTCTCCGTAGTGCATCCCAGACACGCTCTATGGGATTCAAATAATGAGAGCCTGCGTGCAATATATTCCGTTTCCAAAAAAACATCAACCACCGATGCTCTATATCGTCGAGCATTGTCGTCCATCAATGCGAAGTCTGGGCTCACAGCACCTCACAACAACCACGCATGAAATCTCAAGATCTCCTCACGATACCGCACAGCAGTTAAATCTTGCTGATTTACCAATACAATTTCGAGAAAAGACGTTCTAGTGGTCAACATAATCCCTGTATACACCATTAGGGATCCTCCGCGATATAGGTCTCTTTCCACAATGTTTAGGTCCTGAAATAATCCTAGATGCGAATCCGTCCAGAATCAACCCCAGACCAAATCGGGACTCATCTGTTAAAAGAACATTGGCCCAATGTTCGATCGTCTACGTGGCATGTTGACGGCTCCGCTCTAGTCATTCCCTTCTGTGAAGACACGCCAGAGGTAAACAGACAACAGGTCTGCAACAATAAAAGGCCACTCTGCTGAAGCCTTCTGTACACCGTTTACTTCGATACAACACGTCCAGGGGCTGCTGTGAGGTCAGATGCTAGCTGCAGCGCAGTACTAAGGCTGTACCGTCGTGACCTTACAGCCAAATAACGGTCCTCTCTTTCTGATCTCACACGTGGTCGGCCCTGTCCTGGTCTCCGGGATACAGTCTCGGCCTTTAAAAACTGTCGCCTCATCCGTGAAACAACAGAACGATTCACATTAAGCCATCGGGCCACATCGGTCTGCTACTCTCCTGCCTCCATTCTTGCTATGAATCTCCGCAGAAGATGCGAATGTCTTCTCTGTGCTGTACTGCACCGTCTGTGACTGTGTACACAGCGATTGTGGATGTGAAACGACCCTGCTTGATAGGTGCCCTGACATCATTGTTGGTGTGGTTGTCCGTTGATCGGAATGCCATCTTCCACGTAGAACACGATCGTAACGACATCTATTGACATTTTGTGCGATTATATCGTGAATTAGACACAGTACTTGGCAATAGCTGTTTGTTGCTTTAATTTTGGACACGAGTGTAATTATGTTACACAGCGCCATGTTACTGTCTACAATTCGGAGCCATCTAGCGCAGAGGAATGAAAATACGTACACATGAAGAATAATATATAATGTTAATAACGTTTGTTTTACTTAGAAAGCTTTGAGAGTTTGCACATAAAGTATTCAGAGGCATTGCTTTTCAGCACGCCGTATTTCGTATTAAAAATTGATTTTTATTTAAATAATTATTTTTCTTACAGGCACTACACGACACTGAAAAGAGCTGTGTGTTTCAGTGTGCATTCTTGAGCGTAATGCTGCATGTTTTTATATTATTTTAAGCTTTCTTTCATTACCTTATTTAACTCTACGTCAGTAACGTTTAAATAAGCAGAAGAGTCCGTTACGACCACTAGCGTGCTCTCACACTTGGTGTGATTTGCTTAATGAGTCTCTGCTGTATAATCGTGCCAATATTAAAATTGTCGACCCTGATTTGTTTTCCATTGCAAACCCGATATACCGGTCTTAGCCCACTACAAGCAGTGATTATCCAAGTACATATTTCACTACCACTTGTCTTGTTCTTAACTATTAAGCGCTGTAATATTGGCAAAAAGTCTTCTATGTCTACCTTTTAAGTGGGAAAAATCATACAGAAGACACACACGATATTTCTTTAACCGTATTTAGTCATATTTTCAGATGTATCACAATTTCCTTCGGCATTCTCTCTTTAAGCCTCACTTCACGCTCCGTAGAGTGTTTGTTTAAGCTACCAAAATAATTTCCACTGGTTCCTTTGTTCGTAGCGAGGAATATGCTATCTGATTATGGGTTCCATAAAATCGCTTGATTTCATTTCTAAACAGTAGCAGTAGCACACATAACGTACTTTGAACAGTTTGCATTGTTGTTTAGCGTGATAAGCAGATACCATCTTAGTATATATATAGTTAAGGCTCACGGGCCACTTGACCATGTTCTTCTTCTGTGCGAATGCACAAACAGTGTCCGAACTCTTACGGGAATCGGCAACGCGCCGCGAGTAATGAGTATAATGGGCGGGGGCACTACGAATGTAGTGCGGGACAATACGTTGATAATGTGGGTTTCGCGGGAGGCGTGCCAGAGATAAATCCCTGCAGTCACGCTCTCCTCTGTGTCCTCGGTGGCTCAGATGGATAGAGCGTCAGCCGTGTAAGCAGGAGATCCCGGGTTCAAGTCCCGGTCGGGACACACATTTTCATCTGTCCCCGTTCACGTATGTCAACGCCTGTAAGCAGCTAAGGGTGTTCATTTCATTGTAATTTCATTCTAACGAGCTGCATACACTCAATCACACCGGAAAAAATCTGGTATCACGAATGATCATATATTAGCGAAGATGACGATAATGAAACTGAGCAACAAGTTATTAGTAACCTTACATTTGACACTGATAAACTAACAACGTGTTGTAAAGCAAATCAGTCTAATGAGACTCCAAGAACTTTGAAAATTAGCCTAGCGTAACTCTTTTTCTATTAACGCTAAATTTAGTAATCGTAAATGGTAAAATTACTTACTAATAAACTGTATTTGGATTCGGTTATCGGTCTTCCAAAAGCGTTCTAATACACCAAATGCGGAATCTACACCATCTGAATAACAGCATCCGGACACTTGCTAGTGGACTTTAATAGAGGGTGTGTCCACGCTACGCCTTTATTACGTCTTGAACTCTGCTGGGGACAACTTCAAATTCAGTAGGTGTCTGAATGTCTGTGGAGAAATAGCAACCCATTCTTCCTCCAGAGTCAAAACTAGAGAAGATTTTAATATTGGATGCTGGGGTCTGGAGCGAGGTCGACGTTCTAATACATCCAGAGGTGTTCCTTTGTATTCAGATCTGGACTCTGGGCAGGGCTGTCCGCTTGAGGAATGTTACTGTCTAAAAACCATTGTCTCATAGATTTTATTTTATGACAGGGGGTATTGTTACGCTGATAGAAATAGTCATCTTCTTCGAACTGTTGCACTACTGTATACGCTTTCATCTCATAACCACGAAAAACACCCTCCGTACTTCGCTGTTGGCACTACACATGGTGGCAAACCCTTCCATTGGATTGCCACAGGTTACATCGTGATTTATCGCTCCAAATAATTCGTTTTCAGTCAACTATAGTTCATTTGGGTTGCTCTTTATCGCATCAAGCGTCGTTTAGCACTGAATACAGAAATGTGTGGTTTATGAGGAACTGCTCGACTGTCGTATCGCATTCTTTTTAACTCCTTATGCACATTTATTGTGCTGACTGGATTAATAGTACCCCTTTGGAACTCAAGAGTGATTCCATCCGCAGATTTCATGCGATTTCTTACTACCACATTCCGCATTGCTCAGCGGTCCCTGTCCCTCTGTCCCTTAGGTCTGGCTGGTCTTGAGTGAGGTGTGGTTACTCCTTCGCGGTCCCACTTCACAGTGACATCAACAACAGTCGACTTGGCAACTATAGAAGGGTAGAAATTTCTCTGATGCATTTGTTACTCAGGTGACTTCCAATGACTAGTCCACATTCAGAGTTACTGAGCTCTGTTGACAGACCAATCCTGCTGTTACTACCTGTCTACTGAAAACACAGTACACTTCGCCTCCTCTTATACTGGCGCGTCCGCTTCTCGTAACATCTAGTGGTCATTTCAGCGTTACATAGGGGTGTCCGGATATTTTTGATCAGATAGTGGATTTACATTCTTCCTTACACGTTTTGAATAGCTCTAGCTGAGTTTATGGGGCATTTATATTATGATACGAGCTATACGGTGTTTGTAATTCAAAGTAAATTATTGTACAAAAAAACGAGAGCTTTTTCAAAGTTACGTTTCACGTTTAAGTTGAGACACAAAGATGACCTTTTCTGATACAGAAATTCGCATCAATCGATTCGGTGTTTTCTACGAATACTTTTTTCAGTCTCATAATACTAGGACTGGACAAAGGTTTTCGCGAAAAGTGCCCAGAAAAGAAGATTAGTGTTTAACATTCAGTCGCCGATGACGCCATTAGAGATGGTGCACGAGCCAGTGCTGGTTAAGGTTAGGGAACAAAATCGGCCGTGCTCCTTTAACGTAACCATCTGTGCTGTTAATCGACTTACAGAAATCGAGGAACAGCTTAATCTGTATGGCCGGACTGGAATATGAATCATAGTCCTGTGTCTTTCCTCTATACTACCTCACTCGGTACGAAAAATGGAGTCCACTTAGAAACGTTTCCATTGATGATAGTTAATAGATGATTGGCTATCCTCAGCATTAAATGTATTCTATTACTAAATTTGGTTTTATTTGTTCATTATTTGACCTACTGATTTTTTAAGTCTCATGGGCACCATATTGGTTACAGCGTTCTGCAGTATTTTTAAATTAATTTATTCCAAAGATTTGCCGAATAACGTGTTATGACGGGGAAGACAGTGAACTCTTGTCTCACCTCTGGGAGTAGAAGCTTTCCATCAATATTCTAAATTATGCGCCAATTTTTCAGTCATTTACTGGATAACCGCAGGGCACTGCTTTCCTCAATGATCACAGTGTCATTGGAACATTATGGTCTAATCTTCTTAGCTTCATTCAGTCTTTTCTGTCTTCCTTCGATTCTTCTTGTCTTCCTGTCAGTGTGACTTTGGCATTTACACCATTGTCAGACGTAAGTGTTAAAAAATACTTTTTGGTAACGTATCTTATATTTACTATTTTTCTCGCTAAAGAGTCCCATTCGCGTCCTATTAGATTCTCCTTAACGTCCGCAAGTATCTGAATATGTTTGCACAATTACTAATTTCAGTAACTGTGAACTGGAGCAGTTTGCAAGAAGGTTGCTCATTTGTCTGTAAGCAGTTAAATTTACGAATATGCAAGTAACTGATTGATGTTTGTACCGAAGAGTATAAACTGAACGAGTAGTCGCTGCTTTGCTCGGACCACGAGTGACGTTGGTAAATTTGGGGCCACGCTGTATGCTCATCTGTGCTGTTAACCGCCGAACAATTACTAGGACGTCTTCTCGGAACCATCGATGCACCACTCAACGTCATTTACGTATCTCGCTACTCTATCTTTCAGCTATTATTTACATTTTAATTTTCAATCTCCGTAAGAGATCTTTTACCTTCACCGTTGCTTGCACTTTCTACCTTCACTCTGAACATCTAACGTCTAGTATAGCCTACATGTTGTAGTATGTTCTCGCTTATCATAACCAGTTTTCTTTGTAAAAGCAAATAAAATTATTTGACTAACAAAAAAGGAAAATATTTGAACTGTAGTCAGCCGTTGCTTTTCTGTTTTTGTTTCTCGCTATGCCCTTCGTGGATTACATTTCGCGACTATCGCTTCATATAAAATAGGGCACGTTACTACATCAGAACGAAATCTACTACATCCACCTCTACATCACAGAAACCACTGTAGAGTGCATGGTGGCGGGTACTTCAAGCCAATATCAGCTATTTTCTGTCCTATTAGATCCGCGTATTAAGCGAAGGAAAACCAGGTGTCCATGCCTCTGTACGCGCCCTAATAAAAAAAAATGGTTCAAATGGCTCTGAGCACTATGGGACTCAACTGCTGTGGTCATAAATCCCCTAGAACTTAGAACTACTTAAACCGAACTAACCTAAGGACATCACACACATCCATGCCCGAGGCAGGATTCGAACCTGCGACCGTAGCGGTTGTGCGGTTCCAGACTGTAGCGCCTTTTACCGCTCGGCCAGCACCCTAATCTCTAGTACCTTATTCTCATAAGCGATGTATACGACTATGGCAGCATCATGGTTGCATAGTCTCTTTCGAATACAGGTTCTCCCAAATTCGAAAGAACTACATCGTCTTCCTTCCAAGGTTTCCCCTTTAAGTTCCCCGAGCATCTCTGCTACGAGAGGCCTTCAATAAATAATGCAACCTTTTTTTTTTTTTTTTACTTAAAGCAGGTTGGTCTTATTCTGGATTCCTAAACACCATATTATTCTCAATTCTTTTGGCTACAAAATCTTGTTTTCCAACATACTCTCCGTTAAAAGCGACTAACTTATGCCACCTTAGTGGGAGGGCTTGATGCCCACATGATACCAATCCACTGGTCGACAAGGGAGCCAACGCCTTACTGCAACAATAACCTCCCATCATCCACGTATGCTTCTCGCGGAGTGCATCCTTCATTGGGACAAACAGAGGGAAGGTGAGAGATCTGTTCACGCACCTTTGATTACCCCTACTGGTGGACGAGTGTGTCAGCACTGCCAACAGATACGTCCAGTTGAGCAGCGAGATGTTTCATTATGATCCGTCGGTCACCTCGAATGAGAGTGCCGCGCGTTCCATCAATGCAGAGGCCACAGCGATATGCGGCCCGCCGGCATGCGGGAGATCAGACAAGTTTGCACAACCTAGTTTCGATGGTAACAGACGACTCGCCCAACTACCCACCGTGCTTTTGTTCACTGCCAGGTCCCCGTAGACATTATGCAAGCGCTTGTGAATATCTGTGAGCTCTGGTTTTCCGCCAAATGAAACTCAAGCTCTCTGCTTGGAACACACCTTCCTTACAGATGCAATTTTGAAAGCTACGTATAGCGCCGCCACCTATCGGAACTTCATGAATCTATAGGGGTCGAAGTGGAAATGTTCAACGATGTCTCACAACGAAGTCCCTATTTTTTCAACCGAAACTGGCCCAGAAAAAAATTTGTTGCATTACTTATTGAACGCCCCTCGTACAAATTAGTACTGGTTGTACCGACCTGTTACAATCCGGATTCATTTGATGTTTGTTGTCATACCTAGTATATAAGGACTCCATTCGCGTGAACAATACACTCGAATTGGTCGCAAACGTGTTCTGTAAACCATCTCCTTTATAGGCTGACTGCATATTTACAATATCCTACAAATTAATCCTAGCTTACTACCTTCTTTACCTGAGTCTACGTCTTCATTCCATTTGATATTCCTCACAAACGTCTACATTCAAATGTATATACGAAATGACTGATTCCAGCCGTTACTCATTTATATTGTAGTCATAGAGTACTATGTTTTTGCGTTTAGTGAAATGCAAAATTTTACATTTCCAAACGTGTAAATGAAGCTGTCAGTCTTTGCACCAGTCGATGGCCGGCCGGTGTGGCCGTGCGGTTCTAGGCGCTTCAGCCTGGAACCGCGTGACCGCTACGGTCGCAGGTTCGAATCCTGCCTCGGGCATGGATGTGTGTGATGTCCTTAGGTTAGTTAGGTTTAAGTAGTTCTAAGTTCTAGGGGACTGATGACCTCAGATGTTAAGTCCCATAGTGCTCAGAGCCATTTGAACCAGTCGATGACACTCCACACAAGGTAACATGCTGCGTCTTCCTTACTAAGGAATCCTCTATCAATTCACTAATTTCGTTTGTTACCCAAATGATCGTAGTTTCCTGTCTCACGCACTCGTGCGCTACTGCTTTTCGGAAGTTAAGAAATAAAGCGTCTACCTGAATATCCTAATCATGAGAGAAAAGCGCTGGGTTTCGTATGACCGGTGTTTTCGAAATCCCAGCTAATTGACAGATAGGACGTTATCCTGTTGGAGATAATATATCGTTATGTTTGAACACAGAATATGTTCTAAGACATTGCAACAGGTGGATGTCAGCGGTATTTGGAGGTAGTTTTGTGGGTCACTTCTGCTACCCTTCCTGTAGAAGTGAGTGACCTGTGAAATTTTTGCTAACTAATATTTGTTCGAGGCTGTATTAAATATATTACTATACTTAAAAGAGGGACTAACTGAGCCAAAAATTCTGTGCAGAATCTGACAGGGATGTCATCGGTCCCTGCGAATTTGGTCAATTTAAAAGATTTCAGCAGTTTCTCGACACCAGTGACGTAAATATCTCTTTTACTCATATTTGCAATGATGCGAGAATTGATATGGGTCAGTACTCGTGTATTTTACTTTCCAAACGAACATTTTAAAATGAAATTACATTGTCATTATACATTCATCTTGATATTTTTCAGTATTATCCAAAATAACGAATTTGAACAGAAATATGGATAACTTCGTGCAGTTTTTGTTTATCCGGTTTCATTATTTATTAGACTAATTAGCTGATATATCTGTTTCTTCTACATCGTGTGGCTGGATGGAAACTAAGGCGACGGTCGAACTATGTCAAGGCAAATGTGTCAATTCAGTTATCTAAATTCCACGTCTGTTATCGTCCTATAGGAGACAAATGATAGCTGCCTTATTCAACGTACTTGTTCATCGCATGGCAATGGCCAAAGTGCAGTCAGCGGGAGGAGGGGGCATTGTGTAACGACTCGGGTTAAATTGCACGCGACCCTCTAGATGCGAGAGTCGAAGGTCAAATAACCCGACTGCAAGAATTTGGTCAATGTACTTTAACCAGAAGCATCACGTGCAATTTGCTACATCTCGCGTACGCTGCGCTCCTGTTCTTCATTGGAGAGATATTAGCATGAGTCACTTTTCTCGAAGAATTTTCTCAGGAATGATACTATCCTGCGGGCTACTTGCTATATACCGTAGTATAAATATATATAAACTTACTTCTACACTAACAAGCTGATCAGTTTCAGCGACAGTGATCCGTGGTCTGAACATGATAATGGAGCATCTGGTAATAGAATTTCAGAGTTTTCTAAACGTTGCCTTTGTTTTAATACACTCACCGTAGCCTTATACTTTTATATGGTTTATCAGTGGTGGGTATCTTTCTCGGGGGGTTAAAGACGGCTGGGACGATGGGCCCGACACCCTCCCCCTCCCAGTGCCGCGGCGAAGAATGGCTGCAGTCTACCTGCAGGCAGACCCATAGCCCAGTCACAGGCTTGCACTATATACTTATTTTCATACTACGATACGACAATATGTAATATTTGATGCATTCGCGGTATAGAGACATCGCCGATTTAGGGTGGATCACGATTATGTGCCGGTTCTCCATTCGTTGATATAAAGAAAGAGACGATCAATTTCAAAAACTGACGTGCAATGGCTAAGTTCACTGTTGCCAAACATTTAGTCACTGACACCTAATTTGAAGATAGATAGCTAAATTCTAGAAAATTCATACACAATGATAATAAATTAATTAAAATGATATGGTAATGTTCTGACATTAACACTATGCACTGTTTGCGGACTCGAACGTTACTTTTCTCAGATAACACAATAGCTTACACTCTGTCTGTAAGCCTTAATACCTCTGGCTAGGGACCACGTAAACCTATTCTCGGTTGATATATGTAATTGAAATGCTCGCTAATTGTCTAAGGGAGGCAACGCACAGTTGCAGTATGTCCTAACAATAAAATAATTCGTCAGTAGCAGCTGTATAGCTGCAGCCTTACTTCCGTGCAACAAGGTAATGTAAGTTACTGGGAGCTATGCTGATGTATAATCTCCTAACTGTTGTAAAATATCTACGGAAATCGGTTGGAGGAGGCTCCGTTTCACACACATTCTTCTCCTCTGGCGTCCGTGGAACGCAACTAATTTCCTTCTCTATAGTTCCCAAATTTCGAGTTTGTTTTCAGTCCCTAATTAAGTCGTGTACGTTATCTACCAGCAAGTCACTGCACCACTCGATAGAAATGAACTATCGCAAACATTCCAGAGGCCCCATTTCATCCCGTAATGCTGATTCTCACAATAATATACCACGTAAGGCTAATCTGATCTGGCTGACAAGGAGGTTTCAACCGTTAATGTGCTTTTCGGCGCGTTTCTGTGCCACGGTTCATCAGGCCAGGTGAAATTCTCTTAGTACTTCGAGTTTCCAAACCAGTGTTCTGTTATAAATAATTTGGTTACCATGGAAGCTGACCTTTCACTATGGTTTTACTTAAATGGAGATACCACGTGTAATCCCGCTGACTGCATTCCTTCAGAGGTGGAACATCCTATTCGTCTCGTTGCTATTAAATATTGTTAGGTTGTGGGATACCTAACCCACCGGCCACTGTTACTTAAGCATATGAGAGTCCTAACCGTATCAATGTATTTGTCACGCAGAAGTATACCACTTGGCGTTCGACCCGTTAGCTGAGTGATCAGCACGCCTAACTGCCATTTAGTGGGCCCGATTTCGATTCCCGGCCTGCTCGGAGATTTTCCCCGTTTGAGGAGGGGGTGTTGTGTTGCTCTCATTAACGACACGGAAGTCGAACAATGTGGCGTCAACCCAAAAGACTTGTAGCTAAGCGGCCAAACTTCCCCAGGTGGGGACTCCTGGCCATCAGTACCATATGATCATTTAATAACCTCTGGTGAGGCAATATAATTGCAATATCTGAAACCCAACATATAACAGGATCTGTTTCTCCAAATCATTGTACAGCACTTTACGTCTACAGACAGGTTATGTGCTACTCGTTGTTTCTTGATATGTTTCTCTGGGATATTTACGAATTAACCCTTTGAATGACAATGTTACCAGCAAACATACCTCAGTAGCTACAGATGATGTAACATTCGTGTTAGTTCGTAAGCTATATGCACTATGGCAGGAAGGATATTATTTTCTACCATATTCTGGAACTCCATAAGCAGGGAATTGCAGGCCGAGCTGGAATTCGAAAACCACTCATCATTGATGCAAATGCCCGTAACAGGAACACTTGGTGCCGAAGCCATAAGATATGGACTATGGAGCAACGGAAGAAAGTGATTTGGCAGGAAAAGTCTTGTCGCACGTTGTTTAACCTTGGTAATCTATTTTGGAGAGAAGCATTCGTGATCACTATCCACCTCCGTCATCGTTACCTGAGCTTGCCGCTGCGCGGGATTAGCCGAGCGGTCTTGGGTGCTGCAGTCATGGACTGTGCGGCTGGTCCCGGCGGAGGTTCGAGTCCTCCCTCGGGCATGGGTGTGTGTGTTTAGGTTAAAGCAGTGTGTAAGCTTAGGGACTGATGACCTTAGCAGTTAAGTCCCATAAGATTTCACACACATTTGAACTTTTTTTTTTTTTAACTTGCCCCTGTTTCGCAGGAAAAATCGTATAAGATTCCCCTGAAACACATACAAGACCTTATTTGTCCATTCCGGAAGCTGTTATGAATGTCAATGGTTTTCCTACACAGTTGTTGCTGTGGTCTTCATTCCAGAGACTGGTTTGACGCAGCTCTCCATGCTACTCTATTCTGTGCAAGTATCTTCATCTCTGAGTAACTACTGCAACCTACATCCTTCTGAATCTGTTTAGAGTATTCATGCCTTGGTCTCCCTCTACTATTTTTAGCCCGCATCTCGTGGTCGTGTGGTAGCGTTCTCGCTTCCCACGCCCGGGTTCCCGGGCTCGATTCCCGGCGGGGTCAGGGATTTTCTCTGCCTCTTGATGGCTGGGTGTTGTGTGATGTCCTTAGGTTGGTTAGGTTTAAGTAGTTCTAAGTTCTAGGGGACTGATGACCATAGATGTAAAGTCCCATAGTGCTCAGAGCCATTTGAACCATTTTTTTTCTACTATTTTTAACCTCCGCGCTTCCCTCCAATACTAAATTGATGACCTCTTGATGCCTCATAACGTGTCCTACCAACTGATCCCTTCTTCTAGTCAAGTTGTGCCACAAATTCCTGTTCTCCCCAATTCTATTCAGTACCTCCTCATCAGTTACGTGATCTAACCATGTAAGCTTCAATACTTTTTGCAGTTTCTTTAGTTTTAATCTACTATCCATTACCAATATATTGTGGTCAGAGTCCATACCTGACGCTGGAAATGTCTTACAATTTAAAACCTGGTTCCTAAATCTCTGTCTTACCATTATATAATCTATCTGAAACTTTCCAACGTCTCCAGGCCTCTTCCATGTGTACAACCTTCTTTCATGATACTTAAACTAGATGTTATCTATGATTAAATTATGCTCTGTGCGAAATTCTACCAGGCGGCTTCCTCTTTCATTCCTTACCCTCATTCCATATTCACCTACTACTTTTCCTTCTCTCCCTTTTCCTACTTTTGAATTCCATGGATATTAAATTTTCGTCTCCCTTCACTATCACAATCATTTCTTTCATCTCATCTTACATTTCTTCTGTCTCTTTGTCATCTGCGGAGATAGTTGGCATATAAACTTTTACTACTGTGGCAGGCGTGGGATTCGTGTCTATCTTTACTACAATAATGCGTTCACTATGCTGTTCGTAGTAGCTTACCCGCGCTTCTGTTTCTTATTCATTATTAAACCTACTACTGTTTTACCCCTATTTCATTTTGTATTTATAATCCTGTATTCCCCTGAACAGAAGACTTGTCCCTCCTGCCACCCAACTTCACTATATCTAGTTTTAATCTATCCATTTCCTTTTTGAAATTTTCTAACCTGCCTGCCCAATTAAGTGATCGATACGTAGAAAGCCAGTTTTCTTTCTCCTGATAACGACGTCCTCCTGAGTAGTCTCCGCCCGCCGGAGATCTGGATGGAGGACTATTTTACTTACGGAATAATTTGCCCAAGAAGACGCCATCATCATTTAACCATACAGTAAAGCTGCATGCCATCGGGAAAAATTACGACTGTAGTTTCCCCTTGCTTTCAGCCGTTCGCAGCACCAGCACAGCCGTTTTGGTTAATGTTACAAGACCAGATCAGTCAATCATCCAGACTGTTGCCCCTGCAACTATTGAAGAGGCTGCTGCCTCTCTTCAGGAACCACACGTTTGTCTGGCCTCTCAACAGAGACCCTTCCGTTGTGGTTGCACCTACGGTACGGCTATCTGTATTGCTGAGGCAGTCAAGCCTCCCCACCAACAGTAAGGTCCGTGATTCATGGGAGGAGGTCCTACACAGTATTAGGCATGATAATGTATTGTGGTTCTGGTGCTTCCATACTTTTGTCCACCACCTGCATTACTCCTAGTGTGCGAATATACTCTCGATTCCTGTGTAGTACAGAATCAAAGATCCACCTAACATCGTGTTGAGGAATGTCTTGTCATGCTTGAACATATTCTGTGTCAGTTCTTGATCTTGGCTGGAGGCTAGTAGGAAAGTACACGCCTCCCATCGTATTGCAGACAAGCTATAAAGGTGACAAATTAGAGAAATGGGCTGGCCAGTCAGAGATTTACAAATTCCTCAAAACGGCTGTAATGTAAACCGGAGTGTGGGATCTTGCATTATCCAGGTAGAACTTTCCATTTGTTACCCTAGCCGTGAAGGGTATGACAACAGGGTTTACCACCACTGCCATATACAAGCAAACATTCAGCCTCTCTTCAACAAGGTATTGTCGTATACCAAAGCTTCTCACGCCATGAATCCATAAGTTGGAGAGGTATGGGCCTCGAGTATCGCTGTTTCCCCTGACCTTTCGCCAGGTCGTCTGCGGATACGTCGGCGTCATTCTAACTGCTGCATACAGAAGCGAGGTTCGTCGCTGGACACCTTTTAACCACACAATGTCCCAGTTGACTCTGGCTGTATACCAGGCTAGTCTCCAATGTCTGTAGTATGGTTTCTCCGAAAAAGAAGAACGGCAGCTCGATATTTCAACCCAGTAATGTGTTCCAGACGGGTTGTTCTGACACCTTACGTGTAGCCTGGGTCTGGATATCATCTGTTGACATCCGTTTATTCGTCGGAGCCAGTCTAACACTCTTACGTTTTTCTCGTAATGTAGTCCTTCTGTAACGCCCCATGCCTACTCTTCAAGCCACATTGTTGTAATATAGCCAACTGTCTGTGCGACCTGTCGGTATGCTGCCGGCTTGGCCCTCGCGCCTCTGACTCGATTTTTCTCAAAGTCTGAAATATGGCAATAAGCTTCAGGTGCACGTTTCCTGGACATTCTGCGTTGTGGTCTCCATCTGAGATGTTTCAGATATGTTAGAGACACTAGGTAGCCATCCTGTACTCAAATTGATCTACATGTGTAGGAACAGCTTTCTTTATACCGAAAATAAGATCACGTAAGAATGAAATGTTAATCGACATAATCCACCGACATGAGAATACTGGAGTATCGCTTAGGTAGCGTTCAGTTAAGGTGTTCATGGTGCATCACTTTACATTTCCATCACGGCCCAACAAGTGTCAAGATGTAGAAAGAATGTTCTGAGCGAGTGATATCAGGCAAAGAGGTGAGTATTTTGGTACTTAGCAGACAATCGTAGCACTTTTCTGTGTTGACATATTAAAGCAATTTTACTCTGCTTAAACGGAACAATGTACTTTTTTTAGGTATATTTGCGCGAAATATTACTCCGTGAAGGCAAACCAGGCTGCACCGTGCGTCGCCAAAAACTAACAGCGGCACCTCAATTACACGCTCGTTAACGCGGTCGCCTAAGAAATCAAAGGAGTCGAACCGCCCAGGGCTGTACAAGCGTAGCTCATGCCTGTGATCGCCGTCGTTATGACGCTAGCATCATCTTGATTTCTGAATGCAATCAACATTTCTTAGTGCATCCCTGCTGAACTTTTTCATATGAAAAGGATGTAATGTCGTATTTAAGGGAACATGACGGCATCATAAGTAAAAGCAAGTAAAAGCAATACACAGAAAGATAGATCCTTTATCATTTAGCTACAAAATAGCAGGTCAGCAACTGGAAGCAGTTAATACCATAAATTATCTGGGAGTACGCATTAGGAGTGATTTAAAATGGAATGATCATATAATGTTGATCGTCGGTAAAGCAGATGCCAGACTGAGATTCATTGGAAGAATCCTAAGGAAATGCAATCCGAAAACAAAGGAAGTAGGTTACAGTACGCTTGTTCGCCCACTGCTTGAATACTGCTCAGCAGTGTGGGATCCGTACCAGATAGGGTTGATAGAAGATATAGAGAAGATCCAACGGAGAGCAGCGCGCTTCGGTACAGGATCATTTAGTAATCGCGAAAGCGTTACGGAGATGATAAACTCCAGTGGAAGACTGCAGGAGAGACGCTCAGTAGCTCGGTACGGGCTTTTGTCAAAGTTTCGAGAACATACCTTCACCGAAGAGTCAAGCAGTATATTTCTCCCTCCTACGTATATCTCGCGAAGAGACCAATAGGATAATATCAGATAGATTAGAGCCCACACAGAGGCATACCGACAATCCTTCTTTCCACGAACAATACGAGAATGGAATAGAAGGGAGAACCGATAGAGGTACTCAAGGTACCCTCCGCCACACACCGTCAGGTGGCTTGCGGAGTATGGATGTAGATGTAGATGTAGATGTAAATTCAGTACTCGTCAAACAGCGATGCAGAAAATTCTGAAATTTTTCACTACTATTATGGACAAGGTCCTACTAAGGAAGATCTTCCATTTCTTTGTGTAGTGACAAGTGTGCCCTTCTCTGTGTTGTGTTTTTGTTTTTAGGACTGATTGTGAAATAAAATAAACAGAGAGAATGATACACAAAGCGGCACAGTATCAACTCATTTCTAGTAGCTGCAAAGGATTCTCATAGAGTGAGCGGAAAACTTCATAAACGTTGCATGCCCTTACTCCATTAGAAACTTGGAGACGTACCAATGTTCAGGCCACTACGTATGCATAGGCTGTAGAAGTTAAAAACTGCACGTCACTATCTGTCCTCTTTCCACCAAATGTTGGTGAAACTAGTTTCTTCCGCTACCGGGATTGGAACCAGGTACCTTCGGGATGAACGTGACCACATTAACGTGTGTTCGTGGCCTTGATTATAGAGGCAGATACCTAACAACAGTGACGTTTAATAAGTTACACGATAAACCAGTGACATTTTTTATGTAATTTACGAATTTATGGCGTGCCACTTGTTTCGAGCTACATTATGCAGCTCAGTTTCATACATTTTGGATTAGTTTACAGCAACAGAATATACTGCAACTTGCACAGTAATATATACTGTCCGCGTAATTCGTGCCATATTATGTCTACAGTCATTCAGTATTACATGTGAATCTGCATTACCGGTCGTTCCAGGCGAATTGCTTCAAATATGTTGAAATCGGAGGAAACGATGCCAGTTCCTAAATGTAAAATTGCAGAACATTAGGAGAACTGTCAGTGAATAGAGGTTGCTACCAGAATATTTGTCTGGGAAGGATTTGGTATGTTGCTCCGATTTTATGATATTATTAAAAGTTCTTATCAGTGGCTGGTTACAAGATACTGAGTGAAAGAAAAAGGATTGTATAGGACAATGGGAGAGATTAAATTGTTTATTAATGTTGTAGTGAAGCAAAGACTTCTTACACTTCTAATTTAAAACAAACATAACTTTCAGAATTAACAGTATATAACCTAGAAACAGTGTTTTTGTTCGAAAATACGTATGAAAGAACACAGCAACTGAAACTTCAGGTCATATTACAATTATGTTCCGCACATATAGAGGCGAAGTAATGAGGTATATCTGGTGTATCTACCAGAGAGCATAAACGATGACAGCAACACTTACTTCACGGGAGAGGCTCACAGAAACCCATGAAAATCTTAGCTGGTACGCACTTGTACAAAAAAACCAATATATGGTAATGACGAAATAAAACTCCAAATAGTTAGTTTTTATAGCATGTTTCTGTGTTAACCTGCAATATGACCAAGCCTAGCAATGAACTATAGCGCTTAAGCAGAAGTATCTGTTTTTGACATCTTCATTACATGTTCGAATTGTAATGGAACTCTGCTAGAGAATATAAAATCCTGTTGCTCTAGTAATTTCTGTATATTACATAGCTCGTGGAGTTTTCGCTCTTTTTGCATCGCGAACGTCGACGCGAAAGGCGAGGTGGCTTGTAAAGAGATAAGCACCGCGTATTTCATCGTAATTGCGTTGCTGGTTGCGTTACCAGATCGCCATTCTCCCTTTTTACGTCATTAGCGATTTTATTGTTCCTTTTTGTGTTGACAGGAGAAGGCTGCCAATACGTGTGACATCATTTTTTGTGATGAGAAGTCCTCAGTCGATAAACTCTGCGTTTATGTGACACTGCCTGAATTACAACCCAAAAGAAAGAATCACGACAGACAGCGTTATACGCAATTAAAGACAAGAATTAGCAGCTTGAAGCCTCCTATAAAAATGAATAGACTGGCCACCAGCAGAGAATATCAAACCAAAAACGTGGACTCACTAATACGGAGAGTTTTATGGATCAGACATTTCGTCACCAAACTCTTGAAGAAGAAAATGTTTTGTCAATGGCGAGATTTTATGGCGACAGGCGACAGCAGAACGAGGCAAATCTTGTCTCGCTCACAAACACAACGTCAAAATGCGCATCTGTAGCTGCCGAACTATTATGCAGTGCATAGCTGCACTGTGCACAGTTATTAGGCGGTCACTGTCCTTCCCCTAAGGCTAAAGGGTAATATTATTCTTACCACTCTTAAACGAAATAAAGATACTGATACCGAGAGATTAAAAACCATAAAAGAATTAAACACAAAATAAAGTAATTCAACATCTTTTTTCTATACTGCTATTAAGAAGCGATGAAACATGCAGAGTAGTACAATACAGTTTGATGTCCAAAATCAGTACCTGGTGAATACCTCACGTGTTAAGACAAGAGGTCTTACATCAAGTGACAATGCAACCAGCTAGTTTGAGAATGTTCACGAGAAAAGGTATTCTAGGTAAGTTATAGACGAGTCGAATGTTTAGTTATATTGCTCACTGAACGAGCATAAGGAACTAGTCTCCGATCGTCGACATCACAGATGAGTTCAACAGGTGCCGTATTCGGCTATTAAGATCGTCAGAGAAAAAGTGATGGCCTTGTGTGAAGAAGTGATACCTTGAATAATTCTTGCAACTCGTGTAAGAGGATTTTGCTATTAAAATACGACTATAGCATTGCGTTGAAAGAAGAGTTGTACTTTGGGCTACAAAATTTCCTTAATACCGTTTGTCTGTTGTGAAGCAGGACACAAGGGGGTGCTGAAAATTTCCTGACTGTGCCTAAACAGAATAAAGCTAGAGTATTGATATTACCCATTTATTCAATATGTTCTACCCTGGCATTGATACACATGGTACATCGTTTCTGCAGCTTTTCTAGTCCGTGTAAATAAAAGTCATGTGGCCGGAAGCGAAGCCAGCTTTCCGCAGCCTCCTTGACATCTTCAGTGTTCTGAAAACCGCTACCCTTCAGATTTTTCTTCGAGTTCGGAATAGACAGTAGTCCAAAGGGGCTAGGTCTCGCGAGTAGGGAGGATGGTTGACTGGCTGGAAGCCACGTTGGACATGTGTGCAGATGTGCTGTCATGCAACAAAAGAATCCATTTGCTCAAATTTCATAGGTTTTTATTCTTAACTGCTTTATTCATCTGGTTTAGCAGGTTAGCGTAATATTGTCCGGTTATAGTACGAGGTGCTTGAGGTAAACAGTCCATCAACAGAATGGTGTCTTTGTCACAGAAAATAGTCGCCATCACTTTTTTGGCCGATTTCAGGATGCAGACCTTCTTCGGCAGTGGGCATTCGCTGTGGTGTCCTTATTTTCATTGTTCCTTGGGTTCATGATCACAGATGTGAAACCAAGCTTCGTCTTCAATCAATTCAATGGTGTGAAATGACTTTTGATGTCTCACTGAGTTCCTTCCGTTACTAACAGTTCAAACACTCGGCATCTATTTCGCTGAAAGCTTGCGCATGTCTAGGATTGTGGTGACAGTGAGACCAACACGCTCTTGGGAGATGTCCCGTATCTCGGCTGTCTTTTTGACGGATAGTCGTCGATCCTGAAGAATCAGCTCATGGCCAGTGCCGGGTGTTGCAGTGACCACAGAGATGTTCGTCTTCAACAGTAAAATGGGCAGTCTTGATAAGAGAAATCTAAGTTTTCACAGTGCTGTGGGAACGCACTTCGCCGGCCAGAGTGGCCGTGCGGTTCTAGGCGCTACAGTCTCGAACCGAGCGACCGCTACGGTCGCAGGTTCGAATACTGCCTCGGGCATGGATGTGTGTGATGTCCTTAGGTTAGTTAGGTTTAATTAGTTCTAAGTTCTAAGCGACTGATGACCTCAGAAGTTAAGTCGCATAGTGCTCAGAGCCATTTGAACCCATTTTTGAACACACTTCCCTCCCGGCGTTTCCGACATCTCAGTGTGAATGGCCTTTTCGGACTTTCCCTGAAGAAATGAAATCTTCAAGGAGGCCCGTAACTCCAGTGACGAGAAACTTGCTTTTGACTCTGCCATGTTGTTTATAACCTGCAACAGAACAAGTTGTACAGTGAACACCTGATATTTACACAGTTACATATTAATATTTCAAACCTTCAAATGAGCTGTCATTTTTCTTTTCTTCTAACTATAAGGTAACAAACCCATGAATTTTTCAGGATACCCTCGTAATAAACACTGGGAGAGAGGTTCATAACTATAGCGCCACATGACTAATGAGTTGTCATAGCAACCATTGATGAAGCAGTCCTCATTACAAAAGACCTTTTCTGTCAAGCAGTATTCCACTCTCCGTATTAACATTATTTTCGTCCCGAGGCGTAGTTGGTTTTTTTTTTTTTTTCGTGTGTTTCCTGTGAAACAGAATATGTGAAAGTTGCCCACGTCAAAAAATTTACTCTAGAACTGTGGCTCATCTGTGTAAGTTGTTATGATTTGTGCCGAAATTGCAGACACCACTTTCGCTCTATCTGTGCTATGGAATTCAGGAGTTTGTCATCCCTCACTGCCGTCACATTTCGTCGTACACATACTCGTTATGACTCATTCAGTTGGGGGACTGATGACCTTAGCTGTTTAGTCCCCCTTAAACATCCCAACAACCACCAACAACCACCACTCATTCAGTTCCCTTTGGACCACGCGTTCCATACACTTACGTCTCTGTAACAAAATGACCACTGGCTCATACTAATGTTTCACGAAAGAACAAACAACGTTCAAGAAGACTGACTGTTCACAGCTGTCCAAACCCGGTTAATCTGCAACGTTAACGACCGGCAGGGATCTGTCCATCATTACTCTACAACCCTTCCCCAATAACAGGAATTCATGTAGCGCATGCGCGATTTTCTTGGCAATGGAAGACGCACCTCATATTGTGTAGCTTCGCGTCCTTTGTTGGGAATGTGATGGGCTCGTTGATAGACAACAGCCACAGATGATCTGCTGTAGCTCAAGTCTTCAATTGACAGTTTTATCGTATGTTTCTTTTTTTACTGCTTCTTTCTTTAACGCATGTGATCCGAAAAGCAAATTGGCATAATTTTTCGACGGTTCCATTGACCGATGTAATCAGACGAGTCACTACGCCAAGTTTCATGGAATTGATACGAAACTAGGGACAGATATTTTTCTAGGTCTTTGAACGGACTCCACGTGTTTACCAGACGCCGTCAATGCTGTCCAATAAAATAAGAACCTAGACTGTGACGGCAGTGAAGCAAGTTGGCTACGTTTTAATTAATCAAAACGATACAATTCATCGTTTATGGCCTTCCATCTTACTGTATACCACGGCATTAACAGCGAACAACCGCAGACTGCTGCCCATCCTGTCAGCCAAATCATTTATGTATGTAGACAATAACAGCGGTCCTATCAGACTTCTCTGGGGCCCTCCTGACGATACCCTTGTCTCTGATGAACACTCGCCGTTGAGGACGACATACTGGGTTCTATTATTTAAGAAGTCTTCGAGCCACTCATATGTCTGTGAACTTATTCCATATGCTCGTACCTTGATTAACAACCTGCAATGGGGCACCGCGCCAAATGCTTTCCGGTAATCTAGAAATAGGGAATCTGCCTGTTGCCCTTCATCCATAGTTCTCGCTATATCATGTGAAAAAAGGGCAAGGTGAGTTCCGCACGAGCGATGCTTTCTAAAACCATGCTGATTCGTAGACATAAGCTGCTTAGCATCAAGAAAGTTTATTATATTCGAACTGAGAATATATTCAAGGATTCTGCAACAAATAGAAGTTAGGGATATTGGTCTGTAAGTTTGCGGGTCCGTTTTTTACCTTTCGTATATACTGGATCACCTGCGCTTTTTTCCAGTCACTTAGGACTCCCTGCTGGGCGTGAGATTCACGAAAATTGCAAACTAGGTAATTGGCCAATGCCGTAGAGTACTCTTTGTAAAATCGAACTAGGATTCCATCCGGCCCTGGTGATTTATTTTCTTTCAAATATTGAAGTTGCTTCTCTACGCCAGGTATGCTTACTAATCTGTCGTCCATACGGGAGTCTGTCCGAAGGTCAAATGACGGTATGTTTTTACGGTTCTCCTGCGTGAACGATTTCTTGAACGTAAAATTTAAAACTTCGAGTTTCGTTATCCCATTTTCAACTGCCACACCAGGTGTCAGCAAGGGACTGAATGGAAGCTTTACATACGACCAGAATTTTCTCGGGTTCTCTCCCGTATCTTCTGCTAAGGTGCGACGGTGGTAGTTTTATGCTTCGAGCATAGATTTTTTCACAGACGCACGAATCTCTATTAATCTTCACTTGTCGTCGTTCGTGCGCCCCTTTTGAACCTAGTGTGCAACAGCCTCTGCTTCCTCAGCATCCGCAGAATTTCGTTACTAAACCATGGTGAGTCTTTTCCATACTTTATCCTCTTAGTGGGCATATAACTCTCCAGATCACGATTTACAGGCTGCTTAAACTTTTCTCATAATTCCTCTACATCCATCTTACTGTTACTAAGTGAGGCCCATTCATTGTCGAAATAAGATATTAATAACTGCTTGTCTGCTCTACCTAGTAGAAACATTCTCCTTGCCTTCTTGACTGATTTAATAACTTTCATAATCATAGTTGCTGTGAGCGTTTGGCGCCATTGGCCGGGAGGACCCTTGCGGGGCAGGTCCGGCCGCCTTGGTGCAGGCCTTATTACATTCGACGCCACATTTGGCGACCTGCGCGCCGGATAGGGATGAAATGATGATGAAACAACACCCAGGACGGCAATCCATCATGCTGACCACTCAGCTAACAGGGCGGACATAGTTGCTAAATGACATCATGATCACTAATCTCCCGTCTGGCCTATTTGTAGGTACAAGGTCCAAGATATTTCCATTGCCTGTGGGCTGCCGAGCTAGCTGCTCAAGACACTTTTCAGAAAAACGTGTTCAAAAGCATTTCGCATGACTGTCTGCACCCCCCGCAATGAATCCACAGACATCACAGTCTATACTCGCCTCCAACTTGTATAGCACGATCTGAGTATTTACGCGCTCTTTACCGCAGACGTTCTTCGAATGACTCTATAACTGCCACAGCGGGCAGATTTGGGCTTTCCGGTAAATCAGACGTGATGCATTGTTTTAATGTGTCTGAGATTGCAGTGCTTTCAATTCATCCATAGAAGGTGTGATAGGAAGTCAGGAGTAGTGGTATATCACTCTTGCTACCGGTCATCATTGGTGGCGCACTTCTGCACATTGTTCAGGGCAGCGCCGACGGCTTCTGGCACACGCGCCGATTCCTTTTTATGGCTTAATAAAAGGGTACCGTTCCTGGAAGTAATACTACGAGGCAAGAGCTTCAACCAGGGACAGCCATACGTAACGGTCTTGTAAAGACGAACTGTAGTTGGAGGAACAACGGAGCACTCTTCACAATGACCGCTGTAAACTGTATGGGATCTAGGTTCTGTAAAGAATTTTGTAGCAGCCGTACCTGATTTCACATTCGTTCAGAGAAACTTACTTACAGTTTATCATCTAAATAATATGTCCAGTGCGACACTGTTAAATTTTCATGTCGTGCTGATTTTAGGAAACAATAACCAACTCGACGAAAACATCACGATTTCCTAAGCCGGGAAAGCCTACAATGGAAAGATGTTTTCATTAGTAGTTAAACCGTTCGACAGTAAATATAAATTTGAGGATTAAAAGCGTGGAAAAATCGCGTGGTGCTCTGATTCTTAACACTATTTTTAGAAAAACAAAAAAACGTGAAGAGCGTCACATGACACATAAAAGTGTACAGAGTCACAGGAGTCCACTTATACGAGAAAGACGAGACGCGTATTCAAAATACTTTGGACAAGAGCCCCCAGCATGACAGAAACATCGGGTAACCTATCACATGGATCGACCAGATTCCAGCTTTTCTGATGAGGCATGGTTCAACAAACGAATCTGTTTCTCTTCTGAAATTTCAGTGAAGATGGTTTATCACTACGTTCATCCTACGGTCTGATAGCAATCTAAACGTGTAACAGTGCACTGTGAATAGCTATTACACTCAAAATCATGGAAAGAAGGGCAGGGAAGCCTTGATCAGTGTTTTGAGCGGCATATTTACGCTGCTGTCTATTGGACTTTTTCACCCAAAGGCTGACGATAATTTCTTTCACCACCAAAATTCGAAACAGGTAACCTATGGCTCAATAGTTAGCATGATAGACTTGTTGAGCGCACATAATTTTATGTAAATACACCTACAACATATTTACTTCATTAACTACGAGCAAGTGAGCATTACTAAATTACATACGTCAATAGCAAACACATAGGAAATACACTAGTGTTACGTGTTATCCGACAGCTGAACTACAGTCAAGAATATTCGTCTACTGCACGTACTTCCCCCAGTTCGGCCGGCCGAGGTGGCCGAACGGTTCTAGGCGCTACAGTCTGGAACCGCGCGACCGCTACGGTCGCAGGTTCGAATCCTGCCTCGGACATGGATGTGTGTGATGTCCTTAGGTTAGTTACGTTTAAGTAGTTCTAAGTTCTAGGGGACTGATGACCTCAGAAGTTAAGTCCCATAGTGCTCAGAGCCATTTGAACCATTTTGAACTTCCCCCAGTTCCTTTCCATTCACTGACTGTTCGCTCGCTCTGGTAAAAGGAATGTAATTTAATTCACTATTTAGCACAAAGTTTCAGACTGTTACGAAGTTTCATGTACCTATACGTTACACCGCAGAGAGGGAAATTCATTCTGGAGACATCCCACAGGCTGCCTCATTCCCTATATCAGGATTTATATCCCAGCAAAGTGCACAGGAAGGCCTCAATCGAGTCAATACAGAAGGAGGCAAATAATAAAGGACTGAGTGGCCGGCCGGGGTGGCCGAGCGGTTCTAGGTGCTACAGTCTGGAACCGCGCGACCGCTACGGCCGCAGGTTCGAATCCTACCTCGGGTATGGATGTGTGTGATGTCCTTAGGTTAGTTACTTTTAAGTAGTTCTACGTTCTAGGGGACTGATGACCTCAGAAGTTAAGTCCCATAGTGCTCAGAGCCAATAAAAGACTGACCCTTCGAGTCCGCATGTGAGGCTGTTACGTTTGCGTATGTGAAGCCATTGTCAACACAGAGAAATCAGAACTCGAACAGAAAGGTTTAGGTGTTCGTTCCCCCCCCCCCCCCCCCCCCCCCCCCTGTTCGGGAGTGGAATGGTAGAGAGATAGTATGATTGTGGTTCGATGAACCCTCTGCCAAGCACTTAAATGTGAATTACAGAGTGATCATGTACATGTACATGTACATGTACATGTACATGTAGAACTATCAAAGAATCCACTCCGTAGCCATGAACACTAGCTCAAGATAATAAGACGAGAGGTTTTCATCATGAATTTTCACTTTTCGGTGACGTGTGCGCTTCCCGACAGAATAAAACTGTGCCAGACCAGAACTCGAGCCTGGTACTTTTGCCTTTCACTTGCAAGTGCCCTACTGACTGACCTATCCAAGTAGGATTCGCGACCCGCCCTCACAGCGTCTCTTCCTCAAGCACGTTCCAAACTACAGGGAGGTTCTCCTACGCAGCTTGCGGGACTAACGCTCTTGGAAGAAAGGAGATGAGGTACTGGCGGCAGTGAAGCTGGCAGTGTGGGTCGTTAGCCGTGCTTGTGTGGCTCAGTCACTGGAGCATTTAGGCAAAGGTCCCAGGTTTGAGTCTCGGGCCTGCTACGGCTTTCATCTGCCAGGAAAATTCAAGACGAGAGGTTATTGTGTAAAGTTTCTGATCGCCACACTGTGGGCAAAAGCTCTTGACTAAATTTAAAACCTCTGAGCCGTGTATAAGTCCGTGATGAGGTCTAGTAATGTTGATGGAGATCCACCCGTCGATGGAAAATGTTAATTTCGGCGACCCTTCTTGAAGAGTGGGTAACGTGCTAGTACCGCATTTCACCCTTCACCCTCTTCTTTCTCCATTCGTGGCCAAAAAAAGAAAAAAATGGCATTAAACTACATTCTAAACCATCGCAGATGCTTGTAATTACACACGTGACACAACATTAAAACTAAAAAATACACAGTTAGAAAGCTGATCGCACACCTCAGGATCTCCTAACCATCAACATCTTAGGGACTATACTTCGACACAATTGTGGTTTAATAGACATGGCTTTATTATAAGTGGTCTGCCTTGCCTTCCACTCACTCGATCTGTCAAATGAGAACATACTGTTTAAGACGTCCACTCCGGTGCCGAGAATTGTTTCTCGCTGTGGGGCCGGCAGGAGTATTTATGCTGCCCTTCATCCGGGGAGCTGCTTTTCCCATTTCTCGCGCGTCGGGCGGCCGTCGCATTCACATGCAGTAGGCTACTAATTTAACATATTGAACATTTATTCTGATTGTGGCAAATGTCCACTCTTCTAAAGATTCGAGAGATTACATAAAATAATTGTACACTAGATTATTTGCAAATTATGTTATTTCTCATTTGTTCAGTAAACTTTCTTTGAAAGGTCACACAAAACTGTACTCACAGTTGTTCGTTGCCCTTGGCTGAAAGGTATTACATCCTACGTTAGGGTATTGCTGAAGGCATAATTAGTAGAGTTGAGAATGAGCCACCGACAGGGGGATCTGTTCGAGTGGTATTCTCATCATTCATAAATGAAAGTCTCGTTAACTGTCCGAAAAAAAAACCATAGGATTCGCTAGACATTGAACCATTCACCTCTACTCTTATACATGTAATCCAGCACTTCGTATCGCAGCAGCTATGAGTGTCAAAACTGAAAGCAGCAAAGCGAAAGAGCCATGCTTCTGTGTGAGCATGTGTTTTCAGTAGAAGGTTTCTGCACCTTTTATTGTCACTATAGGAATCATCAACAGTATGTTAGATTGCGTGTATCTCCTCTCATGCTGGGAAATGATTGGGGTTAATCCTCGTAACGGTACACTGGCACCTCGCGAAACGCCATGGTAATAGCATTTCCTGAAATACCTTGTGTAGGTGGATGAGCTCTATGATTGGTACACGCAACTTGATGACTGCGCTAGGCAACGAGGACGTGGAGTCTTGTAGCAGATTATTTTAACTATAAATCGGAATCGCAAGGCCGTGAAAAGCACGCCAGGTCGGTTTAGCGTGTAAGGCAATACGCCGTGAAGCGGCCGTTCCGCTCGTGGGAACTGACTCGTAAACGGCTGTCCGCTGCACAATAGCGACGCATAATGGCGCCCGCCTTCCTAGTATTTGGCGCGGTCCATGCACACCCAAGCAAATTCTGCCGGAACGATCCTACCCATTAAACCAGATGCGTGATCTGCAAGTACTCAGTAATTTGTTCATTTTTTGCGTATGAGATAGTTACCAACTGTCGAAATTACTACCATCATTGTTCTTCCTAATTCTAAGACCGCATGTGTTCTGCAGCTGCTTTCAAGACATCACTCCATGCACAGTGACATGCAACACGTTAGGACAATAGTAAATATCGCATAGTGTGCCACTGCCAAGTAAAATAGCGCAATGGAACTTGGACCACAAATAGAAATAAATGCTACAGTTCAGTACAGAAGATAACTGAAAGAAATACGCAGTGAGACGAACGGGCCAGCCCCTGTGGCCTAGCGGTTCCAGGCGCTTCAGTCTGGAACTGAGCTGCTTCTACGGTCTCAGGTTCGAGTCCTGCCTCGGGCATGGATGTGTGTGATGTCCTTAGGTTAGTTAGGTTTAAGTAGTTCTAAGTCTAGGGGACTGATGATATCAGATGTTAAGCCCCAATGTGCTTAGAGACATTTGAATCAATTGAGACGAACGGAAATAAAATCTTTATTCAAAGACACTAATTACACTAAGATCACTGTGATTTATGGTGGTCCCCTGGACATTGCAAAAGGCGGGACACGGTTCTTAATAGTCTGTTCGTGTTCTGAAACGTATCCCCATGACCGCCACAAGGTTGGTAAAGAGTTCTTGTGGTAGGGCGTTCTATTCCTCCACCAACACGGTTGACAACTGCTGGGAAGTCGTTAGTGTATGTGCACGTGCTGCAATATGTCTCCCCAGCGCATCCAACATTGATCGATAGGAATGAAGTCGGGGGAACGGGCAGGGAAGTCCATTCGCTGAATATCCTCCCTTTCCATCATATGCTCCATCTGCCCTGGTCGATGCAGTCAAGGATTGTCATCCATAAAAAAATGAAGTCAGCGCCGATATTCGAAAATGTTCCTGGATACATTACAAGTTCCCACCTCTCGCCATTTGGGGTTACGTCCAGAATCACTACTCAGACTGAATCTGCTCTCATAAGAGAGTAGCACGCGACACCACTTCTCGCTGATCCAGTCCCTGTGCTCTTGACACCATCACAAAGGTTGCAGCCGATGTGCCGGTGTCAGCGCAACACAACGTACTGGTCGCTAAGCAATGTGACCACCTCTATGCAGTCACCGTGAGTCTTGAGATTGCATGCCTTGCGGTCCTATTAAATGTGTTTGCAGTTGCACTCGCTGTTTGCCGTGGGCCCGTTCTTGCCTGTTGCACAGGGCAGCGGTCATCTGCTACTATAGTTGAATGTGGTCGAGCACTTCCTCTTCTTCGTGCTACAGTTGCTGTGCTTCGGAACACTCTCCATGCACGCGAAACAACTTTGTGAGTAAGTGCAAACTCCTGGTTTACATTCGTCACACTCCGTCCTTGCTTGAGTTTCCCGATGATTCTTACCGGTGTAAAGTCATCCAGATGTTGTCTTCAGACCATGTAATGAACCATCACAGTGCACCGTAGCCGCGTACTGACACTCTCTCTTCCCATTCCTTAAGCGTCCTCTTGTTATGGGCCAGGCCCATGCGATACCATAGCCACGCTTATCCGTAGTACCGAGTCATAAATCTACGCTATTTAGCTGAAGAGAAACAGCAGGCCCCACAGCGCGGACGAGGTCGGTAGGCCGCGAGAGCTGCGCCGAAACTAATCGCAGCCGGCCGAAGTGGCCGTGCGGTTAAAGGCGCAGCAGTCTGGAACCGCAAGACCGCTACGGTCGCAGGTTCGAATCCTGCCTCGGGCATGGATGTTTGTGATGTCCTTAGGTTAGTTAGGTTTAACTGGTTCTAAGATCTAGGGGACTAATGACCTCAGCAGTTGAGTCCCATAGTGCTCAGAGCCATTTGAACCATTTGAATTAATCGCAGCGAGCAGCTATGTACCGAGCATCGCTGATGGTCATGCGCATGCACGCGTAGAAGTATAGATGCTTAACAGTAGCTACCCTTACTTTAGAAATTGGATTAATATAAGCATTAAAACTGTTTTGGCGTAATATGTAACCGAACTTACTTCTGGGGAGAACGAGAACCCTATAAACGGATAGGTAGCCCATAAGAAAGATTGGCTATTAATCGGTAAAATTATTCCTCAATTTTGAGGACTAAAGAAAGTGGAGTCAGGCGTCGGCGACTGCAAAGGCAACGTAACATCAGGGCCGGTGACACAAAGGTTGAAAACCTTCGAAAAAGTTCTTATTTCTCAAATGTAGTTGGTCATTAAGTAGGTTTTCTTTATCAAGCAATAGTTGTTTAAAGATTTGCAACTCCTCAAGGATGTCAAGCCTAGTGCCTTTAACCTCACAATTTAATAGCTCTGTGTTATTTGGTGGATTGGGAGCACGGGCCAGTTGAACAAGGTGCTCGGCAAAACTTTGGCATGCAATAGTTTCGTATCAATAGCTTCTGAAGAAGGCCAGATTATTTTGGCTGAAACCTATTTGCAACTGAGGTTGATGTGTTATATGTTTAATTATTACAGTTGCTGACGCGGCTGAACGTTGTTAAAAATTCTTCAGTCTGTAAGAGCCGAACGCAACCTTTGTCCAGTTTCCTGTGATTGTCTGTAAAGCGGTTTCAAATACCTCCACCACATTTTTTCTACAATTTAATTACACCGGAAGGAAGGAGGGAAGGGGAAGGAAGGAAGGAAGGTGAAGATTTAGCGTCCCGTGGGCGACACGGTCAGCTGAGGCGAAGCACAAGTTCGAATTCGGGAACGATGGAGAAGGAAATCAGCCGCGTCCTTTCAATGGAACAATATTGGCATTCGCCTTAACCGATTTAAGGAAATTACTGGACGCGTATGTGTGAATGGCCGGAAAGGGATTTGAATCGTCGTCATCCAGAACAGGTCTTCATTGTTTTACCACTGTGACACATCGCTCCGTTCAATGCCGCTGCACTCATGGGGATCATCATGAATGGATTTTATGCCTTAAAGATGATCTCTGAGAGGTAAATATTGAACTTTACATTCCCAACAAATTAAAGAGAAAAGTCCTGTTGCTGAATGTTTAAATATTCTTTATCACACAACAGCTACGGTTCTCCAATATAGTCATTATTAGACAAAATACCACTATTGCTTTCTGATCAGTCTGTAACTAAGAAATTACAAAGACTGAAAACGTGGCTAATACTTCTTATGTGTTTGTAGACTGACTATTAATAAATATCCACGCAACTCAGTCGCTCTCAATAGACGTCCAACATCATCCGCCCCAAGCCTCCCCCCCCCCCCCCTCCCGCCCTGACCCCCACCACCAGCTGCAGTGCTGCTTAGAAGTCACGTCTCTCGAATATGATAAAGCTCCGCTGCTACTGGACGCGTTTATTCAAGTCCTAAGCAACCAAGTACCAAGTTTTGAGTTGTTTTTATTTTTGCTCTCGTGAATATGGACAACTAGTGCCTTGCGTAATCGCACCACTTTGACATGAGCACATTTAATGAACTTGTGATTTATATAGAATAATTTCTGGTACGAAATATTTATGGAAACGATGACCTGAACAATGATCGAAAATCAGTTTT